>NC_036462.1:17567654-17902297 GCF_002775205.1 Xiphophorus maculatus
AATAATTTAAAAAAATTGACTTTGGATCATATTTATTGAAATTGGCCTCTGTCTCTTTAAGAATCTTCTACCTCTTCCTACACCTACTCCTTCTTCGGTACGTCATCACAACAATACTTCTCCAGGCTGTCCATTGATGCCATTAACAACTGTTCAGAGGTTGCATGGTCCACCAGATGTTTACTAATTACTGGTGCTGCTAGTCTGGTAGAGCTGAGTGGGGGAGGTGCACCCCGGGTTGCTGTGTGGGGCCGGAAGCTCAACATGAAATAATCAACACTCCAGGTACGTTTTTAATGAGGGAATAAAAATATAAAGTTCAAAAAAGTCAGTTTCGTATAAGAATCCCTTTCAAATTATCCCCATTGGTTGATAATTATCTTACATTACCCATTAGCATATGCTAATTTAAATGCATTGCAGGCAGATGTGTTTGATGTGCTTTGAATTTTCTGTGTTTCAGT
This sequence comes from Xiphophorus maculatus, assembly GCF_002775205.1. Lineage (NCBI taxonomy): Eukaryota > Metazoa > Chordata > Actinopteri > Cyprinodontiformes > Poeciliidae > Xiphophorus > Xiphophorus maculatus. The sequence continues at coordinate 17,568,119 of NC_036462.1, forward strand.
GAGGCATAAAAAGAAAGAAAACAAATTCATCAAACTCCGCTACGTTTATTGATTTGACAATATTCATGCATGCTTGACATGCTAAAGTCAGTGTGCAGCAAGTTACTCATATTGTATGATCCCTTGATACCACATACTGGAGGCATGTTTTCTTCATCACTCCTCTGAGTCTTTGGACTGAAATGGCAGGATAACAGTGATACTCCTCAGTACCGAGTCATCAGTTTTAAAGTCAAAAGGTTACATAAATGAGAGTTATGTCAGAGATTTGCTTTTGTACCTTGCCAATCTCCCGACTCTTGGCCCTCAGCTTGTTGACCTGGGACTCTGCGATGTCAGCACGCTCCTGAGCCTCCTCCATCTCATGCTGCACCTTCCTGTATCTGGTCAGATGAGCGTTGGCCTGCTCCTCCTGTTCAACAAGGCACCATAAAGTCAACTTCTCTATGCTTAAATGGATTTTAAAACAAATAAGTTTCGTTTACTTACAGCCTCCTCAGCCTGCCGCTTGTAGGATTTCACTTTCAGCTGCAGTTTGTCCACCAGATCCTGCAGTCGAGCAATATTCTTCTTGTCCTCCTCTGTCTGCAGTGCAAAATCAAAAGTTTCTCAAACTCTTTAATATTGTATGTTCTATGTGTGTTATATTTGTTGTGGCCACAGCCACTAACCTGATAGGTCAGCTCCTTCACTCTTCTTTCGTACTTTCGTACTCCCTTGATAGCATCTGCACTGCGTCTCACTTCAGCATCAATCTCACCCTCCAATTCACGAACCTTAATGAAAGAAAAGTAAAATGATAGTAAACACATAAATACATTGTCGTAACTGGGGAATAAAGACCTGCGAGGAGTGTTCCCCTTTCACATACCCTGGCCTCCAGTTTCTGGAGCTGCTTCTTGCCTCCCTTCATGGCCAGATTTTCAGCTTCATCCAGACGGTGCTGCAGGTCCTTCACTGTGACCTCCAGGTTCTTCTTCATCCTCTCCAAATGAGCACTGGTGTCCTGCTCCTTCTTCAGCTCCTCTGCCATCATAGCAGCCTGAAATTTTTAGGAGTCAGCTTTGTTGAAACGTTCGTGGTCTGTTATGGAAACCTGACTTTCATATAGACAAAATTCAGCAGGACTCACATCAGTGATGGCCTTCTTTGCCTTTTCTTCAGCATTTCTTGCCTCCTGAATGGCATCTTCCACCTCACCTTGGATCTGAATGAAGTCAGCCTCCAGCTTCTTCTTGGTGTTGATGAGGCTGGTATTCTAAACAGTCAATAGTTAAAATGATATTCAATAATTGTATGTTTGGTAACTTGAACGTGCTGATTTGATTATCAAATACCTGAGAGTGCAGCAGGGTAACACGCTCACTAGCATCCACCAGCTCCTGTTCAGCCACTTTGCGGCTTCTCTCCGTTTGCTCCAGAGCAGCTCTGAGCTCCTCGATCTCAGCAACCATCAGGTTGTTCCTGCGCTCCACCATCGCAACCTGCTCTCTCATGTCATCTTGGCCTCTCAGAGCCTCGTCAAGGTGCAGTTGTGCATCCTTAAAAATGTTAGAAACAAATAAGCAATGTAATCGGATTAATATTTGGCAAGAACCTCTCTACTCGGTGAAGTGCAAATACCTTAAACTGTCCCTGAACGTTTCTCAGCTGCTTCTGGGCTTCTGCCGCCTGCCGGTTGGCGTGGCTCAGTTGTATCTCCATCTCATTGAGATCTCCCTCCATCTTCTTCTTGATTCTCAGGGCGTCGTTCCTGCTCCTGACCTCAGCATCCAGAGTACTCTGCATGGACTCCATCACCCTCTGGCTGTTCCTCTTGATCTGCTCGATCTCTTCATCCTTTTCTGCAATTTTTCTGTCAACTTCACTCTTGACTTGGGTAAGCTCCAGCTGAACACGGAGAATCTTAGACTCCTCATGCTCCAGGGTGGCCTAAGAAAAGAAATTAGCCTGTTAATAACTATGAGTTCCAATAAACATTTTGAAATTAGTTTGGTGAAACCAATACCTCTGCCTCTTCAAGAGAAGTTTGAAGTTCAGTCTTCTCTGTCTCTACAACCTTTTTTGATTTCTCTAGTTCGTGAATGGTTTTTCCAGTTTCACTGATTTGCTCAGTCAGATCAGAAATTTCCTCTGCAAAAAAAAAAACAAATAGTTTTTTTGCTAAACACTGTACATATTGAGTACATGGTACTTTCTGAGATTTGCTAAACAATGGTCTACAATATTACACAAGTTTAAAAACAGTCAAAGACATGGAATAATGTATGAATGCATTCCCATGATTGTTCAGATACTATTCACCTTTTAATCTGTAACGTTTTATCAATTACAAGCACTGTCACTAGTTTCATTACTTGACTGAAAATCTAAAGTTGCTCTTACGTTGCAGGTTCTTATTCTCCCTCTTCAAGGTCTCCAGATGGTCCAGAGCTTCTTCATATGAATTCTTAAGCTTAAACATTTCAGTGCTGAGGGAGCGAGCTTCTTTTTGAGCTCCTTCCAGCTCAGCCTGGCTCTCCTCATACTTCTGCTTCCACTCTGCAAGAACCTGAAAACATAAATAGATCAAATATTTGTTGCGCATTGTTGACTTTGTGTCCCTCAGTAAGAACAGGACTGAAATGACAAGAACAAAACCTTGTCAAAGTTCCTCTGCTTCTTGTCAAGATTTGCAGCCAGAGCATTAGCTCTCTCCACGTCGATCATCAGGTCCTCCACCTCACCCTGCAGCCTCTGCTTGGTCTTTTCCAGTGAGGCGCATTTTGCATTCACAGCCTCAATGGACTCTTCTGCATCCTGAAGACGCTGGGCGAGCTTCTTCCTGCAGAGAGTATGTTGGATTTAAAAAACGTTAAATCCGTTGCAATTTCAGATCATCATCATAAGAGTAAAAGTTAGACTTACTTGGCCTCTTCCAGCTCCTCAGTGCGCTGAATGGCATCAGTCTCATACTTGGTTCTCCACTGAGCCACCTCGCTGTTAGCCTTGGACATAGCGCGCTGCAGCTCAGCTTTGGCCTCCTGCTCCTCTTCATACTGCTCTCTGAGCAGATCACAGTCATGACGAGCCGACTGAACCGCATGAGCCAGAGCATTCTTGGCCTTAAAAGAGTGAGAGGTGTTAGCGTTCATCTGTTAGTTAGTTTAAAAAATTGCAGTTTGACAGTGCATACTTTAACTTCTTCTTCAATACGCCTCTTAAATTCTTCAATCTGCTGAGTGAAAGCCTGCTTGCTCCTCGTCAGCTGAGAGATCAAGGCATCTTTCTCCTCCAGCTGGCGACTGATTTCACCTAATTAAGCAAAACAAACTGACATGGCAACAAAAAAATATCTGAGGAAGTTGCAAATACCAAAATATTGGTCAAACGCTTTACCATTCTCTGTTTGCAGTCTTGCCCTCTGTAAACCGATGTCATTCAGCTGTCGCACATTTTCTTCATTCTTTGTTTTCACCTCACTCAGTTGATCCTCAAGACTGCGACACATTTTCTCAAGGTTTGCCTTAATTAGAAAAAGGTGCATTGATACAAAGTGCATCTTTATAAGTGAAGTTTTTCAGTTCTACTTTAACCAACCTTTGCTTTTGCAATGGACTCCATGTTGCTGGAGAGGTCATCGATCTCCATCTTGTATTCACTTTTCTCTTTCTCCAGCTTCTGTTTGACTCTCTGGAGGTTATCAATCTGCTCTCCCAGCTCCGCCACGCTGTCGGCCTGCTTCTTACGGAGAGATGCGGCCGTGGCCTCATGCTGCAGGGTGGCCTCTTCAAGGTCACGGCGCAGCTTCTGAAACTCAGCCTCGCGCTTCTTGTTCATCTCGATCTGAACAGCAGTTGCTCCACCAGCTTCCTCAAGCCTCTCGCTGATCTCCTCAAGTTCCCTGGAAAGATCGGCCCTCTGCTTCTCCACTTTGGCCCGAGCAGCTCGCTCAGCCTCAATCTCCTCTTCTAGCTCCTCAATTCGGGCCTTGCAGATTTTCCAAGAAACACAAAAGCGTTACTTAGGGCTGAGTGTTATAAATGAGAAATGCATTCAACAGAGTTAGGTTAAAAAAGACAACATTTTAAAGAAACCTGAAGTTCTTTTATCTTCTTCTGAAGCTGAACACCAAGCACTTGCTCATCCTCAATTTTGCTGAGAAGCTGACTTGTTTCAAAGTCTTTCCTGCAAAAAGACAAAAATACAAACAATATAGACATATAATATTTAGGGGGTTTTGTGTTGAAAAGTTATTAATTGTTTTGTGTTAAGCAATATGTTACTTTAAGGTAGAGCTTTGAATTTATACAACTTCTGATAGCATCAGTTGTCTTGCAACTGAGGGAAATTTTTGACTCTTTAGGTTGTTGGGTTCACTGTTTTTTTGATAGTCTTTGTTAATGTTAATTTCAGATTTACTGACTTCTTTATCTTCTCTTCAGACTGCTGCTTGTCATTCTCCAGATCCATTATGGTTTCTTGAGCCAGTTTCAGATCTCCTTCCAGCTTCCTTTTTGCTCGCTCAAGATCCATACGGAGTTTCTTTTCCTGCTCCAGGGAACCTTCAAGCTGTTTAAAACAAAATAAGCACATTTATTAAATTTGAATATTTAATTAAATCGCTGTGAGCTTCAGTTAACCAATCTTACATCGTCCACTTGCTGCTCCAGTTTTGTCTTGGCTTTGGTCAGAGTGTTGACTTTGTCTTCCTCTGCCTGCAGATCATCCAGGGTCTGCTGATGGGCCTCTTGTAGGGCTTTTTTCTCCTTTGACAGCTTAGCAATGGTTTCATCTTGAGAAGCCATTTCCTCAACCAGGTTTTTAACCTGCATTGACAAATAAATTGCTTTAGTAATTTGGTCAAATTGCATTTAACAGTAATGTGATTCATAAACTCAAACCTTGTTTTCAGTGGCATGTTTCTCCTTTTCCACTTTGGCCAGAGTCAGCTCCAAGTCATCAATGTCCTTCTTCAACTCAGAGCATTCGTCCTCGAGTTTTCTCTTCTTTGCTGTCAGCTCAGCATTGATCTCTTCTTCATCCTCCAGTCTCTCAGCTGTCTCTTTGAGTTTGGCTTCAAGCTGGATTTTTGCTTTAATTAGTTGCTCGCACCTTTCCTCTGCATCAGCCAGGTTTTCACCCTCCTAGGTTTGCAGAAGAAATAAGAGTGTGTTCAAATATAGTAATATTTGTATCTAATGAAATTAGATCTCTGTGCTCGTAAACATACCGACTGAATCTGCAGCTGCAGGTCATTCTTTTCCTGAAGAAGAGAAACCATCTTCTCCTCCAGTTCTTTCTTCTTAGCCAAAGCCTTTGCCAGGTCCTCTTTGGTCTTGGCAAAGTCTTCTTTCATTTGGGCCATCTCCTTCTCCGTCTCTGCACTCTTCAGCAGAGGTTTGATCTTGAAGTACAGCTTCATCCATGGCCATGTCTTGACGTTCATGAATGCGCGGATGTTGTACTGGATGGAGTAAATGGCTTCCCTGGAAATGGTGAAATGTTGATTCAAACAGATTTGCTTAGAGTGCCTAATACTTGCAGCTTGCCTCTTATGTTTGAGACAATGTGGATAAATCACCTGCGTTCCATCATTTTGACAAACTCTCGTCTCATGAGGAAGCCTCTGCAGAGAGCCTGAGTCATTGTGACCAAGATTGCAAGTTTTTCATCTCGCATCTCCTCTAAGAGACCAAGCAGACCAGCCTTGAAGAACACCTGAAATGACATTGTTAACACATTAAAATACCAGAAAAGCAACACTACTTGCTTCTTTCAGCAACGTTTGTTGTGAAGTATCGTTTGATGCTTAAAACTATTTTTTTCTTACAGAACAATAACTCACAGCATTCAGTTGCGCTAGACTTAGCTGAATCAGATAACAGAGTTGTTTTTCAATGAATTAGAGTTGTTGTAAATTGGCCAATTAGACATAAATTCAGTTGAATGCAAGTTTACCTTAGTGTGTCCAAACTTGTACTGAGTGTGATCAACATCAATAGAGCCCAAGAGTTTCTCAGAAGCCTTCTTGTTGTCAATGAACTGTCCCTCAGGGATGACACTGGCATTCAACACTTTGTATCTGATAAAAGGTAGAAATATTGTTGAGTTATTCATCTGCAAATTATTCATTGAATTTGTAAATTCAATATTCACCTCTGCTTGAAGTCACCATAAAGGATTCTGCTGGGGAAACCTTTCCTGCAGATTCTGATACCCTCCAGCACACCGTTACACCTCAGCTGGTGGATGACCAGATGGTTCTCCATTAGACCTGAAATACACATAAAATTAGTCTTCTCTGTTTCACATGTTTGGATTATGTCAAACTCCAAATAGGGATTGAGCTCACCAGGAGTCTTTGATTCATTTGGAATCAAGCAGCGCACAAAATGTGGATGAGTGCTCCTCAAGTTGGTCATCAACTTGCCCAAATTCTCCTGAAAAATTTGGAAATTCAAATGTGGATATTTTGAATTGATCTGTTTCATTGCTTCTCAACATTTTAATTGCGAGTCATAGTAACATTTAGTAGTAAATCTTACCCTGAACAAAGCTGACACAGTCTGAAATGACCCACCCTTCTTCTTGCCACCTTTTTTTGCACCACCCTCAGCTGTAACATATAAAAAATATAGTAGGTTTAATATGGTGAAAGTAGATGATTGCTTATACGTCATGAAACTATTATATGTGATTGCTTTAAAAACTACAAACTCAAAAGTTAACTAAGAATATATTTCTTACCCTCTGTCGACGCATGAGATGCATACAGGTAAGCCAGCAGCTTCGCCGCTGACTTCTGGTAAAGCTGGACCACCGTGTCATTCAGGGGGTCCTTGTTCTTTTCCAGCCAACCAACAACATTGTAGTCCACAGTGCCAGCATAGTGCATCAGAGAGAAATGAGCCTCAGGTTTGCCTTTGACCGGTTTTGGTTTCTGGAAGGGAGCACTTTTTCCCAGATGTTGGTCATACAGTTTGCTCTTGAAGGTCATGTCTGTTGCCTTGGGAACAATACACTCCTCTTCAAGCATGGAGAAGATGCCTAGAGGCTGTCAGGATGGAAACATGCAAATAAAAAAAGAGATTTCAAGGTGAATGATAATTGACATATACTTCTATAGAGCCTTATCAAGACTAAGGGAGCTCAAAACGCTTCACTCTACATTCGGTCAGTCACACATTCAAGCACACATTCACACATTAATGCCATAATCAAAATGATTCTCTGTGTTGGTCAGTATGTGTCTGAGCTCGTTGCTGACCTTCTCAATGAGCTCAATGCACGCAGCCAAGTCCATGCCAAAGTCAATGAACTCCCATTCAATTCCCTCCTTCTTGTACTCTTCTTGCTCCAGGACGAACATGTGATGGTTGAAGAACTGTTGCAGTTTTTCATTGGTGAAGTTGATGCACAGCTGTTCCAAGCTGTTGAACTGTTGGAAGACAGACTCTGTTAGATATTTACTGTGCTGGTTCACTGATTTAAAGGTTAATCCCAATATTACTGACATCAAAGATTTCAAAACCAGCGATGTCCAAGACACCGATAAAGTAGCTCCTTGACTGCTTGGTGTCCAACATCTCATTGATTCTGACGACCATCCATAAGAACATCTTCTCATAGACAGACTTGCAGAGAGCACTCACTGCATTGTTGACCTTAATTTAGGCATAATATGCATCACATTAACTTAGATGTTGACTTGAAATGAACGTACCTGAATAAAATAAACTTAACAAACTTTGGCAATCATTAATTTGTAGATCATCTGAATTGATCACCTGGGGAACAGTTTGACCTTTGGTCACCATTTCATTCCCGACCTTCACTCGGGGGTAACACAAACCTTTGAGCAAATCAGCAGAGTTCAGACCCATGAGGTAGGCGATTTTATCGGCCACTGAAAGAAGAAAAAAACTCAGACGTTCTTCGAGACAAAATCTGGAAAACATTGAAACTTCATTGTTTGTTTTATACCCTCAGTGCCATCAGGTTCAGCCTGCTCTTCCCGCTGCTTCTGCTTGAACTTCATGTTTCCATGATGCATCACAGCTCCTGTCAGTTTATACATGCTGATCTTTTCCTCTGGAGTGAAACCCAGGATGTCGATGGCAGTCTGTGAAAAATTAGGTTTAAAAGATGTTCGTAGCACTGTGTATAATGTTAAAGAATATATTGGCTACACAAGAAGGCGATAAGGCAGCGTTAGATCTTGAAGATTAAGAACTTGTTGACAGTCTGTCAAAACAGAGGGAGACATTGTCTATTTTTGTTCATAGAGTTTAGCAAAACAGTTCCAGATCATTTGTCATTTAGAAGAAAATATGACATGCCTTTGCTGTATCTCCCAACCCTAGGTAGCTATAATGAAATATATTTGAAAATGTCTTACATCAGTAGCAATGAATTCTTCAATGTCATTGATACTCTTCACACTGATTTCACCCTGACTGATCATGGGATAGTCGTAGGGATTTGTGGTAATCAGGAGAGCCTCTAAAGAAAACACAAAGCAAATCTTCGTAAATATCAATAAACTAATTATGAAACTTATTCTATATAAATAGCCTGTGGTAAGACATTGTTAACTTGTGGAGTAACTGCAGTATTCATTTGTTTCTAACCTATTAGCTCGGGTTTGTGGCCTGTTGTGAGCTGATAGAAGATGTGGTAGCTCCTCTCAGCAGACAGCTGGAATGTCACTCGAGATTTCTCCAGCAGATCTGTGTAGATTTACATGATCAATTTTAAAAAATCTCTTTTTAACTATAAATAAAAATGTGTAAGAAGACTTAAACAGAAAGTTTTACATGTTTCAATATCAGCTGAAGCCAGCTTTCCAGTTGACCCAAAGTGGATTCTGATGAATTTTCCCTGTGTGGAAACAGGAAAGTATTTTATTTAAAATGCTGATATTGATTGCTTTCACCAAAGTAACAAGAGACAGTTTCAAGTTGAACTCACAAAACGGGAAGAGTTGTCATTCCTCACAGTCTTGGCATTTCCATAAGCCTCCAACAGTGGGTTGGCTGCAATGATCTGATCTTCCAGTGAACCCTGGAGGTGACATTCATCTCATTAGTTGAACAGTTCCAGTTTGTGTGTTTGTATCATTTTATTGCTTAGCAATGTCATTGACCTGCATTTTTCCAGCAACTGGCTCAGATTTCTTTCCACCAGCTACTGCAATTGTCGCAAAGTACTGGATGACACGTTTGGTGTTCACAGTCTTTCCTGCACCAGATTCTCCACTGGTTTGAAGATGCACAGTTTAGTAAAAAATATAGCGATGCATTTAATATGAAAATACCTCAAAATATTTGGCACTTACGTAATCAGGATAGATTGGTTTTCTCTGTCTGTAAGATGGAAAATGATGCACAAATGTCAGATGGATGTTTGAGGTGAAACTGCTGTATTTATGTATTGATTATAGAAAGTGTGTTACCTTGGAGCATGAACTGATAGGCGTTATCAGAGATGGAGAAGATGTGGGGAGGAGCCTCAATTCTCTTCTTCCCTCTGTATCCTGCAACAACCATTGAATCGTACACTGGTAGCCACTTATAGGGGTTCACAGTGACGCAGAACAACCCAGAGTAGGTCTGCAGGGTCACAGAGGATCATTCATGATGCATGTTTTCTTTCAGTCATCATCTGTTTCCACATTATATATTTAGGAAAACTTACATAGATCATCCATGCTGCATATCGCTCTTTGAGGTTATACAGCACAGTGGGCTCATTGAGGTGAGTCATCATGGCCATGTCCTCAATCTTGTCGAATTTTGGAGGGTTCATGGGGAAGATTTCATCTTCCTTCACGGTGATGCTCTGATGTCGTGTTCAACAAACACAAACAGACAGAACAGCTATGTTTACTGAGCTCTGCTAAATTTTCGGTTTGTACTTATGATTAACCAAGCATTAACCTTAATAACAATCCAAAATGGAGCATCACTGAAAATACCAAGTCTCTTTCCTTTAGGACTCCTTTTGCTATCACTCAGAAATTAGTGCAAAGACAAGTAAACAGTGTTATTCTTGTAAAACGTTACAATGTTAACACAAAAAGGTGTGTTTGTTCAACCAAGTCAATGTTTAGTAGGCCAGAACCGCTTGATCTTGACTTATTTATTTTCAGATGTCCAGTGTGGCAGAATCAGAAAATGACTGACTGGTTTCTCTATATTTAAATATAATTGTTTTTTGTGTCCTTTTTCTGTGATTACCCCTTTCTGTATTTCAACATAGTAAAATATATCTTTATTTAATGATTAACTCTTTGACATCAACCCACCATGAAATCTTGTTTTACTTTATTGAGTATTTGGGTAACCTACTAACTAATTTCAGACTTTATGAAGAAGTTTCACATTTGATTGAAGATTTAAGCATGTATTTTTTACCCTTCTTTATCACTTGTAGTGTAAGGAGTGTATTTAGTACATAATTGATCCTTTTTCTGCCACCTTCATCTTGAGTCTAATCTGAGGATCTAACAAAGAGCAATTCGGACATTAAGACAGACAAAACCTCTGAGCTATTTAAAGCTTGTCCCAGGGTGTGCATACATGACTTCTTAAAATCTAAAAAAAATGTTAGTCTGATGATCAAGAAATTCAGGTAAATATACTTTTTTCATTCAAGTTCAGACAAATTCTTTCAGAGATAAAAAAAATTGGATAAGTGAATGGAAAGGAAAGTGGAGGAGTTTTATCTCCAGTGCTGCATCCTCACCTTCCCAGTAAGAGTCTCCACGGTGGCTTTGCCGCCCTCTCTCTTGACCAGTTTCCCCTTTAAGTACATCTCAGAGGGCTCAGACACAAAATATGCTGATTTGGCATCAAAGGGAGTGTTCTGAGCTTCAAGACGCTCTCTTTCTGGCTTGCGGAGGTATGGGGCCGCCGCGCCAAAACACTCCATTTCCGAATCCCCCATGGTTCCGCTGTAAAAACACATATTCCCAAAATCATGTTCAAGGAAATACATTTAATAAAAATGAACTTACTCCCCCCAAAATAAAGAAATATATACATATATACATATTAAACTTTAACATTTTATCTCACCATAATAAAACATTTCCGGGTCACACAAGTGGTCAAAATATGTAAATCATAGCTCCATACCTTGTAGCACACCAGTTGAGCAGAAAGTATTGCAGCAGATGTTAAAACAGAGGTCTAAAAACAAGACAGATGAATTACATTTATTGATAATATTTGCTGAGTTTGTAGTACTTACTTTTAAAATAAGAAGCGCCAAAAAATTGGTTGAACAAATTTTAATTGACCAAATCTTTTATATAAATTGTGCCATTTTCTGAATCAGATTCGGATGTAATAATATCTTTAGTAACTTACCTTTGCAGAGAGGCTCTCGAGGGTGCTGTTTGCTGCTCCTTTTATATTGTCTGATGGGAGCCTATCACATGTTTGTCGCTGTATTTGGTCATGTCGCCTGTCGTTACACTTTTGCAGAAGTGCCTGTCGAAGGCCAAAAGGGTTTGTGGTTGTTGCATGCCATTCATCCCAGACAATAGATAGATCTCCATAAATGCCCCAATAAAAGAAAGAATACATTTTGTTTTTGCTTGTGGGATTTCTTAGAAATCCCTGTAAGTCACACATCTGATTCGAGTTGTTTTGTTTCCTCGGACTCTTGTCAAAAAATGCGGTGAGAAAATCAAAATTTTTTAAAACAGTGTGCTTATTTAGGTTGTATATCATGCAATGTGCAAGTTTACTCTTTCTTTGTCATACCATGTATATGAATAAACTTACAGGTGTTGGTTAAATTCATGTGAAGTTGAATCAGAAGTTGCAGAAATACCAAAGGTGTGACTAAAGCATCTTTTCAATGCCCTCTGGCACAAAAGCTGCCCTTTGCTATTTTTCTGTAAGGCTTTGAAAAGTCATCAATATCAAGTTTCAGAGTCCTTACAGGTCAGAAATGATTAAAAAATAAAATGAGTGCCACAGGGCTTTGAAGAAAAGTAGGGATTGCCAAAGGGATTACTTTACACAACAGTGCCAACAGCTGCTCTTATTCTTCTTCTTAAGGGATACACAAGGGAGGCTGAGACAATCGCTAAATGTAGAGCAGGGGAGGGATGGGTTACTGCTCTTCTTGTGGTTTTATAAATGACCCCACAATGAGGGATGTTTGTGTCAAAACATGTTGAAAACATTAATCTCTATTGTTTGTTTGCTTGACAAAGAATCTACTAAAAACCAACTTTTTTTGCCAGAGACTTTCGACATAGGTGGCAAGTTTTATAAGTGTGGGTTAAGGAGCTTGTAGCCACTGTTAGCCTGGAAATATGATCAAGATACATTGTTATAATGAAAAGAAATTCTAAAGTGGTTACCTAGAAGATATAATAGACCTCTGTATTAAGTGCCGGTAAGTGACATGATGCCAGCATTGAAGTCTTCTGTCTTATAAGGACAGATTTCAAATATAGCACCTAGGTTGTGTGGATGCTCAAGGAAAATACCACATGCTCAAGGGACATATTGTGTTTTATAACCTTTGATGTAGGTGTGTCAGCTTCTGTATTTGTCAAAGAGCAACAGCTGGGATCAGGAGAACAAACCAAGGTGAGTCTTGAGTAACATTCCAGTCTATTGAGTGGCAACAAAGAGCACGGATATATACTTACACAAAAAGCAGCACCGTTTTTTCAAATTTGTAAGTACTTTTTAGTGCATTTAAGGCATATTTGTTAGAAAATTTTGTCTGTAATCTGTATTTATTATTTTACTTTTTGTAGTACTGGAGGTTTGGGATGTGAAGTTAAGACTTGAAGAGGTGGAGATGCACATGGATATGAAAATTATCTTAAAGTTGCATCTTTGAACAATTTGAATTGTATCTAAAGAAGATAAAACGTTTACCAAATCTTTTCAACATCCATGTGTGTTGTTTATAACTTCTGCAACTTTAGAGCCAGGCGCTGGGTCACAGTCCTGACTGGCTCCTGAACATACTTATCTTTATTTATCTTTTTATTTTAGCAATTTCAAAACAAACCAGTTTTTTTTCACAACCTTGTAAATTATGTCTTTTAATGCATGCTCTTAAAAATCTGTGCCTGAATATGGGTGGAGACCTCCGTGTAAAAGCGTTTTTGGCAGCATCTGTCCAGTTTGAATATATATCTGGTTACTTGCATGTCTTGTATACGATAAATAGGATTAGAGATAGTGAGAAATTTTAAAAGCTAATTGCATCACTTAGTGGTGGATGAAGTTCATGTTTATTGTAAGACTAAAACAATTTTTAGATTCTTAGAAAGCCTACAAATTAGCTTTTATGACACAACAAACTTTGCACGTTGTGTTTGCTGTTCTTAAATTGTATTCTGTTTGGACATTCTCTGCTCCACCACATTAAGTTCATGTGCTGTCAGACCCTGCTGGTGTTAACTACTATCACGTGTGAGTACTTAGCCGTCGACGGCTGGGGTCATTGGCTCCGTATAAACACCAGAAGGAGCCTCAGGTTGCAGAGGTGCAAATGTGCTGCTTGTGTTACCAGCCTCTCTGTCATTATCATCGTCACCACCATCTTCATCATTAACATTACACGGTATCACGAACTGTTGCCAACACTAAATATTAAATTATCTGTCTCAACAGCCTTGTTTTGGAGATGTAATGATTTTTCTTTTCGTTGAATTAGGAAGAAACCTTTTAATGATCCCACCATGCTTTGGTCACAGTCCAGAAGAACTCTGTGGAGAATCAATGATGCTTCTGAAATATGGTATTGCACATTCATCATGCCATTTGTAAGCTATTTATAACAATTCACTCATGCATCCTAATTTTTCAATTCCACAGGAAGTGCAACATGGTGACAATAATATACACCTCAGGCAGAGGAAAGAGGAAGCCCTGCAAAAATGAGAGGTGAAAAACTTTGTTTAAATGAATTTTATAATGCTATTTCACAAAAAATCAGTAACTAATAAAAACAGGAGAAAAATCCAAACTTTTTTAACCACTTATATTAATATTACCATGGATGGCTGGATGAATGTATGGATGGAAACGTCATTAAACACAAGCTAAATATGAATTTTCAACAAAAAAGAGATACAAGATATGAATTGAAGGGTGTAAGATACACCCAATGAAAATCCTTCAGATATTCCAGTGATGAACAATAACCATTTTTTGCATCAAATGGGAAGTGACATTCAGAAAAATAAAATCTGTTTGTGACCATAGACTAGTGCACAAAACAGGCTCCATAAAAACATGTGGAAGAACTTGATTATATTTTACAGAATCATGACTTTATACAAAATAACTTCTTTAGGATGAATTAGACTGGAGAATGTGAGTCAGACCTTCTTTTCCAACATCAACGGATGACCTTGTAAATGTGTTTCTGGAAAAATTGCAAAAGATACATATATGCAGAGTTTTGACCACTAGTTTAGGGAGGCCTGCAGGACTTTATCTTTACATTCCTGATTTTAATGGCAACAAACAATCAAACTTTATAAGAGAAGTCAACAAAACATGTATATATAAATACATCACCCTAGTTATTTGATATACCATGGCATCAGGAATCCATCCATCCATTGTTTGTATTCACTTGTCTCTGCTGGGGTGTTGTGGGGGGCTGCTGTCTATTTTTAGCAGTTGTTGGGCGAGAAGAGGGATACGCTCTTTGGATAGGTGGGAAGTCCTTCACAACACAGAGACATACAGGACAAACTAACCATGAAAGCAAACACTCAGAACCTAATATGCATATTTTCATATTGTTGGAGGAAGTCAGAAAGGCCGAGAGACAACTGGACCCGATGGGAGAACATGAAAACTCCATATAAAAACACAGGAGCTTCATGCTGCAAAACAACCAACCTGCATCAGGAATGATTCAGGTTGTAAGCTATGTTGGCAGTTATTGCCAACATGCCTGCATGTGCAAACTATAGGGTGCAGTTTGTAAAGTTACACAGTCAAGTATTGACAGCAATAATTGTATTATTATTATCTAGCTTGTCATAAGAGAAAAAAATGGAGGCCTTTTTCAAAATTTTCAAAGCCATATTTTTTTAGTTTGCTAACTAAATATTTGGCATAAACTAAATATATAGCTTGGTAATTAAATATTTAGTTTTAAACTGTGACACGTATAAACGAATAAATAACATGATCAAAATATGACTTTGAAAAATGAACTCCCATTTTTTTTTATATTATGACTGGCTAAATAACAATAATGCAGTTAATTCTTGACTTTCTTTGACTTTGTAGCTTTACAAACGGCACTTATAGCAAACTTGCCAGCCAGAGCTTAAGAAAAAATAAACACCTGAGAATGCCTAAACATACACAACTTACCTGATCTTCAATTTGTTTGCAGTAAAAAATGCAAGTCATAAAGCACACCCAGTTTTATCTTTCCTCTCCTTAGTTGCTTACTATTTTAACTTTGGTCTAAACAAATGTGCATGCACAGCAGAAAGTGTTGATGACATGTTCTCAGAGATGTATTACTTATCACACACCGGGGAATAATCATTCCTCAAGAATTTAAAAACAGTATTTGCCTCTCAGATGTGTTGACAACATTGACCAGAAGCCAACAGGTGGTTCATTATATAAACAAATAGTTAATGTCTTCTTTCAGACAAAAAGTCAGACCCAGGTGTTTCTTAGCACATTCATGCCCACCATACTGCAAAGACGACTGAAACTGCAGCAATTATATGGATTGCTTAGTATGACTGAAATTATTGTACTAGTGCAACACATACACAATTGTCTTCATGAATGTTGTTTTTTTTTGTCTTATTCCAAATTTCAAACTATAAAAAAGACCAATCATCATTGTCACAATATAGCACAATGTCACTGCATTGACTATTAGCATTTAGGATCTAAGCTACAGAGAAACAAACACAGCAACCATTTTGCGATGGAGTGTACTTACCAGGATTCAGAACCCAGTTCAACTGAACCAAATGAGCTGATGACTAAATCACAATAAATGTATTAAAGAATATGGACCTTCCCAGAGCAGGACTGATGTAACAAGATGCTGAAAACTAGCTCACATGTAATTAACAGTGGCGTTCTAAGCATTTGTCAGCCATTGCGGTAGTAAGAGCTTGGGCATTTGTGTGTGAGAAGCTATATTTGCTTTAAGTCCTAATAAGACTGTAAAAGAAGGCCAAACATATCAAATGTTATTTTTTGTTGCAACATAATCATACCTCTGGAGAACTGCTTTATAACATGGTAGATCTGCTCCAAGTATAATGCACCATAATGGCTTCTTAAAATAGCTTTAAGTAAACTCCTCAGCCCTGGGCTTAAGAGCTGCTTTGAACCGAGTCACTGCCAAAGATTCGGTTGCGGAAAGAATTATTCATGTGAAGATGGAAAATATAGTATCTGCGTATGTTAAAAGTAATGGCATTAATGTTATCTTCCTTTATTTTAAAAATCTTTATTTATCTCAGCAACACAGAGTTTTTTGAATAATTTCTTCTTAGAACACTAAGTAAAGGTCTTAAGAGATGCACAGTCTTTCCTCCCAGTCTCAGTTGCAGCTAGGTTAAGTATGGAGAGCCCTAATCCTCTCCTCTTTGCCTGAGATTTTCCAGTCAAAGGCTGTTAATGGTGCCATGAACTCATTCTAAGATCAGAGGGGATAAGACCTTTATGGCTGTACCCCCAGACTGTGCCTTGATACTCTTGATGCTAGCAGCTGAAGACACATTTGTTCAGACTGGCTTTCAATTTTTTTAATTTTATTTAATATCACATGTGTTCTGTTTTATCTCTCCTTTTGTTTTATCTTCTGTGTTTTTATATCTTATATTTTGTAAAGCACTTTGTGGTTTCTGACTTGGGGTTTCAGTTAATAATTGTTTTGGCATTACATCGGATATGGTAACACCACTGGTGATGGAGAGATGTAGAGGACATCTGAGATCATGTATCTGGAGAAGGATAAGTAACCCTAAAAGGAGAGCTGTTCCTCCTTGACTGCCAGAGATTTCAGTATAAAACAAGAGCTCCCAGTTCACTCTGAAGTTCAGGACTGACCAGCTTCCTGAAAAGGTGAGTATTCAATCACACTTTCAAAGTTATTTGTGCTTTAAATTTATTTTATACGTGAAAATTATTGATAGTCTGATGAGCTTGAGTTTTTTCTTTTATGCTTTCTAACCTTTCTTAGTATCCACACACCAAGTGCATCACTGAAAAACAAACAAGGTAAATTCCATACATCCCATGCCAGAACACCAGAAAAAGCTAAAACCAAGTACTTTTAAAAGGAATTATGTTTTGGTTTTACTTATTTTTACAGTGGAGCCATGAGTTTGGAACCGGAGATGGAGTGTTTTGGCCCGGCGGCCATATACCTCCGGAAACCAGAAAGGGAGAGGATCGAGGCTCAGAACACTCCCTTTGATGCCAAAACAGCTTACTTTGTATCAGAGCCTGCTGAGATGTATTTGAAGGGTAAACTAGTGAAGAAGGAGGGTGGCAAAGCCACGGTAGAAGTTCAGGGTGGAAAGGTAGGTGGATGTCTAAGTACACTTAATGGAACATGATAGATCTATCTGTTCGATGTTTATTAGAAACTAAAACTTTACTCACATGCAATGCTGTTTTGTTGTAGAGCTACACTGTAAAGGAAGATGAAATCTTCCCTATGAACCCTCCAAAGTTCGACAAGATTGAAGACATGGCCATGATGACCCACCTCAGTGAGCCCTCTGTACTGTATAACCTCAAAGAGCGATATGCAGCATGGATGATCTACGTAAGAACATTTTATGAATTCAGCTAAAGACTTGTAGCACTTTTTGTTATACCCATAGCAGCTCATAACTTAATCCTTATTGGGGCAAAAGACATTTATTGCTCCGCTCATGTTATTTCAACAGATTTCATGCAGCTACTTAACCACTTCAATTGGCTAACAAGGAGAAGCTTACGGACCAACTTAGAGATGTTAACTTGGGTATCCATTTAAATTTGTTTGATGCCTCACTGCCTTTCACAGACCTATTCTGGGTTGTTCTGCGTCACTGTGAACCCCTACAAGTGGCTGCCAGTGTACGATGCAATGGTTGTTGCAGGATACAGAGGGAAGAAGAGAATTGAGGCTCCTCCCCACATCTTCTCCATCTCTGATAACGCTTATCAGTTCATGCTCCAAGGTATCTGTTATCTTTTTAGCTCGGACAGAATTGTGGACACAGTTGAATTTGTATGGACAAATTCACCTTCTAAGAACTTTACTTCAATGAGGCAGCAGGGTATAAGATGCTGTAATTTAATACTGAGTTGTATGGCTTTAAATTGCTTTTTTTTCTTCCAACAGACCGTGAGAATCAGTCGATCCTGATTACGTAAGTCCCACATACAGTATTATCAGATATAAGGGATTACTGACATTAATTGCATCAGTACTCCTCTAATTAAACTTTATATATTCAAACCAGCGGAGAATCTGGTGCAGGAAAGACTGTGAACACCAAACGTGTCATCCAGTACTTTGCGACAATCGCAGTAGCTGGTGGAAAGAAATTTGAGCCAATTCCTGGAAAAATGCAGGTGAGCAGGAAAAGTCTTCTATATATCTCTCATACCACTGAAGACATGAATGGCAGAATACAAAAATGTGTTTTGTAACTTTCTTTAAAGGGGTCGCTGGAAGATCAAATCATTGCAGCCAACCCCCTGCTGGAGGCCTATGGTAATGCCAAGACAGTGAGAAATGACAACTCATCTCGCTTTGTAAGTTTCCAAAGTTTTTCCAGTTTAAGGAGGTTTCATAACTTAATCCTTGTTGGATTAAGTTTAACATTTTTAAATTAGTGCAAAAATGTTTGCACATTTTTAAACTAGTACAAAAATGTTATGTCTGCTTGCTCTTTTAAAAAGCACTGCATTTCATTGCCTATATGAATGCCTATATGTTGATAGATAATATTTTATTTTTGGACGGCATGCAGTTTGCTGTAAGTGCGCAGTATGATCCACATCACATATCAATCTGGTTTAAAGAAAATTTATATATATATATATACTGTATACTGTATACTGTATATATATATACTGTATATATACTGTATATGGTAACCAACACTAATGACTTTGTTCTTATTTAGGGTAAATTCATCAGAATCCATTTCGGAACAACTGGAAAGCTGGCTTCAGCTGATATTGAAACATGTATGTGTTTTAGATTTCAAAACCTGCCATGAGATTTTATAAAAAGACAAACTGTAAAACCATTTTTATCTTTTTCTTAGATCTGCTGGAGAAGTCTCGTGTGACATTCCAGCTGTCTGCTGAGAGAAGTTATCACATCTTCTACCAGCTCGCAACAGGCCACAAACCTGAGCTAATTGGTAAGAAATGTAGCCTCACAGTACACAAAGTAATGATTCACTAGAGTCTAGATACTAAAATAGAAGTTTGTTTTTCAGAGAGTCTCCTCATCACCACCAACCCTTATGACTTTCCTATGATAAGTCAGGGAGAAATCACTGTCAAAAGTATCAATGACGTTGAAGAATTCATCGCCACTGATGTGAGTAAAATGTGATGAGAAGCACGATTTCTGGAGCGGCTGACACCAGCCTCAGAAAACAAGTTTGTTTAAATCTAAAGTATGAGAAATGAATGATAAATCTATGGTTTTGTATGCCAACTCTTCAGACTGCCATCGACATCCTGGGTTTCACTGCAGATGAAAAAGCTAACATTTACAAACTAACAGGAGCTGTGATGCATCACGGAAACATGAAGTTCAAGCAGAAGCAGCGGGAAGAGCAGGCTGAACCTGATGGCACTGAGGGTAAGAAGCCTGAGTCATAAAAAAATATAAATATAATTCGGTGCCACTGTTTTCTAAAGGAAATGTTAAAAGAACTGTGAAGCAAACCAGAAAATGTTGCATTTCATCTGCATTAAGAATGCAGTCTTATTGCATTCTTAATAAAACAGCTTGAAATCCCCACTTGCTCTGGTGACTGTGTTCAAAATTAAAATCACATGCCAGATGAATGGATTTCAGAATAGTTTTGTAATTTGCCATGTTGTAAATGCTCTTGTATTTATGTTTTTATCAGTGGCCGATAAAATCGCCTACCTCATGGGCCTGAACTCTGCTGACATGCTCAAAGCTTTGTGTTACCCCCGAGTGAAGGT
The DNA here is from genome assembly GCF_002775205.1 of Xiphophorus maculatus. Classification (NCBI taxonomy): domain Eukaryota; kingdom Metazoa; phylum Chordata; class Actinopteri; order Cyprinodontiformes; family Poeciliidae; genus Xiphophorus; species Xiphophorus maculatus. The sequence continues at coordinate 17,588,314 of NC_036462.1, forward strand.
CGGGAATGAAATGGTGGTCAAAGGTCAAACTGTGCCACAGGTAACAGACAATTCCAGTTTATGAGGTTAAATTGATTGACAGGATTTTTTTAAAATTATAGCATGTCTTTCTATCTTCAGGTCAACAATGCAGTGAGTGCTCTCTGCAAGTCTGTCTATGAGAAGATGTTCTTATGGATGGTTGTCAGAATCAACGAGATGTTGGACACCAGGCAGCCAAGGAGCTACTTTATCGGTGTCTTGGACATCGCTGGTTTTGAAATCTTTGATGTCAGTAATATTGGGATTAACCTTTAAATCAGTGAACCAGCACAGTAAATATCTAACAGAGTCTGTCTTCCAACAGTTCAACAGCTTGGAACAGCTGTGCATCAACTTCACCAATGAAAAACTGCAGCAGTTCTTCAACCATCACATGTTCGTCCTGGAGCAAGAAGAGTACAAGAAGGAGGGAATTGAATGGGAGTTCATTGACTTTGGCATGGACTTGGCTGCGTGCATTGAGCTCATTGAGAAGGTCAGCAACAAGCTCAGACACATACTGACCAACATAGAGAATCATTTAGATGCCTCAAGATGTCTTGATTTTAATTGCATGTTTCCATCCTGACAGCCTCTAGGCATCTTCTCCATGCTTGAAGAGGAGTGTATTGTTCCCAAGGCAACAGACATGACCTTCAAGAGCAAACTGTATGACCAACATCTGGGAAAAAGTGCTCCCTTCCAGAAACCAAAACCAGCCAAAGGCAAAGCTGAGGCTCATTTCTCTCTGGTGCACTATGCTGGCACTGTGGACTACAATGTTCTTGGCTGGTTAGACAAGAACAAGGACCCCCTGAATGACTCTGTGGTACAGCTTTACCAGAAGTCTTCATCGAAGCTGCTGACTCACCTCTATGCTTCCCATGCAGGAGCAGATGGTACCATTTATATGTTTACGGTGTCGAATGTTATGTCTCATGTTTAGAACTTATGAATCTGGTTTAATCTGCATCGTTTTATACACAAATAGTCTGTCTCTTTACTTACGCCTGTGTATTTTTTTTGCAGATGCCAAAGGGGGGAAGAAAGGTGGAGGCAAGAAGAAGGGAGGTTCCTTCCAAACTGTTTCAGCTCTCTTCAGGGTATATTTAAATTTTTGGATTATAACATAATGCAGTGTATTTAATGAACACATAAGTTGTTAATTCTTAGTCCTTCTATAGGCCTTCCCTTAGCTACTCTAAAGTGCATCATTGATAATGTAGATTTAAGGTCATCAGTCTACAAAGTATGAATCCTCTTTGATGTAGAATAATCATCAGTATGTAAAACCGGATATTTATGTCTTCCCTATAGTTCTGTAAGTGTCTTTTATCTTTTTTTATTTCTTTTTTCCTAACTTTCTTTTTGGACTCAAGTGTATGTAGTCGTAGACATTTGCACAGTGTCAAATTTCAAAAACTTCCTGGGTAAGGTTTGCCTGTAAAAGGTGTAGCATAAAATCTTTTGCAAAATCAAAATATGTTTCCTCTAGGTTGTTTTGCCTCTCTCTATTCGTGTACCATTCTTTACTAACTGGTCCGATTCCTTGTTGTTGTGTGAAGAATTTCCTTTTGTGTTATGGGCTATAATTATGTCACGGTTCTATAAAATAGCTTCCAGTGTTGTGAAGGTGAAAGTTCCCAGTTAACATAAATTAAAATATTATGTTTGGCCTTTTATAGGAAAACCTTGGGAAGTTGATGACCAACTTGAGGAGCACCCATCCACATTTCGTGCGTTGTCTCATTCCTAATGAATCCAAAACCCCAGGTCAGTCTCCAAGACAATACCTGTTCAAGACTTATAGATACAAATTAGATAAGTATACATCGGCAAAATGTACACTCCAATTTTGAGCACACTTGTTTTGTACCAAAAATAAGACATTTTGTCCACCCGTTTTGATCATTTATGGGGTTAGGTAATCATAGAAATGGAAAAATTTCTATTTAATTTAATTGTTTGTAAACTTATAAACATGTGACATGAATTGTCACTAGAAGTCCAACGTTTGAAACAATGATTTTGTTTCAAAATGATTGTTTTTGAAACAATGATTCAAAAACAATGATTTTTGAATCACCTGCCTGGACCAAATAAAGATGAGTTAAGAAATTTCAGATGAACTCTGTTTCCAATGATTGTGGTTTATTTGGACCAGATGATTCTCATGATGCCATGGTTAAGTTAGACAGTAATTACCATTCATGCGTTGTTGTTATTTCAGGTCTGATGGAAAACTTCTTGGTTATCCACCAACTGAGGTGTAATGGTGTGCTGGAAGGCATCAGGATCTGCAGGAAAGGTTTCCCCAGCAGGATCATCTATGGTGACTTCAAGCAGAGGTGCAGTGTCTGTACTTATTAAGTTACTATAATTTCCTCAGCTGTGTTGTTAATCGGATTAATGTGACCTTTTGCAGGTACAAAGTACTGAACGCTAGTGTTATTCCTGAAGGCCAATTCATTGACAACAAGAAGGCCTCTGAGAAACTCCTGGGATCCATCAATATTGACCACACTCAGTATAGGTTTGGCCACACCAAGGTAAATCAACAGATGTCAGAAAAATCAAAATTGAAAGCTGAATAAAATGTTAATCTAATGCTGTTTTACCTCTCAGGTGTTCTTTAAGGCTGGACTGCTGGGTACACTGGAGGAGATGAGGGATGAGAAACTGGTTGAACTGGTCACAATGACTCAGGCTCTCTGCAGAGGTTACGTGATGAGGCGGGAATTCGTAAAGATGATGGAAAGAAGGTAGATTTGCCAAAGCTGGATAAAAATGCAGTAACGCTAAAAGCAACAAAACATAACACTGTGCACAGCTTGTATTTTCTTAAAAGGACATTGTAGTTCAATGTTTTCTGCTAGAAAAGGTATTGCCATGTTTAGATGTATTCGTAGCACTCTTGTTTAATCTCTATTAAACTTGACTTTTTATTTATGTTGGGTTTTTTAGATTAGGATTAGGTTTTTGGTAATGTGAAAAGCATTTCAGACATCTGTTGTTTTGTTTAGGTTTTACAAGACTGAGCATAAGAATATTTATCTGCTTTATTCTCCAAGGGAAGCCATTTACTCCATCCAGTACAATATCCGTTCATTCATGAACGTCAAGACTTGGCCATGGATGAAGCTGTACTTCAAGATCAAACCTCTGCTCAAGAGTGCAGAGACAGAGAAGGAGATGGCCCAAATGAAAGAAGACTTTGCCAAGACCAAAGAGGAGCTGGCAAAGGCTTTGGCTAAGAAGAAAGAACTGGAGGAGAAGATGGTTTCTCTCCTTCAGGAAAAGAATGACCTGCAGCTGCAGATTCAGTCGGTATGTATAAGACCAGAGCAATTTTCTGTTTGACAATGCTAGGTCACTAACACTGACAATACCTGCGGTTCATTTGAATCTAGGAGGGCGAAACCCTGGCTGATGCAGAGGAAAGGTGTGAGGGGCTCATCAAAGCGAAAATCCAGCTTGAAGCCAAACTCAAAGAGACCAACGAGAGACTGGAGGATGAAGAAGAGATCAATGCTGAGCTGACAGCAAAGAAGAGAAAACTCGAGGACGAATGCTCTGAGTTGAAGAAGGACATTGATGACTTGGAGTTGACTCTGGCTAAAGTGGAAAAGGAGAAACATGCCACTGAAAACAAGGTTTGAGTTTATGAATCACATTACTGTTAAATGCAATTTGACCAAATTACTAAAGCAATTTATTTGTCAATGCAGGTTAAAAACCTGGTTGAGGAAATGGCTTCTCAAGATGAAACCATTGCTAAGCTGTCAAAGGAGAAAAAAGCCCTACAAGAGGCCCATCAGCAGATCCTGGATGATCTGCAGGCAGAGGAAGACAAAGTCAACACTCTGACCAAAGCCAAGACAAAATTGGAGCAGCAAGTGGACGATGTAAGCATCAGTGTTTTGTTTCAGTCACCAACAGTTCTGTTTTTTTAAATACATGTAATCACTGACTTATGATTCTTTCTTTGCACCAGCTTGAAGGTTCCCTGGAGCAGGAAAAGAAACTCCGTATGGATCTTGAGCGAGCAAAAAGGAAGCTGGAAGGAGATCTGAAACTGGCTCAAGAAACCATAATGGATCTGGAGAATGACAAGCAGCAGTCTGAAGAGAAGATAAAGAAGTGGGTAAAAAAAAACGACAAGTCAAATATAAATTTACATGTTAGCAGTTGAACTTGTGTGGAAGATAAATGGATTTCCTGCAGTAAATCTAAGATTTTTTGTAAAGGAGGGACTTTGAAATAAGTCAGCTTCTCAGCAAGATAGAGGATGAACAAACCATCGGTTCTCAGCTTCATAAGAAGATCAAGGAACTACAGGTAAGATGTAAATAGTTTGAGGACTTTGAATGTGGTGATTTGTTATTATTGCTTACAACATGAAGCATATTGTGTGTTTCCTCCCAAAACTAAAGACTGCTAAAACTGTTGCCATTCAAACAAAATACTTTAGAAAACGAGATTACTATGCTGTCTAATTTGTACTACATCAGATATTTAGCAATTAAAATGCTTCCAGGAATATCTTCTTGCAATTAGTTTTGATGACTCAATGTTCCATCTCCATTTTTGCATTACAGGCTCGTATTGAGGAGCTGGAAGAGGAGATTGAGGCTGAGCGAGCTGCTCGGGCCAAAGTGGAGAAGCAGAGGGCCGATCTCTCCAGGGAACTTGAGGAGATCAGTGAGAGGCTTGAGGAAGCTGGAGGTGCCACATCTGTTCAGATTGAGATGAACAAAAAGCGCGAGGCTGAGTTCCAGAAGCTGCGCCGTGACCTTGAAGAGGCCACGCTGCAGCATGAGGCCACGGCCGCATCTCTCCGTAAGAAGCAGGCCGACAGCGTGGCGGAGCTGGGAGAGCAGATTGATAACCTCCAGAGAGTCAAACAGAAGCTGGAGAAAGAGAAAAGTGAATACAAGATGGAGATCGATGACCTCTCCAGCAACATGGAGGCCACTGCAAAAGCAAAGGTGAAATTCATTAATATTTATTTTTTTAGAACTAAAAGTTGAAGAACATGTAACCTTGATTGTTCTGGATGTCTTCTAGGCTAACATGGAGAAGTTGTGCCGCTCTCTTGAGGATCAATTGAGTGAGGTGAAGACCAAGAATGACGAGCATATTCGTCAACTTAATGAAATTAATTCTCATAAAGCTAAACTGGTGTCTGAGAATGGTGAGTGAGGAATATTTAAAGTCAAATTCTTAGAAACACAAGGAACAATTTGCATCCATCCAATCATCCTCTACCCACTTTTATTCTGCTTGTTTCATCCAGGTGAAATCAGTCGTCAGCTGGAGGAAAAGGAATCTCTTGTTTCCCAGCTTACTAGAGGAAAACAAGCCTTTATGCATCAGATTGAGGAGCTCAAAAGACACCTTGAGGAAGAGGTTAAGGTAATAAAGCTTCCTTTGTTTTTTTATTTTAAAAAAATTCATGTGTCAAGAATAACGAATATTGCATGTTCTGTTTTGACCCATTAAGGCCAAGAATGCTCTGGCTCATGCGGTTCAGTCGGCTCGTCATGACTGTGATCTGCTCAGAGAGCAGTATGAAGAGGAGCAGGAGGCCAAAGCTGAGCTGCAGCGCGCTATGTCCAAGGCTAACAGCGAGGTGGCTCAGTGGAGAACCAAGTATGAGACTGATGCCATTCAGCGCACTGAGGAGCTGGAAGAGGCCAAGTAAGTCTAACTTTTACTCTTATGATGATGATTTGAAATTGCAACGGATTTAAAGTTTTTTAAATCCAACATACTCTCTGCAGGAAGAAGCTCGCCCAGCGTCTTCAGGATGCAGAAGAGTCCATTGAGGCTGTGAATGCAAAATGCGCCTCACTGGAAAAGACCAAGCAGAGGCTGCAGGGTGAGGTGGAGGACCTGATGATCGACGTGGAGAGAGCTAATGCTCTGGCTGCAAATCTTGACAAGAAGCAGAGGAACTTTGACAAGGTTTTGTTCTTGTCATTTCAGTCCTGTTCTTACTGAGGGACACAAAGTCAACATTGCGCAACAAATATTTGATCTATTTATGTTTTCAGGTTCTTGCAGAGTGGAAGCAGAAGTATGAGGAGAGCCAGGCTGAGCTGGAAGGAGCTCAAAAGGAAGCTCGTTCTTTGAACACAGAGATGTTCAAAATGAAAAACTCCTATGAAGAAGCTCTGGACCATCTGGAGACTCTGAAGAGGGAGAACAAGAACCTGCAACGTAAGACAAAAAGCATGCATGTGTCTGACAAGACTAAAAAGCCACAGCTTTGTTGATAATTGATAAAGAGTTATGTATTTTATCTTTTTCTATTGTATTGTAACATTTTGGATTTTGATCCCTCAACAGAGGAAATAAGTGATTTGACCGAACATATTAGTGAAACGGGAAAGACCATTCATGAATTGGAGAAGGGCAAGAAAACAGCAGAGAATGAGAAAGTAGAAATCCAAACAGCCCTGGAGGAAGCTGAGGTAATTGAAATAGCATGTTTGCAAAGAGCAATCCAAATGAGGAACTCTTTAACTGCATAATTTACTTTTCTGTGCAGGCCACCCTGGAGCATGAGGAGTCTAAGATTCTCCGTGTCCAGCTGGAGCTTACCCAAGTCAAGAGTGAAGTTGACAGAAAAATTGCAGAAAAGGATGAAGAGATCGAGCAGATCAAGAGGAACAGCCAGAGGGTGATGGAGTCCATGCAGAGTACTCTGGATGCTGAGGTCAGGAGCAGGAACGACGCCCTGAGAATCAAGAAGAAGATGGAGGGAGATCTCAATGAGATGGAGATACAACTGAGCCACGCCAACCGGCAGGCGGCAGAAGCCCAGAAGCAGCTGAGAAACGTTCAGGGACAGCTTAAGGTACTACAGTTCACTGAGTAGAGGTAGTTGTCTTCAAATTTGAGTGAAGACAGCTATATTGTTATTGTGTTTGTCATTTTTAAGGATGCACAACTGCACCTTGACGAGGCTGTTCGAGCACAAGATGACATGAGAGAGCAGGTTGCGATGGTGGAGCGCAGAAACACCCTGATGGTTGCTGAGATCGAGGAGCTCAGAGCTGCTCTGGAGCAAACGGAGAGAAGCCGCAAAGTGGCTGAACAGGAGCTGGTGGATGCTAGTGAGCGTGTTACCCTGCTGCACTCTCAGGTATTTATCTAAAACGCTTCTTATCTGTGACATCTGGTCTCTTTGGATGAACTTTTACATCTCTGAGCTACACAGTATGCTTTTTACAAGTTCAGCTGCATGTTTATGATTGTTTTGCTTGTGAAAGGATAAATGAGGACAAATAAACTGAACCTGCTTACTTTCGTGTTATTTCAGAATACCAGCCTTATCAACACCAAGAAGAAGCTGGAGGCCGACTTTGTCCAGGTTCAAGGTGAAGTGGAGGATGCCATTCAGGAGGCGAGAAATGCTGAAGAGAAGGCCAAGAAGGCCATCACTGATGTGAGTTCTCTAGTTTTATATCATTGCATTGATTAGTGATGGAATTGAGCTATTACTGACACCTAGTGGCAAATGTATAAACTGCATCCACATGTCTTCATCTTTGTAGTAGGAGCCAACTAAAGACATCAGATTCACTTCATATACATTATTAATTATTCATGCTGACTGCAGATAATTGTCATTCTCTGGTAATGTCAGATTTTTTCTGAGGGCTGAAGAAAGCAAGTTTATATTTTAAAAACTCTGAAGCTCAACTCTACAACTGTACAAGTGTGATAGAACAGGTTAAGAATAGAGTAGAACGAATCTGATATATGACAAATCCCTCAACAAAGAACAGATAAATTTATAGCAATGCTGCATTAGATGTGCTGCAATGGGATTTATTTCAAGTGAAGTAAATTGCTACATCATTCCATTAGTTCAACTAAATTGAATTATTCATGAAATGTGTATTTTCTGTGTCTAATGATTGCTTTAGGAGGTCCTGCAGTCACAGCTAAACTTAAATTGAGTAAATCTGCATTTCTGTCAAACCTGTCTAAAAATCTCAACATCTTCAATGCGTATCAATTACAGGCAGCCATGATGGCAGAGGAGCTGAAGAAGGAGCAGGACACCAGTGCTCATTTAGAGAGGATGAAGAAAAACCTGGAGGTCACAGTGAAGGACCTGCAGCACCGTCTGGAGGAGGCTGAGAATCTGGCTCTGAAGGGAGGCAAGAAGCAGCTCCAGAAACTGGAAGCTAGGGTATGTTTATTACTTAATATTAGATTTTGGTTTGCTTTATTGTGCCTCTGCTAGTGATGTATATGTCGATTATTTTCTCAGTTGAAATGTGAAAACAACATCTCACTGATTTTTTTTTCTTCTGGGAAGGTTCGTGAGCTGGAGGGGGAGGTTGAGGCTGAGCAGAGACGCGGAGCTGAAGCCATCAAAGGTGTCCGCAAGTATGAACGCAGAGTAAAGGAGCTCACCTATCAGGTAAGATTAAACTATTTTTGCTTTTCTGACATGCCTAGAAATGCATTCCAACAGGCAAACAACATAAATTCTGCTTTATGTGAAAATTGCAGCTTCTGTTTTTTTCTGCTGAACAGACATGCAGAACACGTTTAGGACCCATAGGGGGCATGAGTCACAATCGTTATGTTTTGGCTACCAGAGTGCTTAAGGTGGTCACAACTAAAAGTAAACACCCCGATGTCATCTGGAAAGATTTATAGTTTGGTGTTTCATTTGTTTGAATTTTCAAAAACCTTTCGGAAAGTCTGGATAAATATCAAAAAGTTAAACTGGGTTTAGAAAATGTGTGAAATTGCACACCCTAGTGTCTATTTTATTATCTATGAGAAAATATAGATAGAGATAAAGTGTCTTTTGATGGATGTATGTGTAGGTAACATTCATTTAACTCACTTTAATATGTCACAACTTGGGTTCACCGTTTAAGGGATCGGCAGACATAATCAGCATTTGTCTGTTGCTGTGAACACTCCTTCATTTTCACTTTTTTACAGACCACTTTAAATCAGGGTATCAAACCTGAGCTGTGGTTCTTGAACTGAGGGATGTTCTAACTTGATTCTGCCAAACAAACTAAACTAAAACACCTTTTTTTATATCTATAAACACAATAAAGGTATCACAAATATTCAACTGTGTTTTGATTAGCATAGATTTTTCAATCAAAATGACCTAATTGAATTCAAATGCCAAAAATGAATCTGAAGACGTTCAGCAGTATGTTGTTTCAAAACTTGTGGAAATATCTGAGTATTTCATGAATATGTTGAGCAATTTTTTTTTCTTAAATGTTTAGAGTATTCCTAAAAAAAGTATGAAAAAGTAGAAAAATCATGAAACCATGTTTCTGCTGCTTAGAATGATCTGTTTTGATAAACTTTGGTAAAAATAGAGTAGACTTAATTTTATTAATTCTACTCTATTTGTTACGTACACATATTGTCGTTTTTTGTTTTTGTTGGTCTTTGTTTATTTAATAAGATAAATGAAGGATTAAGTGTTCTTTGAATCAGTTTTAGACTTATTTTTTTGACAAAACAAGCAGTGATTAAGCGAACAGACTCTGCTGTGCACTGCTCCTAGACTGAGGAGGACAAGAAGAACATCGCCCGTCTTCAGGATCTGGTGGACAAGCTGCAGCTCAAAGTGAAATCCTACAAGCGTCAATCTGAGGACGCTGTGAGTGTGAAGTATTCGACACGTGAAATAAATAGGTGTTACACCAACAACACCCTAACTCAAAATGTGTTAACACCAGACTATTGACAGCATAATGAAAAATGATCTGGAGAGCAAACCGCAGAGACGATTTGAGAGTTTGACTTTGTGCTTTCCAGGAGGAGCAGGCCAACGCTCATCTGTCCAGGTACAGGAAGGTCCAGCATGAGCTGGAGGAGGCCCAGGAGCGAGCTGACATCGCTGAGTCACAGGTCAACAAGCTGCGGGCCAAGAGCCGCGAAATGGGCAGGGTATGATGATCTTTAGCTGCATTTTATCTTCACTTTAACTGTAATGATTTCAGCATTTCCGATCCTCTAATACGTTACTGCTTCTTGTTGATTTAAAGGGAAAGGAGGCTGAAGAGTGAACATGAAACCGATTGAAACACAAATCAAGAAATCATAAAATATGATGTTTTTGTCTGATGTGTCAATTGTGAAAAAGAAATAAACGAGCAAGCAATAACATCTTTTTTGTGGTGGTCCTTTTATTTTAAGCTAGTATAAAAGCAGTGTACCAGTTCCTACGTTTATTGTCCAAAACTAAATTATTTGAATAATTCAAGTATTCACTAATGTGTAAAGGTACAACAAATGTTCTCACTTCAAAGTCAACTGGTCACTCATTCAACAACTGGCCTTTTTGCCATTTCAAATAAAATCATGCTAACAAACAATCAACTCAAATATAATGATTTTTATATCATTACGTAGATATAAAAACAAAATATTAATTTGAAATAGACTCATTTGACTCCATGAAACACATTGGAAAACATTTCTTAATAACCAATTGGTGCACTTCTGAAAAACAGGAACACATAGAAATCAGAATAACTTAAATCCTAAGTTTAAAAAATCCTAAATACAGGTTGAATACATTTATGTTACAAGGAAACCTGGCGGTCAAGCCTCACCTGTTATCACATAAAAAATCCTCGAGCTTACACTAACTGCAAATCTCCACCTTGTGGCGATAATTTTACGGACGGTCTAAGTAACCTTACAGCTTTTATATGTGCTTCAAAGCATATGTTGCACTCTGTCAAGTTCCCAGTCTAAAAATAGACCCATTAGACACCCAAGACTCCCTGAAGCCTGTGTGGATGCCTAGGCTGACGCTTTGATGTCCTTGAAGACAGAGGTTAAGAAAGTGTGCATTAGTGCAGATAATGGTTTATTCTTCATTTAAAACCAACCATGCAAATATGAGAGATAATCACTGCTAACAAATGCAATCAATGAGAGTTTATGTTGGGAAAGACAATTTTGTAATACTTGTAACTCAGATTAAGCAGCTGAGTTTCACAGCTCAGACACGATTGGTTTCAACAATATTGTGGGGCTACTCTCCCAGCCACTGACACATCTGTAGTTTCATGGTATTTTAATAAGAAAACAATTAAATAGACCAAAATTTATTTATTGAAATTATCGATTTGATTCGAGTGCAGGTTATCATTGCTGATTTTCTCAGCTGGCAGCCCAGACTCAGAACAAACACCTTAAGACTGCAAGGGTTAAACTTCATTATTAGAGCTTAGCAGAAATCACAGAAAATTAAAAATGTTGCTCTTATGCTGTTCATAAAGCAGGACGTCAGCACACACACAAATAGTAGACACATACACATCAAACTATAAAGACTTCCTCCTCTATTACTACAAAGTAGTAAAGTTTTTAATTCCAAACAAATGAATATTTTAACTTTAAAGGAGCTTAAGTTGATTTTTAAATGTATTATTCTTAAACTTTTAGAGCAAGTTTATAAGTGGGCTATTCCCTATTGAACGTATATACAAATTTGAAATAGTGAGATTCATCTACTATATGAGAAGTCACAGTAGATGATTGTATTTTTATTCACATTTTACTTCATTGCAGCAGGTAAAAAGATTATTAATCCCTTCTGAAATATCAATAAGTGTAATCTTTTGGAAATACAGCAAAACCTGACTGTTGCTGAACCACTTTTTGCAGGTTTCCATGTTGTATTTTGCCACTTACTCTTTTGTAACAATGACCTCCTTTAGGGTTGGAAGACCTCATTACCATCAACCTAATCTGATTCTCTACTAGCTGGGACTTTGACTGAGCCATTTCAACATGTTCACCTTAAATTTAAATCGGCCAGGGGTATGAATAATTTTGTGCTTGATTATACAGTTAATAGTTGTAAAATATCCCTCAATAGACTGAAGGACCTTGGGTCTAACCCTAGCCCTAATTTTAAGGCTGAGAAAGTTTTTAAGCCCAAAGATTAATTTTAAATTCAGAATATTTTATGCTTTCAATAAATAAAAGCATATGTGCAGTATGGGTGTCAAATTATTCTCCCAACATTTATAAGACTGAGACAACTGAAGATGCTTGTGTTTTATATCAAAGGCTGTTCCACAAAAAGCCTTGAGTGACAAACAAATAGCTGAGGCCTGAGTGCATTGCTGAGGAGATGGCTATATTTGTGTTTCTTCCAAATAAGTGCAGCCAGGAAATATATGAGATCAAGTATCACATTTTTATTGAATATATGGGCTATTTTGTCAGGTGTGAAATCCCCAGCATTTAGCTTCTAATGCCCTCGACCCTTCTTTGCCATTTCAGTGTCATCTTACAGAGGGGAAAGAATGCAAACTATCACCCATAGTATAACATGATCCCCTCCTTGTCTGGCACAGGGAACAAACACTTGACTTAAGGAAAGGTCAAGCTGCATGCCTGGCCTTGTCTTCAGATCATCTGTGTGACCATTTAAAGAAAGGGTTTAAAAATATATCCACACCCACGAGACAACATGTCTTGAGAAACAAATGTAAATCACCTGTTGCCCCAAAGACTCCACATTGGACATTACATTTTACTGCCTCTCAAATATAACCAGAGCCTCCTGAGGAGCCAGCAGCTGTGTCAGGAGCAGCACACGAATAGGTGCCGCTCTGTGGTCAATAACTTCAAAAATGTCCAAACCATCCTTGAAGAGATGAAGGACAAAGGAGCTTTGTAGTTTGTGATCTTTGACTTTTTGAAGCATCGAGTTAGGATCCTCTCCACTGATTAATAAGTGCAAAGATGTAAATATATGTATGGAAAAAGTACAAAGAGTTAAAAAAAAAGCAAAGATGAAGATTTTAATAAAAATTTAGTTTAAACATTTATTGGTGTCAAAGAGGTTTTGTTAGTGTCTTTCCCTTCTCTATTTCACACATTAACCAGTTATATGAAGAGCACTAATTACTATTCCCCTCTTTTTAATGTTTTTGTCTTGTTTTAGAAATTTGCCCATCATCTTTAAAAGACAGTACACCATCCTTTTTTATATATTTATATTTCAAATTTCTTTATTGAAAGCACACTGGAACCAAAGTGAAATTCTTTGTCTTTGTGCACAAACTTTGTGAATAAAGCTGATTCTGATTGCAATTCAATATCCAAAATTGATCAAACGTACTCTGCTCTTGACCAGGTTTTAAAAATAAGATAAAATCTAACCAGCTTAATTCAGCCATTAAAATAAAATCAAAATCAAGAAGATATGTGAAAAACTAAGTATACCTTTGCTGCTGACATTGGCTTTTACAGTGAAAGCAGCAACCAGTTGCCGCTGAATTACTGATTAAAGAAACAGTAATTCCTCTTTCACACAATAAAATCGATCTTTCTACACTGAGAAGAATTATTAAAAAATAGGAAACATTTTAGAGAAATGACAATTGCCCCAGGATATATAACCAAAGAACACACCTTCACGTCAAGAGTTACATCTCAGACTTGGTCTCAGTTAGCAGGGTGAGTTTTAAAGTTTAATAACAATAATGAAGGTCCAACTTTGTTGTTGAAGGTTTACTATAATAATGTTTCTTCTCACCATAAAGAATATGGAAATCTGGCTTATGTGTTTTTCAAAGTTGCATCTGAATGAATCACAAAAGTGCAGTGCAATGTTTCACTACAATGCACTGCACCATCTTTGAAGAAATCCACAAGGATGCAGCTAATAACAGAGAGCACATGCCATCTATCAAGCATGGTAGTAGAGGAGTGATGATTGTAGCTGGTTTAGTTTAGCAAGATTTAGTTACCTTGATGTCATTGGTTCAGTGATGCACTTCTAAGTTTGCCAAGTGCAAACAAAACCACCTTGAACTGAGGCAATGCAGCAAAGATCCAAAGTTTCTTCTTGAAAACCATATTGTTCCTATAATGTTTCTACATCTATTAAATCATGGCATGATGGGATTTATTATTTGTTTTGTAAACAGGATGTCAGACTTAATAGTTTTCTTATTGGTTCTCATTTGTTTTCTTAAGAAAGGTTTGATTTTCTTAAAAACAGAGCAGAAAGACCTGCTCAAGTTGACAGTAAGAATCCTCTTCAATAATGTCAATATTGATTTATTTTTCTTTATATCCTAACATCCCCAATAAATGAAGTGCACCCTTCACATGTTTCTGGTTAATGGGTGCAATTATAATCTGCCCCAATAACGGCAGAAAGTAGGTTTATAAAAAAAAATTTATTGTACAATTTTTAAAAATATGCTTCTGATGCTGGATTTTTGAAAGGTAATTTAGAGAAAATGCAGAAAAAATAACTTTTCTCTTAGTGAAATACTTACATTGTGAATTTCAATAAAGTTGACGCAGAATGGTGGGCAAGGTTTGGAGATCAGGTGACTGTAGTTGACCAACCAGAACAAGCGAAGCTCCATCTTATCTATCAGTTATGTTTTTGTGTATCTGCAGAACATAAATCCTATTAAACCACAGCATTATGATTTATCATTTGAATTATGGGCCCATTATTCAATTTGTGAGATAATCAAACAGCACATCACCTCACTTCTGCTACAACAAGCAACACAGTGGCAACTTTTACTTTTTGTAGTTCAATCTCAACTTTATTTCCATTGTACAATAATAGTCAAAATTATTACAGTATATTACAACAATTTCAACAATGACTCAATTGTAAACATTTTATGAAACAGTAAATGTAATAAAACATGACTGACATAATATAAATGCTTCTTGTCATTTAACTCAAGATTTGCCTTATTTATTAAATTACTGATGAAAATATTTTATATTTATGAAAACATTTCTCTTTAGCAGGATAAGCTGTTAAATTATATTTTCAAGTTAAAGTAAAATTGTAAGTTTTCTCCTGTGAGAATTTTAATCATCATTTTAATTAGCATTTGTTGTTTGTGTTTGTTTTTTCATATAAATTGTGCAAGATAAACACATTGTTCCCTGGAAAAGGGCTAAAAACTATTTTAATCATGGTCTCAATAATTTACATCATGGAAACCATTTTTTTTGTGTGTAGAGGTTTGAAAGTCTTTGCAACTTTCAACTGAAGAAAAGTTAAACTATAACTCCACCACGGTTGCTGTTCTAATGAAGTAAAAACATACATTTTGTGTTACATTGTGACATAGTTTTCAATGAAACACTTAAATAGACATACCCCGCCTCTAAGTGTAATCTTATCCCACTGCCTTTGTTATACAGCCTTTGCCAAGTCACCAAATGCTGGTTATAATTAGATAATTAAAGGCTTTAGCAGGTTATTCTGCAATGTTAGAGGGATGGAGAAACTTTGTGATTTTAAAATGTATCAATTTAATCAAACCGTTAGTTAACAATTTACTGAGTTCTATTGTTTCAATTATATAATAGATTTTTGTGCAAAAACTATTTCAAATATATTCCAATTAATACCACTTTTGTGTGTTTGATATTTGATCCACTCCATGTATTCTTAGAAGAAATTAAATTGGATGGCTATAAATAAAAATATTGTTCCACTTCCTATTGTCCTTCATCCCTGCACAAATTCAATTAAGTTCATGATATCATGAAACATGGACCTCTGTCTTTGTTTCTCTCTATCAAGAGGTATCATCATTTCCACAAGTTCTTAGATTAGCAACTGTTCGGTCCAACTCTGCTCCTTTGTCACGGGAAAGACTTGCAAGGCTCCTGCCACAGAATACCAGTGACACATGAGAGCTTCTCCACAGCTGAGTGCTGATCTTCTGCAGTGTCGGGACGCATTAAGGAGATTATACTGAAGACCAAAACAATGACCGAATTGCTAAAATTAAAAGAATTTGTAAGAATAGGGTGTGCACAAGTTTGACAAACGCTTTTTTGTGTGAGTATTGTTTAAGAACCAGCTTCCAATGAAGCAGTTTCTGTCAAGCTGTAATGGTAGTTCTAAAATAGTTCAAAGCAGGACAAATACCTCTTTTCATCATTTACTGAAGCTAATGTGATATCTCATGTAAAAACATAAATTACATTTGATAGTATGTTAGAAGTTGATAACAGAAAACAAATAACTACTCTATTTATCTCTATTTAGCTTTTATATTAACAGCATTCATATTTTTACAATTTATAGCATTTTATATTTTATTTTTATTTTATCTACAACTACTACTCAGTGGTAGTTGTTATTGTGTCTTGTCTCTATGCTGTAACTGCGAAGTAATTTTCCTGCTGGGATGAATAAAGTACTTCTATTCTATTCTATTCTATTCTATTCTATTCTATTCTATTCTATTCTATTCTATTCTATTCTATTCTATACAAACATCAAATATCATTTATAAAAAGAAATAAACCACATTCTTTTGTTTAATACCAGTCTTAGTTGCATTTTAAAATCTTGCCATTGGCATCAGATGTTTTTTGATGTTAAAGTACCAGGAGTCCAAGTCGTGGTTAAACTGCTGTGTTGATCTGTGGAGAGAAAAAAAACACCAGACAAAGCCAAGTTGAAGACATAAAAATACTCAATCAGAGGACAAATCAACATGACCAAATAGAGAAGGTGATCTGTGCTGAGTGAACACTTATCTGCCTATATAAGAAGGAAGGCAGGGACGCCTCCAAGGACTGTCAGGCAACCAGACAAGGTGAGTGAGTTGTAGGCTTTTATTAGGAGGAGGAGAGCCAATAGCTTAAAAAACAATGCAGGGCATGGGCATTTACTGCCAGGGTGTTTGCCAGCAATTTACTCTAGATTAGTGTCTTTGCAACAGGAAGGTTTGTAAACAGTCTGCTGAGTGAGATATTTCTTTCTTCAGAATCCCTTAAAGACCACCTCCAGCTGTTCTTCTGGGTCAAGAGGAGAAGGTAAACTATTTCTGGTATCACAGCTCTACATTGTCAGGGAATTTTTTTTTAGACATTACTCCTGTTGCGATTCTTTGGTCACTAACTCAACCTGCATCTTTGTGGTGTTTCAAGTATTTAACTTGTACAACATTCATCTCATCCAGTGGATGTGCGGCATGACTTTGGATAACTTGGTATTTGTCTCTGTGAATGGCAACTACATCCCTTCATTTTCAGCAAGAAATATAATTAAAACTTAAAGCAGGTCACAATGCACATGACTTTTAATTAATAATAACATTTTTAATATCTTTAACTGTTTGCATAAACACTGTGTTTGATCAAATGCTGCCTTTTCGGATTTAAAGGCAGTGACTTCGTCCTCTATGCTGTTTAGCAGTAAAATCTTTCTTACTATCCCACATTTGAAATTATATTGACAATTTCCCAATTAAAATATAGCAACATTTGTATATTGTAACTTTCAAATAATAGTTTCTTGTGTAATTTCATCTATTACCCTTGGAATAAAGAAAGTGTCATTCTCTTTTGCCTTAAAACCCAATGTGAAATCCTTAATACATTTACCAAGAAGTACAAACTGGATCATTGAAATTAACTCAATATTGTGTCCAAACGCTAGAAGAAGGAAATCTGCAGGTTTGATTTCCTCAAACTTCAAGTGTCCTTATGCATGCAACTGTCTCAAACTCTATATTGTATAGTTAATGCAGTAAGCATCGGTCCTCTGCTTTTTGAACAACTGAAACTTTAAAAATATTAATTCTACTTACATTTTTCAATAATTTAGTGAATTAGTTTTTTCTACTAATGTATATCAATCCCTTTAGTTTCCATAGTTCACAATGGATATGCACAGGGAATGAAATTTATAGTTCATTTAAGTGGTGCAATGAGTCTGACTAACAGTAACTCCTAACAGAAATCCTACATCTAAGCATCATTTCACTAACAGAGTGTGGGTAATGAAATCAATTGCAATTATGTATGCTATTAAATGCTGCCATATTTAATCTTGTTTTTATTAGCAAAATGTGTCTGTTTTGCTTGAAAAAGCTTAGAATTACTTATTTGTTCATGTAATAGTGTCTGTGTGGTACCGGTCAAGCTCCAGTTGTTCTTGAATTTTTGTCACATATTAATTGGAGTATTTGACTGCATCTTGATTCTCCAGTAAACCGTCATCATGGGTGGGGACGCAGAAATGTATTAAATGTATTTCCTTGAACATGATTTTGGGAATATGTGTTTTTACAGTGTAACCATGGGGGATTCGGAGATGGAGTGTTTTGGCCCTGCGGCCGTATTCCTCCGCAAGCCAGAAAAAGAGCGAATTGAAGCCCAGAATGCTCCCTTTGATGCTAAAACAGCTTACTATGTGACCGAGCCCAAGGAGATGTACCTAAAGGGGAAACTCGTCAAGAAGGAGGGCGGCAAAGCCACTGTGGAGACTTTGTGTGGGAAGGTGGGTATCACGCTTTCCATTTCTAAATACTAACAGTTGCAGATATTTCATTACACTGTGCATCTGCAGTCAGGTTGACAACAATCTTAAGCATTTTGAATGATTTTGATGATACTGCTCTGTTTCTCTTGATAAGTCCTCTATTGAACAGCTGACATTTTATTTGCGTTCTCCAGAAAAAGTTGTGAGAACCCCATTCATCCTCTGCCTCTAACACTTTTCTGTCTTCACCAGACTATCACCGTGAAGGAAGATGAAATCTTCCCCATGAACCCTCCAAAATTCGACAAGATTGAGGACATGGCCATGATGACCCACCTCAATGAGCCCACTGTGCTGTATAACCTCAAAGAGCGATATGCAGCATGGATGATCTACGTAAGTTTTCCTAAATATATAATGTGGAAGCAGATGATGACTGCAAGAAAACATGCATCATGAATGATCCTCTGTGACCCTGCAGACCTACTCTGGGTTGTTCTGCGTCACTGTGAACCCCTATAAGTGGCTACCAGTGTACGATTCAGTGGTTGTTGCAGGATACAGAGGGAAGAAGAGAATTGAGGCTCCTCCCCACATCTTCTCCATCTCTGATAACGCCTATCAGTTCATGCTCCAAGGTAACACACTTTCTATAATCAATACATAAATACAGCAGTTTCACCTCAAACATCCATCTGACATTTGTGCATCATTTTTCATCTTACAGACAGAGAAAACCAGTCTATCCTGATTACGTAAGTGCCAAATATTTTGAGGCATTTCATCATTAAATGCATCACTATTTTTTAAATTAAACTTAATATCTTCAAACCAGTGGAGAATCTGGTGCAGGAAAGACTGTGAACACCAAACGTGTCATCCAGTACTTTGCGACAATTGCAGTAGCTGGTGGAAAGAAATCTGAGCCAGTTCCTGGAAAAATGCAGGTCAATGACATTGCTAAGCAATAAAATGATACAAACACACAAACTGGAACTGTTCAACTAATGAGATGAATGTCACCTCCAGGGTTCACTGGAAGATCAGATCATTGCAGCCAACCCACTGTTGGAGGCTTATGGAAATGCCAAGACTGTGAGGAATGACAACTCTTCCCGTTTTGTGAGTTCAACTTGAAACTGTCTCTTGTTACTTTGGTGAAAGCAATCAATATCAGCATTTTAAATAAAATACTTTCCTGTTTCCACACAGGGAAAATTCATCAGAATCCACTTTGGGTCAACTGGAAAGCTGGCTTCAGCTGATATTGAAACATGTAAAACTTTCTGTTTAAGTCTTCTTACGCAGTTTTATTTATAGTTAAAAAGAGATTTTTTTTAAATTGATAATGTAAATCTACACAGATCTGCTGGAGAAATCTCGAGTGACATTCCAGCTGTCTGCTGAGAGGAGCTACCACATCTTCTATCAGCTCGCAACAGGCCACAAACCCGAGCTAATAGGTTAGAAACAAATGAATACTGCAGTTACTCCACAAGTTAACAATGTCTTACCACAGGCTATTTATATAGAATAAGTTTCATAATTAGTTTATTGATATTTACGGAGATTTGCTTTCTTTAGAGGCTCTCCTGATTACCACAAATCCCTACGACTATCCCATGATCAGTCAGGGTGAAATCACTGTCAAAAGCATCAATGACATTGAAGAGTTCATTGCTACTGATGTAAGAATTATTCAATATAAAATCATCTTTAAATACATATACTATTCAAAAGTCTCCTAGAACATTTTTAAATACTTTATAAACTGATAAATGACTTTTTGTGGATTAAACACAGACTGCCATCGACATCCTGGGTTTCACTGCAGAAGAAAAAGCTAACATTTACAAGCTAACAGGAGCTGTGATGCATCATGGAAACATGAAGTTCAAGCAGAAGCAGCGGGAAGAGCAGGCTGAACCTGATGGCACTGAGGGTATAAAACAAACAATGAAGTTTCAATGTCTTCCAGATTTTGTCTCGAAGAACGTCTGAGTTGTTTTTTTTCTTTCAGTGGCCGATAAAATCGCCTACCTCATGGGTCTGAACTCTGCTGATTTGCTCAAAGCTTTGTGTTACCCCCGAGTGAAGGTCGGGAATGAGTTTGTGACCAAAGGTCAAACTGTTCCCCAGGTGATCAATTCAGATGATCTACAAATTAATGATTGCCAAAGTTTGATAAGTTTATTTTATTCTGGATACGTTCATTTCAAGTCAACATCTAAGTTAATGTGATGCATTTTATGCCTAAATTAAGGTCAACAATGCAGTGAGTGCTCTCTGCAAGTCTGTCTATGAGAAGATGTTCTTATGGATGGTCGTCAGAATCAACGAGATGTTGGACACCAAGCAGCCAAGGAGCTTCTTTATCGGTGTCTTGGACATCGCTGGTTTTGAAATCTTTGATGTCAGTAATATTGGGATTAACCTTTAAATCAGTGAACCAGCACAGTAAATATCTAACAGAGTCTGTCTTCCAACAGTTCAACAGCTTGGAACAGCTGTGCATCAACTTCACCAATGAAAAACTGCAACAGTTCTTCAACCATCACATGTTCGTCCTGGAGCAAGAAGAGTACAAGAAGGAGGGAATTGAATGGGAGTTCATTGACTTTGGCATGGACTTGGCTGCGTGCATTGAGCTCATTGAGAAGGTCAGCAACAAGCTCAGACACATACTGACCAACACAGAGAATCATTTTGATGCCTTGACGTTTCTTGACTGTAGTTATTTTATTTGCTATCTTGACAGCCAATGGGCATCTTCTCCATCCTTGAAGAAGAGTGTATTGTTCCCAAGGCAACAGACATGACCTTCAAGAGCAAACTGTATGACCAACATGTGGGAAAAAGTGCTCCCTTCCAGAAACCCAAACCTGCCAAAGGCAAAGCTGAGGCTCATTTCTCTCTGGTGCACTATGCTGGCACTGTGGACTACAATGTTCTTGGCTGGCTGGAAAAGAACAAGGACCCCCTGAATGACACAGTGGTCCAGCTTTACCAGAAGTCCTCTACCAAGCTTCTGGCTTTCCTATATGCATCCCATTCCTCAGGAGAAGGTATACATTCTTTGTTTTCATTTGCATTGCAGTCACATTTCTCAAGATGTGATGAAATACAAAAAGTTTTGCTACTATTGTATTTTTTATTGAAAGGAGAGGGTGGTGGCAAGAAAGGTGGCAAGAAGAAAGGAGGTTCCTTCCAGACGGTGTCTGCATTGTTCAGGGTGAGCTTTAGGATTGTCTCTTTTTGCATTTTTATTTATTGCATTTAGTTAACTGAAACCTATTATTTATCTTTAGGAAAATCTGGGCAAGCTGATGACCAATCTGAGGAGCACACATCCACATTTTGTGCGCTGCTTGATTCCCAATGAGTCTAAGACTCCAGGTATGTCAGTGTTTAATATATTCTGTGAGCTCTACTTGTATTCAGAAAAGTGATTTTATTCAATCTTTGTGACACAGGTCTGATGGAGAATTTCTTAGTCATCCACCAGCTAAGGTGTAACGGTGTGCTGGAGGGTATCAGGATCTGCAGGAAAGGTTTCCCCAGCAGGATCCTCTATGGTGACTTCAAGCAGAGGTGGATGAATTGTTACCTTTACAGATTCTGAAAGTGTTTAACTTAAAAGGAATTTCTCATTATTTTAACAGGTTTTCCTTTAAGATTTTTTCAAGCTCGTGGCTACGGATGCTTTGTCATTTCCATGACTGAATTTAGAACAACAAAAAAAGTATATTAACGTTGTCGAAGAGTGAAGATGCTACATGATGATATGTGGCTAGGTGGATGATAGGTTTTGAAGTTGATTGACTGACTGGATGTGTGGAATTTTTGGTTTTAGATACAAAGTATTGAATGCCAGTGTCATCCCTGAAGGACAGTTCATTGACAACAAGAAGGCCTCTGAGAAACTTTTGGGCTCTATTGATGTTGACCATTCTCAGTACAAGTTTGGGCACACTAAGGTAAAGTTATCAACACTTTTAAAGACACTACTTTATAACTAAAATTCCTAAAAATATTTTTGGTGTTCAGGTGTTCTTCAAGGCTGGACTGCTGGGAGTTCTGGAGGAGATGCGAGATGAAAAGCTGGCAGAGCTGGTCACAATGACTCAGGCTGTCTGCAGAGGATTCCTCATGAGGCGTGAATTTGTCAAGATGATGGAGAGGCGGTAATTATCTATTTCTTTGCGGAGAGTTTCAAGATTTTTAAATGGGCTCATTCAAGACTTGAGCTAAATTTCTGTTTTATTTCTTCAGAGACGCCATTTTCACCATCCAGTACAATATCCGTTCATTCATGAACGTCAAGACTTGGCCATGGATGAAGCTGTACTTCAAGATCAAACCTCTGCTGAAGAGTGCAGAGACGGAGAAGGAGATGGCCCAAATGAAAGAAGACTTTGCCAAGACCAAAGATGATCTGACAAAGGCTTTGGCTAAGAAGAAAGAACTGGAGGAGAAGATGGTTTCTCTCCTTCAAGAGAAGAATGATTTATTATTACAAGTACAGTCTGTAAGTGTCATTATTTCCCTAGGTTTGCCTAATAATTATCACATATTCATCCACTGATTTGATTAACTAAAGGACTCTTGTTGGCTTTTAGGAAGGTGAAAACCTGGCTGATTCAGAGGAAAGGTGTGAGGGGCTCATCAAAGCAAAAATCCAGCTTGAGGCCAAACTCAAAGAGACCAACGAGAGACTGGAGGATGAGGAAGAGATCAATGCTGAGCTGACAGCAAAGAAGAGAAAACTTGAGGACGAATGCTCTGAGTTGAAGAAGGACATCGATGACTTGGAGTTGACTCTGGCTAAAGTGGAAAAAGAGAAACATGCCACTGAAAACAAGGTTAAACTGTGGTCTTTATTAAGGTGTTAGTCTTTCCTATGGACATTTAAACAGTCGAGGTCATTAAGATTTATGGAACACTTTACAGGTCAAAAACCTCACAGAGGAAATGGCCTCCCAAGATGAGGCCATTGCTAAGCTGACAAAGGAGAAAAAAGCCCTCCAAGAGGCCCATCAGCAGACCCTGGATGATCTGCAGGCAGAGGAAGACAAAGTCAACACTCTGACCAAAGCCAAGACAAAACTGGAGCAGCAAGTGGATGATGTAAGTGTTAAAGGTGTCTTTGGCTACTAACCTAGTACTATAAAATATGTGTCATGAAAAATAAACCTTTCCAATCATCAGCTTGAAGGCTCTCTAGAGCAAGAAAAGAAACTCCGCATGGATCTTGAGCGAGCTAAAAGAAAGCTGGAAGGAGATCTGAAATTGGCCCAGGAGTCCATAATGGATCTGGAGAATGACAAGCAGCAGTCTGAGGAGAAGATTAAGAAGTACGAATTTACAGGAAAAAAAAAACATTCATAAACATTCTGCTGAGACAATATCTAACATTTCTTCCCCACCTGCAGGAAGGACTTTGAGATAAGCCAACTCCTCAACAAGATTGAGGACGAGCAGTCACTTGGAGTCCAGTTACAGAAAAAGATAAAGGAGCTGCAGGTGTGACTCCATACTTGAGAGATCATTTGAATATCCTTCAATTTTTTTTTCTCATAACCTTGTTTGTTACAGGCTCGTATTGAAGAGCTGGAAGAGGAGATTGAGGCTGAGCGAGCTGCTCGGGCCAAAGTGGAGAAGCAGAGGGCCGATCTCTCCAGGGAACTCGAGGAGATCAGCGAGAGGCTTGAGGAAGCTGGAGGAGCAACTGCAGCTCAGATTGAGATGAACAAGAAGCGCGAGGCTGAGTTCCAGAAGCTACGCCGTGACCTTGAAGAGGCCACCCTGCAGCATGAGGCCACGGCCGCATCTCTCCGTAAGAAGCAGGCCGACAGCGTGGCGGAGCTGGGAGAGCAGATTGATAACCTCCAGAGAGTCAAACAGAAGCTGGAGAAAGAGAAAAGTGAATACAAGATGGAGATCGATGACCTCTCCAGCAACATGGAGTCCATTGCAAAAGCAAAGGTGAGGATTCTGGACATGTCCATGGACACAATCACATCATAACCAATTTGGTTTAACCAAAGCAGCTTCCTTTCATTAGGGAAACCTGGAGAAGATGTGCAGGACCTTGGAAGATCAGCTAGGTGAACTCAAAGCCAAGAATGATGAGAATGTTCGTCAATTGAATGATATTGGTGCACAAAGAGCTCGACTCCAAACTGAAAATGGTATGAACCTTAGTTTTGTTCAAGTCCAGACTGTAAACCTTCAAGTTTATGCCTCTCGGTCATACAAACTCATTTGTATAAATTTTTAAAAATCTTTTCGTATCCTGAAAGTTTTGCTCACTCTCACTCTCTGGCAACCTGAGTGAACCACAGTCATTTTCAGAGATGTCATTTACTTTTAAATAGCTTCTTACATCTCTGTTCTTTCTCTAACTTAAACATTTCACTTTTACACAAGTGTGATGTGTTAACTAATTGTCTGTCTTGTGCTGATTAATTTTCTTGAACAGGGGAATTTGCTCGTCAACTGGACGAGAAAGAAGCTCTTGTATCCCAGCTGACCAGAGGCAAACAAGCGTACACACAGCAGATTGAAGAGCTGAAAAGGCACATAGAGGAGGAAGTCAAGGTAACAATTACTGAGAAAAAAGCTGGACAAAAATATCTTAAATTGACAAGAGGTGAGTAGTATTATCTATTAATCCTGTTCCTTTTTGGATGACAGGCCAAGAATGCTCTGGCTCATGCAGTTCAGTCATCTCGTCATGACTGTGATCTGCTCAGAGAGCAGTATGAAGAGGAGCAGGAGGCCAAAGCTGAGCTGCAGCGCGCTATGTCCAAGGCTAACAGCGAGGTGGCTCAGTGGAGAACCAAGTATGAGACTGATGCCATTCAGCGCACTGAGGAGCTGGAAGAGGCCAAGTAAGTCTAACTTTTACTCTTATGATGATGATCTGAAATTGCAAAGGATTTAAAGTTTTTTAAATCAAACATACCCTCTGCAGGAAGAAGCTTGCCCAGCGTCTTCAGGATGCAGAAGAGTCCATTGAGGCTGTGAATGCAAAATGCGCCTCACTGGAAAAGACCAAGCAGAGGCTGCAGGGTGAGGTGGAGGACCTGATGATCGACGTGGAGAGAGCTAATGCTCTGGCTGCAAATCTTGACAAGAAGCAGAGGAACTTTGACAAGGTACAAAATCTTTTGTTTCATCAAGAATAAGTGATGCAACAAAGAAGGGAGAAAAATATTGTTTGTCATACCCTCAGGTCCTTGCAGAGTGGAAGCAGAAATATGAGGAGAGCCAGGCTGAGCTGGAGGGAGCTCAAAAAGAGGCTCGCTCGATGAGTACTGAGCTGTTCAAAATGAAAAACTCCTATGAAGAAGCTCTGGACCATCTGGAGACTCTGAAGAGGGAGAACAAGAACCTGCAACGTACGACAAATGACTGAGTTTCCACAATACAAGATTTCCTTTAGCTTGCTAAACACTAAGTTTTGTCTCTGATTTAACAGAGGAGATCTCAGACTTGACTGAACAACTTGGTGAGACAGGGAAGACAATCCATGAGCTGGAAAAAGGAAAAAAGACTGTGGAAAATGAGAAGTCTGAAATCCAGACAGCTTTAGAGGAGGCAGAGGTAAAATTATTTTGTTCTTTAAATTGTTAATTATGTTTTGTCTACTTCATGTCTTTTTAAGTAGAGGAAAATCATCAACTCAAGACCATACTTTTTACTATTAAAACATATGTATCTGAATACTTTTCTGTTGGCATTAAAGACTGTTTCACAAATATACAGGCCACCCTGGAACACGAGGAATCCAAGATTCTCCGTGTTCAGCTGGAGCTTACCCAAGTCAAGAGTGAAGTTGACAGAAAAATTGCAGAAAAGGATGAAGAGATCGAGCAGATCAAGAGGAACAGCCAGAGGGTGATGGAGTCCATGCAGAGTACTCTGGATGCTGAGGTCAGGAGCAGGAACGATGCCCTGAGAATCAAGAAGAAGATGGAGGGAGATCTCAATGAGATGGAGATACAACTGAGCCATGCCAACCGGCAGGCGGCAGAAGCCCAGAAGCAGCTGAGAAATGTTCAGGGACAGCTTAAGGTACAGCCAGTCAGAAAGTTATGATACAGAACCCATTTTTAAAAGTGTTTAAAACTTTTCTTAATATCTAACATTTTTAATTCAGGATGCACAGCTTCATCTTGACGAAGCCCTCAGAGGCCAGGATGACATGAAAGAGCAGGTTGCGATGGTGGAGCGCAGAAACACCCTGATGGTTGCTGAGATTGAGGAGCTCAGAGCTGCTCTGGAGCAAACAGACAGAAGCCGCAAAGTGGCTGAACAGGAGCTGGTGGACGCTAGTGAGCGTGTTACCCTGCTGCACTCTCAGGTATTTATCTAAAAAGTGCAGATACTACTTCAGTAAATCAGTCTTTGATATTTATTTCTCATGTATGTCTCTTTATTACAGAATACCAGCCTCATCAATACCAAGAAGAAGCTGGAGTCTGACTTTGTACAAATCCAAGGTGAGGTGGAGGATTCTGTTCAGGAGGCAAGAAATGCTGAAGAGAAGGCGAAGAAGGCCATCACTGATGTAAGTCATCTTAATTCTTGTCTGTGCAAGAGGTGTCTGTCTATAAAGGGAAACTCTGGAAGCTGAAAAGCAACAAATTCCTGAAAACTTCAGGCTGCTATGATGGCAGAGGAGCTGAAGAAGGAGCAGGACACCAGTGCTCATTTGGAGAGGATGAAGAAGAACCTGGAGGTCACAGTGAAGGACCTGCAGCACCGTCTGGATGAAGCTGAAAATCTGGCCATGAAGGGAGGCAAGAAGCAGCTCCAGAAACTGGAAGCTAGGGTATTCCTTTGTTTTCTTGTTTTGTTTTTAACGTAACTGTATCCCTATTTGTTATGCTCTTTGTTTTTTAACCCAATTCTTATTTATATATCAGGTGCGTGAGCTTGAGGGGGAAGTTGAAAGCGAGCAGCGACGGGGAACCGAGGCCATCAAAGGTGTTCGCAAATATGAAAGAAGAGTGAAGGAGCTCACCTACCAGGTTGGAAGCTTTTCACATTTGATCATTTTACAGATTTTCCTTATGTATGCAACACAATAAATTCATCGCTTACTACCCGCAGACGGAGGAGGACAAGAAGAATATTGTAAGACTACAAGATCTGGTGGACAAACTGCAGCTGAAAGTGAAAGCATATAAGAGACAGGCTGAGGAAGCTGTAAGTCAATGGCTCAGTTCACATATCCTATAGCATGCACCATTCAAAAATACATTTTTCAGTATTATTTTACATCACATTGCTCGTTTAATTTGTTCCCAGGAGGAGCAGGCCAACGCTCACCTCACCAGATACAGGAAGGTGCAGCATGAGATGGAGGAGGCTCAGGAGCGTGCTGACATCGCAGAGTCCCAGGTCAACAAGCTGAGGGCCAAGAGTCGGGAGATTGGAAAAGTAAGTAAAATTTACTGTCATTGAGCTAACATAGTACAAAAACACTTTTGTCAACAGAAGCGATTGCTGTAGGTTTCCTTTTAAAAGGTTGCTGCAACTTTTCAGTCAGAGTTTAAGTGTTATTCATTGTTTTTTATGTACCTTTAGGCAAAAGAGTCTGAAGAATAAGCTGGAACCCTGATGGGAGAACAAATGAGAATCGTAAAATATGATTTTTCATTGATTTGCTCTCATTAAGTGTTCATCAATAAATAAGTTATTCAACACATTTGTTGCCTCTGAATATTCTTTGGACAACAAATGGTTAATGCCACCAGTTGACACACACACACATGCACACACACATGCCTATACAAATAGAGGACTTTCTATTAACTTCGAATCATTTTAGCATCTGCATTTGTGCCTAACCCAGAAATTTTTTACCAAAACTTAACCATTACTAGTCTATTCCTAACCCTAACTAACCCAAACTTAATTCCTACCTTACCTCTAAAACTAACTAGCAGAGTTCAGTAGAACTGAAAAAAAGAAGACAGGGGAAAGGTCTTAACTTTCCACAAACTACCTCATTTTGTTGGTAAATGTTGTTGCTCAGTCCTGTATAGCTATTATAAACAAACACACACACACACACACGCACACACACACACACACACATCCACACACCATCCTGCCCTTATGTGATTGTGAGTCCTATGCAAAAAGGCCCCCAAAACAAGGACCACCACGTCTTGTTAGGTTTTTGTTCATAAAAACAAAAATCTTAAATCTAAATCTTAAATTTAGTTGACATATTAAAAATCATGAATTACATTCACCCATTAACAAGTTTGTTAAATACACTTTGCTAGTATTTCAAACTGCTTTAATTCTTTGTTGAACTATAGCTTCAGGTAGTTTAAGTCCTCAGTGATTTTGGTCCTGATTGACATGACATCATCATTCAGTTGCTGCAGACTTGCACATTTGTGATATGAATCTCTAGTTCCACCGCACTATAAGGATGATCTGATAGCTTGAAACTGCAAGCACTATACAACAAAGAAAGACAGCCTGAGTTATCCAACAACAGACCAGTACACTGATTGGTGAACATGGTCACTAATCATATCCAGATAGGTGTGGCATTTAAACAACGATCATCTGATACTTAGGGGCTCAACATGTGCCAAGAAAATGTTCCCCAAACCATTATATCACCAGCAGCAGCCATACCTACTGATACAAGACCCAAACTCTGAACCCCACCAATCTGAATGTCGCAACTGAAATCGAGAATCATCAGACCAGACATTTTTCCAATCTTTTAGAGTCTAAGTTTGGCATACAGATTAGAGCCTGTTTTCCTGACAGCTGCCTCCTCCCAACACGTTAAGTCAACATTTGTGACACTCTGTCTGCTGAGTTATGTGCTATAATTAAAGTTTCTTTTCACCAAAAACACATGAGGAATTCAGCAGTTTGTGAATCCTATTACAAATCTTTTCATTTCTCACTCATAAACACAGTTAAACATGGTATGCTTATTTTCCTCTAAATATAGAGAGACTCCCAAATAGCAGTTAAAAACTACAGTCACTTTTCTTCTATGTAGAGGACTTGATGTACTCTGTATCAAATTTACATATGTACAACATTTGCATTAACTAAAAAGTCTCTATTTGTTTATCCAACTATGCCCCTTCTTAATTTTAGTCTGAGTTTTTAAAACTTTGTCACAAAGAAACACATTTTAAAGGACTTAATGTACATAAATTTACTCTTTTTTACAGTTTCACACACATATACTTTAAAAGGTAATTGATGTTAAAGACATATTTTATAATGACTAAATGTAAAACTAATATTTAAAGGTAAATTTAATTTGACATTAGACAGATAAAGTGATAGAGAGATATACATTTTACCAGGAAAGAAGTCTTCATCTCCCCTGAATTCTCCATCTGTTGTCTTTCTCATGTGGGATGTAGTGTTTGTGTGGCTAGATGGGGTCAGCCTGATGTATTAAAATGACAATAAGATTCAACTTGCTTTGCCAAACACTGATGCTCTGATATCATTGCTAAATAAGTTGGCTAATGCCTACTGAAGCCATGTTAGGAAACACAATGCCTGATGGATGGAAGGTATAACTCATTCAAATGTCACAACAGAAAGCAGATAGCTGCCAGGATGGGTGGTTTATGGAGCCTTTGAAGCCAAACATCCCATCCATTTCAAAGCTTTAAAGGTCGGTTGCCTATCGTTTTTCATCCATCTTGATACCCAAGATCAAGATAAAGACAATGAGAGCATATTCCCATTCTGAGAATAAAAACTGCCTTTTTGATTGCAGATGATTTTAATTTATCATCTGCTGTAAATTCAAAGTTTAATCCTCACAGGCTGATGGTCTCTTTGTCAAAAATAAAGGAAGTGCTGCTCTATAGAATGTACCGATAGGATAAAATTTGAAGAAGATCTTTTTCTTTCATTGAGTGAATAACAAACTTAGCACCAGGATGTTGAAGGTTTTCAGCGCTCACTTGTTGCGTGTACATACTGTGCACAGTTCAAATTCATTTTATCTTAAGTGCAGCCTACAGCTAATGTTATTAGATGCATTTTGCCTTGACTCTCAGTCAGTAAAAATAATTATTTTACTGTAAATATTACAATGATACATTATTATAAACAAGAAAACGGTACTTTAGTGTAATCAAAACCCATGACCTGGAATATTTTTTAAGTCCTTCACCATAGGCAAGGACAAAAATAGCCATTAAACAATCTAGATGCTCTGCATTAAGAGCCCTTGTTGATAAGCCTAAAGGCTTGAGTGTAAAATCTGCCTGAGGTTCGTCCACTAACACACCGTGAAGTACATTTCCTGAGTGGGAAATAGGCACATACTCTGAATTGTATAAGTTTAACATGCACATAATTTGCTCTTTCTTTATTATTAAAATCTTAACTCAAGGTTGTGAAGACCTCTTGCACAAAAATGGGGTAAAATAAAAATGTATTTGAAAAATATAGCATAAACCAAAAACAATTCACATAACCCTACACTTTAACCAGGGTATATGTTCTTTTTACTATGCATAGGCAGAATAATTTGTTTTATAATGTTTTTCTTTTGTTGCGCCTGTACCGTGACAGACCTAATGTGCACAAGTTAGGTCGGCAGAAATGAGAAAGTAAAGGAAGCTAATTGCACTTTGAGCAAAGAGGCTTACAAAAATGATGACTGGATGGTTTTGATTCTAGTTCAAATAATTTATACAAACCATTGTCTACATTCAGGGTTGTATTGTTGTTCAATGGAACATGTCTTACTTTATTCTGTAAAACTGTCTATTTCTTTCCTATTTTCCTGCTGGTTTTGAAAAATCATCTTTATTCAATGTTACATAAGACATATTAAATAGTTTTATCCCTTTCTGTTTTATTTTTTGCAGTACTTCTTAATTTTCTCTATTTTTAGCATCACGTGCTCTCTGCTAAGATATTTTAAATTCAAAATTTGTCTTGGAGAGACTTCCCAGAGGACTGAAATTAGCTATGTCTTTTTTCATTACAAAGAGATCATAAGAACCCAGAGGACGGCTCACAGTTATGCCTGTTGAATGATTGTATTGTTGAGTCCCTATTTTTATCTGGAAGGCTTCTCTAGGGCCAGGAGACAAATGTGTACAATGTTAAGCTGGGAAGGAATGATTCTGTGGAGGAGTTGTGAGGCTCAAGTGACATCTACAGCCCAGGATTAGCGAGCAAGAAATGCAAGTGTTGAACAGGTTTTCACATGAAGTTCTTTTGGACTTTTTTTTATCAGCTAATTTTATCATGTTGATGGTGATAGTTACTAACTAAAAAGGCATTAAATTGTTGAAAAATACAGCATCTAGGGAGGATCTGATGACTTAATATGAGATTGTGTTTGTTTGTTTGTTTTTTAATATCTGACTCTTCTATTGGTGCTTGTTACTGAAGTAAAAATAATTAACCAATCAGAAGTTTACATTCAGTTATTATGGGTATGAATGTACAGTATATCTACTTTATTTTGACTTGCAATGATGCATTTGAACTATTTTTCTTAGGTGGATTGTAAAACAAATGACTGATAGACTTTCTAATGTTTATAAAATAAACCACAGTGAATCTTAAATATCTCTTTTCTTGACCAGTTCTGAATTCATTTTAAGTGGTTAGCATCCAGCATTGCCATTGTCTGGGAGACAGCCAACCCCAGTAAGTCCTTACTTGAAATTCAGCACATTGAAATTGAACAGAAATGTGCTCACATCTGTCTCTTGTCAGATGTGACAGACTGACCTTTTTGGCCAAAATTAAAAGG
This sequence comes from Xiphophorus maculatus, assembly GCF_002775205.1. Classification (NCBI taxonomy): domain Eukaryota; kingdom Metazoa; phylum Chordata; class Actinopteri; order Cyprinodontiformes; family Poeciliidae; genus Xiphophorus; species Xiphophorus maculatus. The sequence goes on from NC_036462.1 coordinate 17,620,425, forward strand.
AGGAGGTTTGTAGGAGTTAAGATTAGGGTTTCAAGCCTGAAAGTGCAAGCTAATTGTCAGGCATGGTGGTGGCAGCATCATGCTGTGGGGATGTTTTGTCGTACTGGTGCATTGGACAAAGCGAAAAGAATATTAAAGGAAGAGGAAATGTTTCAAATACTAAATGTTTCCTCAGGACAATGTTTCCAAGCAGAAATTAAAACTGGTTTAGAAATGGTGAAAGCAAGCTAACATGTTGTTGAAAAATCCTGACCTTTCAGCTACACTGAAAAATTGTTAACTTTCCTTAAAACCAAGTCTGTGGCAGGAAACAACCAGCTTAAGAAAGTGGTCAAATATCCGGCAAGAGCAATGTCTGATCTTATTAATAAATACAAAAAGGGAGTGGTCGAGGTGCAGTTCCTTGATAAGGAAATTTTCACCAAATAATTGTGGAAACATATGTATATATATAAAACTATGTTATATTTTAAAACGGTACAAACTCATCTTAAATAGCTTGAAATTATTATGACTTTAAAGGTCACTATGAGTGCAAGCTGAAAAAGTGACAAATAGATTATGTATTCAGTTAACTTCTAGCTGGGTAAATTATAAAGTGCTTAACATTAATTGATCAATTTTGGAATAATGTAGCATATACTGTAATATAACAGTAAAATGAAGGTCTAATAAATAATCATTCGGGGCTGAAGTGAAAAATATCAACAGCATTTAATCACCAAAGATATAAACATTTAAATTTCTATTCCTTAATGAGACTGACAAAATCTTTACAAATTCATCCTTTATATTCTGCTGACTGTGTCACACTGTCTGTACAAAATGAGGTGGTATTGGAGACTGGCACAAAGAGAGGACATGTTCCAGAGTAAACAACGACATCAGCAAAATGAAAAGCAAAGTCACAGCAAAAACAATCGTGTTTGTTTTCCAAAACCTCTGAGGACGTAAACACACAGGGTAACTTACTATATATCAATTTAGACTCCCTGTGCCCTCACAAACTTCAAATACATTCAGTTTCTATCTGTTATTAAAAAGTTCAAAATAAATAAACATAAAATATTGCATAAATAAAAAAAAAACAATACTGACATCTTATTTCTCATTAACAAAGCAAGTAGGTGGATGTCTGAAAGTGTGCCTTTGTCTTATTTTCATATACAACTTATATATGCATAATTAACATTCAGTGTTTCAAACGGAATTTTAATATATTTTTTTTCTACATAAAAGAGATTTTCATTGGGCAGTTTGTTGCTCATAAATTTAAACTTCTCTGTGCTTTCAAAGACCCAAATCCCCGATATGCCGTCAATCCCTGTAGGCTTCACTGAAGTCAAACTTTCAGTTTCATCTGCAGCCTCCTCTTCACGTGCAGTTTATCTAAAAAGGGTGCAGCCACAGACCTGCAGAGCTGGATGCAGACATGAATGTAAAATACTCATCAGTACCTATGTACACATATCTGTAAAGTGTCCAAAATATCATGCAAGTAAATACAGATCATTTAAAGTAAATCAATGCCTCAGTCAACATTGTGCTGTAGGCTGCAAAGTTCCTCAAACTCAGTTTCCCTTACGTTACAGCAGACCCACAGAAGATCTTTGTTCTCCAAGTTGCCGTCATGCTATGATCCAGAAGAGATGCAAAACAGTCTGTTTTGTTTAAGTAGATATTTGTTCATTTAATTCAGTCACTCCTAACTGATATGCAAATCTTTCCAGTAGGTGTTTAACATACAAACTGAGTGTGTGTTGATGGGATTAAGTAGAAATCTAGAGTCTATTCTTTAATTTAAGACGGAACCACAGTGTAGAAATCAATGAGACAAAGCAGGACGGCAGCAAGGTTCTGTCCATCAGAGAATTTCAGGGGTTTTCTGCAGAGCGTCCGCTTGCTGTGCTTTTTCACAACTGTGCTCCTTTTAAAAATGTCAATGTCCACGATGAGCATCTTTTAATATTCCTAGGACCTTTTAAAGCTGGACTGCTTCAATTCTTCAGGGTGTCTTTCACGCTGAATGTCCACAGCTGAGATTCAATGCTGTAATCCAAAATGACGAGTGCAGCAAGGCACTGCAGGGTTGAACACCAGGCTGACAACGAAAAACATTGGTTTACAAGTACTTTTTTGAAAAGTCTTTTAAAATACACCCCAGGTAAGTCAGCAGCCAGAAAAAAAACAACAACTTTAAAAGACAAGAGAGCATGAATCACTGCAGGAGATTCATTCTGGATTTCACCATGTGTACTCTAATCTCTGATATGTGATATTTCCTCTTCACATTGGGGAATGTTTTTTAGATTCATCAGCAAAAAAAAGAGTTTGTATCTAAAATGTTATAACTTTGTAGTGTAATAACTAGAGTGCAGGTTGACATGCACTTGATGTAACTATTAAAATAATGTTTTTGTTTAATCACAGAAAATCCAACCCACATATTTACTAACCTTTGCCTAAGTACTACCCAATTATGCTGGGTTTATTGGCTGATGTTGCATTATAGGGTTTGTGTGAGATGTGAAGCTGTGTCAAAGTATTGTAGTATACCCTTGTTCTGAGGTGGTTTGAGGACCATTTAATGAAATGGTCACATTTCATTAAATGTGACCAAGCACAAACCAAAAAGCTTGTATTTGTATAAACTCAGTTCAGAATAAAATCGGACTCCTGACTGAAGTCTCTCTTAGGGTACACATAATAAAACACAAACGTTCTGCCACAGTGAATCATGCCAAATAAAATCAAGATGTGGTTTCAACAAGCACATCATATCAACAACACCAAAGCTGTCCATAAGCTACATTCTCCATACAGAAGCATACACAAGTGCATAAATTCAAAATTGACAACATTTTGGCAATGCAAGTTACATAAAGGTGTCTCAAATGCATAAAACATGTTAGTCACACACTATCATTAATTTTATAAGTGAAACACATTGAGAATTATTCATTTCTAACATTGTATGAATGCAGAGAGTAGGAATAATACCATTATGTCTATCAATGTTGTAATTTATGCTGATGCATTGATAGTTTATTAAACCAATAACTCATTGTTTGAATCTACTTCCTTGGACAACATCTAACTGAGAGCTCATTAAAAACCCACTGAGCAGCTGTAAAGCTTTCCCATAAATCCTATTGTTAACCTTATGACAAAACAAAATGCAAAGATATTTTTTACTGATATGTATCATGAAACATATGTCATTTTTTTCATTATATCGGCTTTTCCCATGTTACAACTGTCAAACTTTGGGATCAATAACTTTGGGTGGTCAAATCTGGCTCAATTTAAAGACTTACAAGACAAAAACGTGCCCTGGAGACTAGAGGGAAGTCGTTGAGGATCCTGTCATGTTTGACCCAGAAAACATTTCTCAAACTGTCTTAACAAACCTCAGAGTTGGAGTCAAAGACACTGCAGTGAATGTGAGGTTAAGGCTCAGATCTACCATCATGTAAAAACAGCTGCAGCTGCAATAACTGAGCTTCCTGTGCTGAAGTGAGACAACACTGACAAGGACTGAACATGCAAACAGAAACAGGCACAAAGGAAATATGGTGTGTAGTTAGTTTCAAACCCATGGATGTGAAAACCGTGGTAGTAACAGCTTAGCATAACAATTAAGTAGAAAAGTGGGGTGCATCTTCATTAGCTTTAAATTCACGTAGACTTCCTAAAACTTTAGAGATATGTTTATAGTAGCAGCTGATTTTCTCTCTTTTTTGATTGGATAATCCTTTCCTTAACACTTATTTTAATGGGCATAGTAATTTCCAGGAGTTCCAGCCTACATTAAGGGCATGTTACCATTTTATTCTTTAGCTAGATTCAATCAGCAGCCACACAGTGAAGCAGTTGTTAGTGCTGTTGTTTCACAGCAGGATGACCTTGGGTTTAAATCCTGGAATCTGTTTCAAGTTTGCATGTCTCCTTCTGCATCCATGCATGCAGTTATACTGTCTTACTCCCACAGTTAAAGATGATGAATGTTTGGTTAATTTGCCAAACTAACTTGATCTTTGGTGTGATTTTAGAGTACTGTCTTGTGCACTGGCCACCAGAAATAGCCACCGGCCCCTGCAACCCTGCAAAAATCAAATGGTTAAACTGTGGCTGGATGGATGAATGTAATGCATTTTTGGTCCTGTTCATACTGAAATTATTTAAAATAATCATTCAAGATACAATGAACATTATTGTATCTGTTTAGTTTTTCTCTTTTGTTTTTTTTCTCTGCTTGCAGAAAATCTGCTTGCAGACTTTTATGTTTAATACTTTTTCACCAGTAAAAGTTCAGCAAACTTCCACAACATGAAATCAAGTTTCTAAATCAGATTTTCTTTGCTCAAATAAATTTCAAAGCTTTACACACCGTTTTCCATGCATGTGATCAGTAATAGAGCTGATTGGGTATTGAAACTGACTAAATGCCAAAGGAGTCCTTTCTGTAAAGCACAAGCAACGTGTCAGAAAACAACATCTTTTTGTCTGAAGCTCACTCAGCACCTGACTATTATATTTACACTTACAGGCTTCAGGGATGATAAATGCCTCAGATCAGTTTCTGTACAAACAACCGTAAGACAAATGCTGCAACGCTTTTAAAATACAGTACAATGTTGGAATACAGAAACTTCCCCTGTAATGGTACATTTCCATAATGTGCTTCTGACACCTTTTGTGATCTCAGTTAATTGTAAGCATATTAAAACAAGCAGGTTTATAATTCATTGTTACTCACTCCTCTTTAAGGTAAACCTTGACTGCCTCTGTGACCTTTTTTTTTATTGTTTTATTTAAATGTGGAAATCAGAAATAAAAGCTAATGTTCTCAACGAGGTTAAGCTGCATGCATTTGATGCATTTCCCTCCAGGATTTTGCATTTGAGCCCTCAAAAAGCCAAGAAATGAATAAGCAATAAGGCAGGAAAAAAACATCAGGGGCAGTTACAGGGCTTTCCAATCAAAGCACAACACACTGTGAGTAGTCAGCAAAAAGAAAAAAGAAATACATAAATTCATCACAGTTTGATCTGACCTTCCGTAGATCCGAGCCTAAATCCGAGGAGAGGGAACATGTCAGAGTGTTTGGATGTATGAGAGATGAAACAGAGGCAGAATGAGCTGAAAGAAGAGAAGGGTTCCTATAGAGGCCTGAAATGAAGAACCTCGACCACACTCTGACGTGTTTTCCTGAGTAAAGAAAGAGAAAAACATCAAAAGAAAATCCTTCTGAATGTGTTTTCATCTTACAAACAGAATAAACAAACAGTAAAATTTTGCTGATGTTTGCAAGCTTGCAAATCCTGTTTTTGATGCATATGCAGTTAAAAAAAAGGATGAGTACTTTAAAACTAGGTAGCATACATTTCCATTTTGGGTTTGAGTTAACTCACATATGCTGAGAGGAGCTTTTTTTTTTTTAGCCATATGCTGTTATGCACATATGCACATGGAGAATTATGGAGAGAATGAACAGCAGAATATCTTGTTTCTTCTGTCCTGATGCAGCCGATTCAGTGTTATGTTTGCTACTATTCAGTTTATTAACATGCAAACATTTAGCAAACTTTTAAGCTATATCAACTGTTAAAAAATCATTAAAAAAAGGTTAAAAGAACTTTAGGCCTCTTAATCCAAGTGCCATTATTGTGATTAAAGTTTCTTTAATAATGTAAAAGACTAATTTGTTACACATACAGGAAACAATTCTTCTCAGACCAAAATAATAAAAAATGTTCTGCTTAATGTTAAGGTGAGAACTTAAAGCACAAATATAACACTTCCTACTTACTAAGGCACTGTAGTCAAAGCAGGGAGTTGGACCTCTACGATATCGCGCATTACTCAGCAGTTCACATGGATTTTCCTCCTGAACTTTTTGCACCGAGTTAAAGAAAGCCAACTGGAAACACATTTGAAATTTCCACTTTCAGATGAGATGAAAACGGCACAGAAAGTGTGAGAGGGCAGAAAGGATACACTCCCTCTTGATCTGGGACAGTTTCTCAATCTCACAGGAGCTGCAGGGCAATGTTTCAGCCACCACAAAGAGCAAATTGGTGTTTTCAATCCGCTTTGAGTGGAACAGCCTGTGGGAGACATTGATGGATAGTTAGCCCACCCGTATCGACAGAATTGGCCTAAGAGCACAGATAGAAAGTGCACTCAAACATATTTTGATGATGCTGGAGAAAGCGCTGACCGCGAGCAGTTTCCACAGTCCTGCAGGACGTTGTAGGAGTTGGTGGTGTTTGTGAAGTAGAACTGGCTTTGGATGGTCACACAACTGCTTTGTTTTGTCTCAAAGGCATCAATAAAGATGTCATCTAAAAGACAAAATCAACAGACGCTCTGTTCTTGCATTTAAATCGTTAAACATTGAACACTGAATGGGTCTGAACACTATTTTCAAGACTCTGTGGCTCAATGTGGAGAGTACTAGTCTTGAAGTCAACATGTTGAGTTCAACTTCAGCTTGTTTTTTTGTGTTAAAAGGTTAAATGTGGTTCTACTGTGAAGCACTTTCAACGGTCAGTTCGAGTAAAAAAAGATCTGCTTTATCTTAACAATCCTGCTTCTGGAAATACATAGACCAAGGTGTGGTTAAGGCATTGGCTACATCATGAATGAAATCCAGTAAAAACTGAGACTACATTTGTAAAATCTTTATGTTGATGAATTTCATTCAGACTGAGTCACCTTGGTGGAGCCAGCTGCTGTAAACAAGTCCATAGAGAAGCTGCTGAATCACAGACCTAGAACAGAAACACATAAAAAAATTATGCTCATTCTATAAACATCAGCAAAATGGTAAATGTATGACTGTAAATCAACAATGAAACAGGTTCATGTGCACATCTGGACTGATTTACAGGCTACTTCCAGTGTCAGTCAATATGCAAACCTCTCACCATGCCAGTGTGGACGTCCACCACGCCAAGCTCAAGACATCGCCTATGGAAGGCTGCAGAAACAGTGAACAGTAAGACAACAGTGCAGCTGCCTTCCATCATTTAAACCCTGCCTGCATGACTCACCACATAGATGCCTCTCGGCGCTGCTCCAGTGTGGCTTCTGCTGACCATTTCGCACGCAGACTGGTACTGGAAGGACTGTCGACGAGCGAAGATGGAGTTGTTGTAGAGCGCATACATCAGGAACGGGTCCACATCACCGAAGAAGAGGCCAATCTGAGGACAAATGTGAAAACATGATTCAATTATTTTGTATTTAAGGTTTTTGTGTCATTTTAAGCAGCAGAAAACGATTAAACATAATGTCAGATTTATTCCATCGTTGCAGAAACAAATAGCCACCTGTTTCCAGTGATCTCTCTGATTGGACATGACGAGGAAGCCGCCATCATCGATGAGATAGCACTGCAAGTCCTGCAAAAAAAAACAAAAAAACAGTAGCACCAGTTAGCTGACCTGTGCTCAGACGTTTTCGTTTCTTCATTTTTTGCTGTAACAGCATCAGACACTACAGACTCTGTCTTCTCTACCTCCATTGAAGACACTTAAAAAGTTCTTCAACTGAATGTCCTAACTGTTTTGCACTTTTTTTCACTTGCTGTCTGATATAGACCACAATGAGCTTTGGCGACTCCTGCACTGTGAAAAAGTATTTGTCAGCTTGTCTTTTTTTGTCACACTTAAATGTTTCAAAGATTTCAACTATAGACAAAGATAATAATACCAAAGTAAATACCAAAGGCAGTTTTAAATGATAATGAAATATATTACGGTAAAGAAACTATCCAATCTAACCTGGTCCTAAAAGTAAAAGTAATTACTTTGTAAACCCACTTTTCTTTGCAGAATATCAGTATTCTGGTGCACTATAGTTGTGTTGTTTCATAAGGTGACAAACTGATGGTCAAATATTCTCCTTAGATTTTTTGTTACTAATCTTTCCAGGATTGCTGATAAACTTGGAGGGTGTTGTGTACATACTTATCTATGAATCACCAAATTGGTGACAGAATTATAAGGTAAAAGTTTGCTATGCAATTTTTTTTGATGTCTTTAAATAAAAAATTAAAGCAAACCCAATTAGGTGTTAAAAAAAGAACAGAAAAAAAGAACAGTCTTGGTTTAGGTATAAATGTGGGAAAAAAACACTATTCAAATCACTGACTAGGATTTAAAATTCAATCTATGCCACTACTTGTTTCTCCATCCTTTTGTAAACTGAATTAAACACAGTCAGAACTGTCGAATGTGCTACGATCTAAATAAAAGCCAACTACTCTGCTTTGATCAGCAGTAGATTAATATTTACCATTTACTCAATGAGCTCTGGTGTCATAACTGAAAAGAGGAAAAGTTCTTACATCTGTGTTTACTTCACAGTCCATCTCACAGCTTCTGGATGGTCCACACTATTCAGGAAAAAACAAAATCAAAAGAGTTATGGACATTCATAGGTACAGAGCATATTTCATACATTAATTAAAAACTCTGTTTAAAAAAAAATTTTTACTCAAAAAACAGAAATAGACAACAACAAAACAAGGACTTATAAAGGAACTACATAGAGATTTAAAACAGCACACACCAGTAAGAATACACCAAAAAATTAAGGTGAAGTGAAAAGAGAAGAAAATAAAATGTTGTAAATAAAATACAATAACCAGGCTGAAAGTTGGATTGTTCTAACACTGTGATTAAGGACTGAAAGCCTGTGGTGTACCTTGTGTGACCCCTGTCGGTTATCTGACACGTTGCTGGCCAGGATTTTAAACTTGTCCACCCACGCCTCCAGGTCCAGCTTCACTCCAATCACTGTGTGACAGGAGAACAAACCAAGTAAACACCAGGGGAAGCAAAAATATGTGAGTGTTTAAATTAAAAGGTAAAGTGGTTTCCTGAATATCAGACTGAAGTGGTTTCTCACCTGAAGGCTTGAGCAGTTTTCCTCCTAAATCGACCTCGACAGCTGAACTAACCAGGATTCCTGTGGTGCCGTTTTCAGCCCCATAAGGGTCATCATCTGCTGCTCAGGACAAACACATGAGAGAATTACTGTATTTGCACTTTAGCTGTTATGATTTTATATGATTTATATTCTGCATTTTGCTGTGTTACTCACAGGGTCTCAGAGAAGGTCTGAACATGTAGCCTTTGTTGTCCAGGCTTCTTCTGTAGTAATCCGAATTAAACGGTTCTGGATCCTCGTCCCACAACTCAGCAGCTCTAAGGACCAGAAACACACACAACACAGCATCTAAAGCAAAACAGTCTGTGTTCATTTAAAACATTTCTGCCTCTGTTGCTGATTTTACGCACATGTTGGGAAAAACTCGCGTTATTCCTCCATGAGTGGATCCAAAAACAGCAAGGAAACCGTATCTGTAATTATTATTCAGTCAGCATTAGTCTGTATGGTGACTGTGAGTAGGGTCTGCTTTTTTGTTCACTGTGTAGCTGACTCACGCATTCAGATCCTGTTTCTTCCAAACACGAGATGCAAGCTGACCAATAATCCTGGAATCCAGGATAAGGTTGTGGATGAGACCTTGGTCACCTGTAAAATGAAAAAGAGCCAGATTGTCCATCTGTGTGTATCCTGAACTCTAAAGTATGAACTCTGTGTGAGTGAACTCACATTCATCGGATTCTGGGGAGATATCCAGCATGAGAGAGAGAAAGTTCTGCAGGAACTGTGTGTTGTTATCAGAAAGCTGCAGGTTCTTGCAGTATTCTCTGCAAATACAAAAGAATAAATGAAACTAATTCTGTCTTTAAAAATAGAATCAAAGAAAGTAAGGATGGTCACCTGGGAGCCAGAAAAACATGCCCCGAGGACTCAAAGGAGCTCGGCAACAATGACTGCATATCTAAAGCACAAGACAGAGTCGCTTCTTTGAGCTCTCACTTCTGCTGGTTATCATGATGCTATGTCACACAGACAAACTCCTTCCTGTACTCACACTGGAGCTGCACCATCACATCGCTCAGGTCTGCCTGGATGAAGTTCTCACTGTAGGGAGGTAATACCAGACCAAGACTGCAGGTGGCAGCAGACCAACACAGACAAATTATTGAGGAGATACAGCAGGAGAGGAAAAGCTACATAATGTAATTTTTTGTTTCTTTTTTTGAGTTTACCTGTAATCAGTGTCATTGATTGGAGTCCAGGTGTAACGTCTGTATGCCTCATCGATGTATTGCTGCCATACAGATGTGTTTGTCAATGTACAGATGTCATGGTTGCAAAAGTTTTGAAAAATATTTTCAGAATCTCTATCATTTCATGATTTTTTCCATGTGAAACTTGATAAGGTAAAATTCTTCCTTCCTAATTTACCCCTGCCACAGATTAATGACAAATTACGACAAATTTAACTTCATCTCCCATTCACTATTATTCAAGCTGCAGTGTATCCCTAGCATTATTTCTTAGTTTTGGTGTTTAACGATTAATAGGTACTAAATCCTCCAATAATGCTGAAATTGTAAAAAAAATATGAGGTAAAATGAGAGCTGCATTTTCAGATTTCTTTGTCTGTTTCCAGATGTTCACATGTCTCACCTATATAAACCTCATCATATACTTATTTCACAGCAAAACTACTTTGTATTCTATTCTGCAGACTTGACAGCATAAACCTCTTACTGGTTATGTGTGCAAAGTTTACTCTGTATCCAACCACTTCTCCGACATTCAGTTTGGGTAAAAGTTGATCTGATTTGAGAGACTATATTAAATATACATTCTTAGGGATGTCATTTCTTAACGTGTAAGACATCGAAGTGGGCTCTTTTACATTGTTTCATAAGACTACTGCAGAGCACTGTATGTAATATGGTGCACAGTGACACCAAGTGGTGGCCATACTATAATGAAATCTTTAAAACCATAAAAAACTAGATTATTAAATAAATTCTTTTTATATGTTACCAATTTATTACTTAAAACCAACAGAAAATTTGCACACAGTCAAAAGAAATCCGTAGATAACTGATAAATGTAGTTATAGAAAAAGGTAAACACAGAGTGTCTACACATTTTTCATACTTGTCAAAAGTCACATTTTCTGTGTTGTCGATTTGTATAATTTTTTCATCAATGGATAGTTGCATGGAGAACAGAGGGATGGACAGAAGGATGGCATTAGAGTGGGAGTTTTTATATAAAACAGAAGTAGAATAAAACTAGCTGGAGGAATATATTTCAGCACTGAGGCAACAAAGAAGTCTGGAAATATAAATATTCTTTCATTTTACTTACATCATCAACAGAATTAATGAGAGTTTTTATCTGCATTTCCCCTGGTTTTCCATCAATCATCTGTCGTCGAATCTGAGTAAAAGAAAAGTAACATTTTTTTTTGTTTGCGCTGTCCTTTAGTTACCAGTACAAACAGAGGACTGGTGAGAGACCAACTAACTAATAATATTTTGCATTTATGTACTACTCGCCTCCTCCTTATTACTGTCCTCTACTTCTGCATCCAGGAAGTCCAAGGTCACGGGTTCGGGGAGGTTCACAGGCTGGGACGAGTCAAACAGAAATCACATAAGTCTTTCCCAAAACCCGAAACATAGCGACCTCTCAGTGTTCAGATATAGGTCACCTTCGGCTGGAGATTAGGATGGAGGAGCAGATATCCATTTGGATCGATGGCAAATATGTATCCGTTGGCTCCAAGCTGTACCAGAGAAAAAACAGAGTTAAACTCCTCTGTTGCTCTGTGTAGCAAGTTAAAAACGAAAACTAAGATGTACATACGTTGTAGCGTGGTGTGAGTCGCTTTATCTCATCTAAATGTACATCCACTCCCATGACGCCTAATATTAACTGATTCTGAAAAAATCATAAAAAAGAAAACACATAAAAATGTTAAATCTGAAATATCTGAACTTTTAAGCTTCTGACAATCAAACTAAACTGTGGGGAAAATAAAAGTTTTGCTACCTGTGAGTTTCCATTCATAGTGAGATTGAACACAGGCAGAGTCCCCGTCACTACCAGGCCGAGACCCTTCAAAGAAGAGGTTTAGAACCACTTATGTATATTCAAGCAATTCACTTTTTCTCCAAGATTTATTTGCTGGAGAACAGCAGACTCAGAAACTCACCAGAGCGTCCTGATACACATTGGTCCACTGAACCTGTTTGGCCACGCCGCCTGCCAGAACCATAGGGCGCCCCAGCACGTCCAGGTACTCCTGATGAAACACAGACATAGCCGATGCCACAGCCAGCCCCAAAACAAAAATACAACATCAAGCCGCAGACTGGGAACGCTGCAAAACGAGGATGGGTGCTTGAAGTAAAACAGTGATTGAGGGATCAGCTGCATCAGAGGAACCAAGCAAACCCACCTGGGTATTAATCCGTATGGCACAGATGGAACGGATCTCAAAATAGTAACCTGGCAGGCCACAGAGGGGGGAAAACAGACAGACAGAGAGAAAGAAAAGAGACCGCATGAGTGAGATCAGAGGAAACACATTGTGGGGTTTATGAATATTCCAGATTTGAGTAGATGTTACTTAAAACTGTGACTCAAACACCTAAATCGCACAGACAGGGAGCTTAGAGAGGAATATTACACAGCAATAAATGTCAGTGTATTTATTCAGATTAGGCAAGAAATCATAACCATAAAAGCTCCCAAAGAGCAAAGATTATGTGATTAAAACTCTGAACTGGTGCTAATCCAGTCCAATCCAATCCAGTTCAATCAAATTAAATTTGATTCAGATCTTATTTTTCCTTTTATCTACATTTAAGATTCTTGGAAATAGCTCCTAAATCAACCACAGATTTTATATCTGTACCCTGAAGTTATAAACATGATTTGTACATGTAGAAACTGACATTTCTTTTTTGCATTTTCCTTCACAAAAGAGGTCAGACTCAATTAAACTTTCCTCTGGACTTTTATTGGGTCATTCCAATACATCTGTATGTTTCTATATAAACCATTAATTTGTAGCTCTGGCTGTAAGTTTTGGGTCTTGCTTTCCAATTCAAAGATAAACCCTCATAGTTTTGCTACTTTTTGCAGCTTCGCCATCACAACTGAGAGTCGTCTCACCTAAGCTGTAAACTTCCACAGCTCCTCTACACCCTTTTTAATTATTTTTTTTATTACAAAAACTTAAATACAAACAAATTACTTCTTACACATTATACAAAAAAAGGCAACTGTATTTTGATGCATTGTCAATTAATAAATATTTTAAAAGAAAAACTTTCCACTTTACAAATATGAATAACTTTGTGTGTTGATAATTTGCATTATTTAAATACATTCACGTTTGTGGCAAAATGTGAACAACGTAAAGATGTATGAATACTTGTGAAAGATGGTGTACTTATAAATGATACTTGCTTAATTGGTTATGACACCACAGCCTTTTTAGTCAATTTTTCTGCAAAAAAATACAGACATTTTCTGTATTTGTCATCACAATGATGATTTTGCACATCATAACGATGTGCATATTGATGTGCACATCATCATTACTTGTTGAGCAAATAATGATGTGCAAAATCCATCTAGAAAAATTATGATTTTCCACATAAGGTAAATTTTTTACAAAAAATCTAAATAGGAACCAGTTACAGCAGAACCTCCTGTAGATCCAGTCTAGTTAGTTCTTTCATAATGTAACAAACTAGAGTAAAGAAGATTGAGGTAAAGAATATTGAGATCAGCTCAGTTTTATAAGATATCAGTTCCAAAACCAGGACTGAGGCACCGACATGAAGCTGACATTGCTTATTTTTTCTTATATTCAACACGTACATTTGTGTAGAATGTCATTCTGCAAACTATCAAAATGTTTTTATGTTTCAGCTAATATGCAAATATCTCACAGTCAGTTTATATTCAGTATGATGTCCAGAAAAGCAATGCACCTACACACAAAAATTAAAAATGAACAAGTAAAACAAAAGGTTTATGTAAATTAGTAAAACTGAACGTTTATAACTAGAACTATAAAATCTCCTCCAAGAAGTTTGAGTTCTCCCAGGATAGCATTTAGGTTTATAATGTTTTATTCTGCTGTTTCAATTTCCCAAGACTTGGTTAATTATTCATATTGATTTTGTTAGATGGTATTGTTTTAACCATAAAATATCCTATTTAAGTGCATCTAAAGTTTTTAGATGTGAATTTAGTGAATTTAAGTCAAACTGGGTTTGTAGGTCCCATTCTGAATAATTTAAGACGGGCTACATTTTTTTCCTGGCTGTGAAGAATTGCATCTTCACTGCCACATTTCATATAAGGCCTTTCCTAATGAGTTTTTTTGAAACTCTCACGGTTAAAATCATCAGTCCACATAAGAATAACTGACTGAAGGAAGACACAGCAGGAACTCTGGTGGCAGAGTTGGTACTCCAAGCATAATACTAGGAGTAATAGGGATTACTCTTAGCATAAAAAAAGAGAAATAAAAAACATAAGCATCTTTTTTATTTTGTGGATCAGAGTTTCCACATTCACAAAATATGTATACTGTACAGTATAGCCCTTAGGTCTCTTTGTTTATTTCCTGATCCTTGTGAGCTTTTCTTCATTCCTGATATCAGATCTGAGCTATTTGTTGTTGGGTTTTTTTCTTACCATTCAACTCAATCATGACATTTTAGGTTTGCTGTTTTAACTTTTCTCGGTTTCTTTAAATCTGGGAAAATGCAGCATATTCTACCAATTACACCAAATGTTCAGCAATACATAAATTTGAAATACCGGTATGTCTTTAAACTGTTATCTTTAATAGTTTACTGAAAATTGGTCAAATAAATAAAAATATATTCTAATACTGTTTATTTTAGTGATTATTTTTGTAGCTAAGCTAACATAAAGGACTGGAAGAAAAAGGTGTACAGTAGAAGGAAGTGCTTAAAACCTGTTTTAAAGATCAAACAGTAGGTCATGATGTTGAAATAAAATATCTTTTATCCTTTAACATAAAAGGATTATTTCTAAGTGTTTTGTTTTTTATAGTTAAAAAGTATGTCTACAAAAAACTTTATAATTTTTTCCCCAAACGCAAAAGGGGAAATTATTAATCATATTAAAAGAAGGAATATGTCTGCAAACAAAATTATTCAGGTGTTATGGGAAACAGTGGTTGTATAAAGGATGATGTATAGCTAAAGTCTCTTATGTAACAAAATGCTGTTAATTATGCTTTCACACTACTGACTTGGTTTTGGAGCTGCTGTCTCTAAACCACTGAAACAGTCACTCTTTATGGTGGTGTTTTGCAAAGTAAATGGTTATAAAACATGGTGAAAGAAAAATGTCGGCTCACCTTTATTAGTACAAGCAATCCACTGTAAAGGCGTCACGTCGTAGTTATGTTGACCCACGGAAAAGGTAAACACGCGGACCTTGGTGGAGGAGGCAGAGAGAAAATAAATGGGATTCAAGCAATAAAATGCATCAATTTCATGCACAGACGATTGCTTGGAATATATCATGATAACACTGACCGTTTTGTTGGGCCAGTTATATTGTAGGAAGACATCCTGAGCCCTATCCTCCCCTCCATCAGTAAACAGCATAATTATTTTATTGCAGTTAGCCCGCGGGACATTTGTCTTCTGTAAAATACAGTAATAAATATGCATGACAGGTTGATACAGAGACAAAACATAGTATGTTTGGAGCTCATTTTCTTCCTGGTACAATAAGTCACAGAGTAACTCACGTTAAGAAGCTGGTTAAAGGCAAAATGAAACCCAGACTTGTAGTCAGTGGTGCCTTTAGCTTGCATTTGCTGCACGGCCTCCTTGAAAATCTTTTTGTTTCGCACGTTAGCCTGGACTAGATGCTTGAAGCAAGGGACCACTGCCTCAGCCTTCTCATTGAACTGTAACACAGCAGGAGACAGTCTGCTTTAAAGTATAAAAGGTGAGGAGGAATAATGATTGGTGACTAATCAAGAGGCAGGAATTCATGCAGATACCAACTCTGGCCACGTTGACGTAGTCGTCGTCAGATAAAGTGTCCAGCATTTCCATGACAGACGCCTTGATCAGCTTGAGCGTAAGTCCGCTGACGCTGCCGCTCCTGATCAAACAGAGAAGACAACATAAACATGAGCAGTGGCAGAAGAGATGTCAGTCTTTTGAACGTATTGTTGAATTAGGCAGAACTTGGTTAAATGATATGGTAAATAAGATTTTGGTAGCTTTGTAATTACATGGAATTAGTACAGTTAATTTTGGATAATGAGGCAAAACCCTAGAATTTACTACAAGGCAAAATTTTAACGTTTTTCAAAGGTTGACTAGAGAAATGATTGTAGGAGTCACCTAATAAATGAAGCATAGCTGTGAATGCGTCATGTATGAGTCGGTTTTGCTGTCGGCGGTTCAGGTGTTTTGCACAAAGTGGATTAAATAATGAAAATGGAGACCTGCCTCCCTTCAAATCTGCAGCTAGATGGTTGACAATAATATATAAATGATGCTTAAACAGAACATTGATCAAAAACGTCCAACGCAACCACATTTAGAAATGACATATATACAGTGATTTCCTGAATGGAAAATTAATCTAGAGAATCCAGAAAACAGGTTTCCAATCCCAAATTTAAAAATTTCAACATAAGATCATGTTAAAACTTAGATTATCTGTAGGTTACCTTCCCCTGAAGCACTACCTAATGCACTTCTTCAATTTCCCAGAAAACCCTCCAAAAGATGACTGTGTACTTACACATCAACAAGGATGACCATGTCTTTGGGAGATGAAGCCCCCTGGATGTACCTGAGACAAAGAAAGACGTAGGAAAAATCTAAATCTACCTTAACTTTATATTTATAATACGTCAACATATCCAGAGTTTTTTAAGAAGCGTAATGTACCAAGGCCTCCTCCGGACATCGTACAGGTCGATTTTGTCAGGCGCTTTCCACGGAGATGCTGCAATGCATAAATAACTCAGTGTCTTTATACAACTTTGTGGTTGATGAATTCAAACGAATTAGTTCACAGTAACAGCAGAGACAGCTGCTAAAGCCCCACCTGGATAGTAGCGAGTGACTCCTGTCGCGCTCCCGAACGCCTGCCACAGCAGCGACGGATCCTCCCTGCTGTTCTCCATAAACACTCTCTCCAGCGCCTGCGTCCAGTTCAGCTCATTCAGGATGTCTGGAGCTGAGGACAGAAGAGAAAAGCTGCTCGTAAAATACTCCACAGACGCGAGTAAATCATATATGTCTTTTTGTTGATATTTCTAATACATAAAGAAAATGTGCAAAAACATGAAAACACGATTTAGCACATCTTGAAATATGAGATGTGTCTTCGTTGTCTTTTTATTTGTAATAAACATTAAACATAAAATTTAAATATGAAAACAATACTCCTAGATTTGTGTGCCATATGTATGAACCATGTATTGTTTGTGTCGGTTTTCATATTTCATAAATGAAGAAAAAGGGAAGAAAAGACTGAAGGAAGGATAGAAAGGAAGACAGAAAAAAATAAAATTTTTCATTACTAGTGATTATAAAAGAAAAACAGACTTTTAAAAGAGAGACAAATTACATCCACAAATAAAACAGTTATAAGTACAGTATTACAAAAAATTTTCTAGAAATCAAAAATTTGATGCTGCTTTTTTGTTCAAGTCACCAGGCACCAAGCAACAATTTAGAGAAGCTTATTACAGTTCTGATTTAACTTGTGGAGTTTGAATTAAAGCAACTCTTAAAGAAAACATAATAAATTAATTATAAATCTTCACTAACAAAGACTTGCTAAATCTCTTGACATCTCAGCTTTGTTAAGTAAAATTATGTTTACTGTAAATATGCTGCACAAGAATATTAAATGAGAAGCAAGTTTGCAGAATCCTGGTCTAAAAGTGACATAATGGGGGCACCACTCACCTCCTTTGTAAATGTCTGTCGGGATCTGAACTGCGGTGTGTGAGAAGTTGACATTATTTTTGAAGTTTGGATCATACACAAACTCCAGCTTGAGTTGGGAGGGGTTTTCCACCTCTGCCTCTCCATCCATGGAGTACTGTCAAAGCAAGAGTGTAAAAACTGAAGTATAAACTTTATCTTTTCAGTGTGATAACTTCTAACTTCTCCTGTGACAGTTCAAAATACAATGTAGGTTAAATAATAACGTTTTGGATCAAGACAACCTAAAAACAAAGCACGCCACTGGCTTTAAAAGCCAATTTTTTAAAACAAGGAAAAATGAATGATGCATTTTGCATCTATAATATCTATGACTGGAAATATCTCACACTAATAACAGAATGGATCCTTCTCCTGAAAAAAGGCAATTTTAACAGCAATGTAAAGAATGGATGTGTGGCCACTTTTTTGCCGCTCAGAAAAAAGGTGCGAGGACATTTGCTACATAGATCATCTATGCAGGAAACATGCTGTGGCCAAAGATAATGAAACAACTGGAATTTGGGACATATGGGAAGGAACAACCCAAACCCAAGGGAACGCTTCATGCCATGGTTCAGGGAGGAAACTCGAGCAGGGAGCCAACAGGCAGACCAAAGAGTTACGTCGGATGTAGATTGTGAGCATAAAATAGATCAGATAAGAAAAGGCATCATTTTTCAACAGCTTTGTCCTATTCCACTTCAATAAATAACTCACTCAATACAGAAATTTGTGTTTAAGCATGACAATTTGTTTCAGCTGTGACTTTTTTCTTCTGTGCCTGAGGAAAGGAAAGGAGAGCGTTTGACTGTAGCTGCAGTCTGACTGAATGTTAGTAACTTCCCTTCAGTCCACCAATTGTTCCATTAGCTTGAACAGGTTTTTTTTTTTAAATGATAGACATTTCAACTGAGTGATGTGATGGTTTCCTAAGGCAAATGTATTGACAGCTAAATTACTGGAGAGCAGGTAAACCTGCAGGAGTAAAATGCAGACCATTCCGGTGAGATGCATTTTTAAAAGGAATATGTTTATATCTGTACACAACAGGGTAATGTTGCTGGAACCGGAGCAGAAATTGCAAGGCTAGCGGAAAGCTGACAGACTTTTATATTTTGAATTACAGTTTTTGTTACAAGTGATCATTTGTCACTCCACAGAGCAGTTTTAAATCCCTGGGTACGGTGCTGGTTTGTTAGGTGTTCAATCTACTGTTAACAAGGAATACCGATCCAGACTTCCTTCTACTTAAATCAAAATCTAAATATTTATTCTATGACACCAAATTTGAGCTTGAGGTCATGTTATCATTACTTTTTTTTCCTGGTTGCCAAGTTTGGTGTTTTGAATGTGACATCACCAGCTTTTGGTGTTTTCCCAGCTGCCTTGTGCTCCATTTTTTTCCCCCTCTTGAACTTTTTAACATATTTCTCAACTTCAGACATGGAAGCAAATTAGTAGTAAACTACAAGCTTGAACACAACAGAAAAGGAAAGCCCTTTAATCCTTGTCAGTTTGACTGAATTTGTTTATCCAGCACTTACATATTCCAAATCAGCTTTGGAGTCATAGTAGGCCATGTCAAGCTCCTGCAGGAAAGCAGATGGAGAAAGATGATGAAGGCCGTGAAACGCAATGAGGATGAGCAGTCACATGAATGCACTTGTCAAATGAGAGTCTGGATTCACCAAAAAAAAAGGTTAAAAATGATTGTTAACTTACATTTTACTCAAACAATAGGAACAAGAAAATTATATTTCCAACACTTTTCCTCTCTTTCCTTTCTGATCTTGAGTCATTCAGGTGGATTGAGGGAACTTAGTGAAAGGAAAATCACAGCTTGGATGAAGTTCTTTTACCCCAGACTTATAATATAGTTATGACTACATGCTACAAAATACAATATCATAAGATATATTTGATTCTTGAAATACTATATGTAACTATGGTTACATAAAGTTGTACAATTACATATATAGCCATATGTAACTCTAGTAGCATAGTTACATACAGCGGAGAGATTCCCGTGTCCGTGAGTACCGGACTCACAACGCTATGTAAATTATTTACAAATGTGTAATAACAAATACCTAACACTGGCTTTAAATCCTTTCTTAAATTCTTGATCTACTTGATCTCAGTTGACCCTTTTCTTACTAAACAAAATGTATTTATTAATTTTCCACAAGATACCATGAACCAGTCAGTCCATCCACAAACCTTCTCCGTTCTTCTCACAACTCAAATCAAAGAATGTTAACAAGTACAAATAAAAAGTTGTTTAATGCCAAAATTAAGCTTTGAACTTGCAATGTTCTCGTTGTTAAAAAAACTAAAATTAACAGGATTAGTAGGATTACAAAAGACGGCATTAGAAATAATTATTTCTGCTTGCAAAGCTGTAACTACCAAATGTCTCTTATTGTCCAGAACTGTTTTTTGCTCAGAACTGTCACGTTATGATTCAGTGGACCGGCTGTGTGGACCATCACCATCTGTTAGTCTGAGTTTCTGAAAATGCACGACATGCTTCAGCATCTACTGAGAGGTGTTCCTATTTTTAGCTTTTTTCTGATTACCAAACTGTCTGGTCCAAACCCAAACTCAGCAGCTCTCGCAGTCTGCTATCTTTATGCAAAGACAAAAACAAGAGGAACAAGAGTATCGAACATCTCCCCAGAGACATTTGCTGGTTTTTAGACATTACTGTGGATCTCTTCATGCATTACAATAACTCCATCATTATTTCTACCCAAAGGTTACTAGAAAACTGAATCTTAATGATCTATAAAGCCTCCTTTTATATAATTTTGATCATTCAACTGAGAAGTAATTGTTGCCTTCAGATGCATTATGTTTGTATTTAAAGCTTAAATTTCTGTTTTAAGTGCAGTGACAACAAATCTTGAAGCTTGCAAATTCACTTAGGTAAAAAAATACAATGTACATTTATAGAACTGACAGGTTATTGTACTCTTATGTTTTTATTGTATGCTTTTAGTAATAAAAGTTGAAATCAAGTCAAGTCATAAAGGCTAATTGTAGATTTTCAGATGGATCATTTACATGTGTCAATGTGTCAAACAATAAAATTTTAAAGTCGCCCCTTTCGGCCCCTCAAACAAAATCTCATAGCACTTTGCCATTTAAAATCCTTGTAATGAGGTGCCAGACAAAGTGTAGGAAATATCGGCTGCTGCCCCACAATCCTGCTGCCCACCTAGCTGAAGGAAGGTTGCTACGCTACTCCCTCGGTCACAAGAAAGACAAATTCAGCTGTTTGGTCATATTCTTAATCAAAGCCAAGATAGAAATAAATAAAATAGTTAAAATGAAAAGAATGACATTTTTCTAAGTATTTTTTGTTTGCAATTTAACATGAAGCAAAGTTAGTTTTACTCCAGGTTACACCGTCAGAGCTTCACTCCAGCCCATGGCTTTTCAAGGCTAGCAAAAACCACGAGTTAGGCTTCCACAGTATTAGGAAAACATGTGATATATGATGGTGTTCATGAATTTTCACTGACTATTTGACTGAAGCAAATAAGTAAGCAGTTTTAATGCCTTTCTGCTTTTGGTTCATTTCAACCATTTAATGAGTAGTCTGCTCAACTACTGGGAAAAGGAATGAATTCATCATTTTCAGTTTTACAAAAAGGTTTTTAAATAAAATTTGCTTCTTACCTACGGCTCATGTTTTGACTTTAAAACAACTTAAATGTATTTTCTTAATGACTTTTCCACCTTTTAAATCATTTTACAGCATTGAAGTGTCACAAAATAAACTGCAGAGCCCAAGCATGACACTTAGCAGTCACTTACCTGTGATAATTTCTAATAATTAGCTGCAATTTACTGCAGTCCAATCAGTTCCTTGCAACATACAATGTTAATGTGATAACAATACATTAAAAACCTAGAATAGTTTGGTTGATCCATCCATTCATCCATCTGTAAGCAGCTCTATGTCCTATTTCTAAGGTCAAGCCCAGCTACCTTAAGGAGGAAGCTCAATACACAATCTTCTTTATTGAGCAAAAATATGTTTCTTATGAGGAGATCAGAAAATGCAGCAAAAAGACCAATATTTAGGAACCTTACATTCATAAACTGTAACTCTGTTCTTACCTTAAGTCCATCTTGCCATAGATGTTCCCGTTGGAGCCGCTCTGCTTCACTCGCTAAGCGCTACACATTTCAGACAAAGAAACGTCACATCATCAAAACAACATGTTTGACTTAAAAATCTGACAATGAAACCACATTTATGTTCATTAATGCTCTTGTTCTAGAGTTGATTTGCAATCTACCTTAGTTACAAATAGTCTTATGAGAAAAAATAAAATAATCTACAAATTAATTGAATTAGAGGGAAAAAACAAGAAAGAAAAACATTCTCACAAAACTGTTACATATTTGTGTTCAAACTTGCATAATCTTGTCCTGTATGAGATTATTCCACCCATGAACAAAACAAATACATAAACCATATGTTTGAACAATACAGTATACTTACATCAAGTGCTTTACGCTTCTTTGCCAGGAGTTTTTCTATATCCAAAGCCACCTTTTCCACAATCCTGCGCGGCTCATTCTTCGCCAGCTTGAAGTGTCGCCTTTCTTCATTGTATATCTATGGATAATAATATCAAACACAACAGCAGCCAGTCAGAGTTATTCTGTGGAGTCTATTTCTGCAAAAGTAATGTATTTTCTGTAGACAACAGCTTTTTCATAATTCTCTACAGAATTCATGAAGTTATTTTTGAAAATTCTTATTTCCCATCTGTATTTTCTGAGCAACAGAAACAAACACTGGTTTTATTTTCCACGATGGATTAGTCTATAATGCATTAGATTAGTGGTTTCGAAAGAAGAGCACTATTTCCCCGGAGGGGAGGAAGGGAGTGTGCACGGATTTCCCCACAACATTGGTAAACTTGGGCTTTTTGATGTATGAAAGACTTGGTGGATTACCAAAAACAACATTAAGTATTAAAGCACCAAAAAACAGATGCAGAAACAGAAGAAAACCAACATAAATGCTTCTGTGTCATTAAATCTTTTTGTCTGATGCTTCTGTGGAAGATTAAAGTTAAATAATTAAATAAAGGTGAGAAATATATCAAGCTTAACCAAAGCATCAATATTTATAGCACTGACCTTTCTTTTTACAGACTTTTGCAGTTCAGCTTTTCATACTGGATGACAGCTTCTGGCCAAACCCGACGGCTGCTAATGCAGTCTTCTTATTAAAGCTTGGTGGTGTCACGCATTGTCCACTGGGGTTTTGTAGAATATTTTACATATAAATGTAAGAGTTGCTCATTATCTCAACATTTTTAGATGCTTTCAAACCCCCATAACGTCCCTTTGGCTTTTGAATTAAATAGTGTTAGATATCGTAACGTTTTTTCATAATTTTATTTAAAATTAATATTATACATTATGACTAAACTGAAATACATTTTTGTGATAAAAGCAAGTCAACTGAGCAGATGTTTCAGCTTAGTGGTTTTATGTGTGGATCTTTATGAGGCCATTTGCAGCATGCTAATTCAATGTCAGAGTGCTAATACTGATGAGTAGCCTCTTTATAAACAACTTGGCCTTAACCGTTTTCAATCACAGGATCTGAGGATGTTCCTTCTCCTCTTCAAAATCCAAGGACGTGCAGAAAAGAAAGCTTTGAACAGCTAAGCAATAAGCTGACTGACCAAACATGCAGTTTTACACTCACAAGCAGTACCTTGTCAAAGACCTCGGCTTTTGTTGGTCACAACAAACACAAAAAAGCTGCATCATAGCAGACATCTCATCATCAGAGATCTAAACAATGAAAGTACCAGGTGAACTCTAGCAAGACGAGTCCTTCCACAAGCTGCAGGATTTTCTTTTGATGAATCTGTATGGTAAAAAAGGTGGCAGACCTGGTTTTCTATGTACAGTTGAAAGTGTTTGAAGGGAAAAAAAGTGCAAAGGCCAACATCAATACATGCACCTTTATAACAAACCCTAATCCGTTTTTAAAGCTGGTTTACAATGATGCAATATTCTGTATCTTCTTCTAAATGACCATGAGCTTATAGTTTGTGTCACAAACCTTAACTTAGATTGTTTTGAATGCAGTAATTATATGGTGAAAGTTTAGCAGCACCTTCCAAAAGCGTTATGTCCTGTGTATGTGTTTTGCTGAGATAGAGGGATGACCAATATAGATATTTATCCAAACACCAAAGTGAGAATAATTTTGACAGTAGCCTAAGTTGCATTTCTCATTAATTAGCAGAAGCAAAGCTCTTTTTATGACAGAGTGCAGAGTACATGGAGAAACAGCTTTGTTGCTCAGTTCAAATTTTAATATGTTTTTTTTTATTTATGAATATTTACTCTTTTTTACACACTTTTAAAAGTGTGACACTCCTTTTTACACACTATCTGTGTTATGTTGTGAAATAGATTTGAGTGAAAAAATATTTCAACTCTAAAGTCCAAAAAAGCCTCGTATACTAAGATCTTATCCATCTGGACATCATTTTATTGCTAGAAAAAACACAAATATATGTTTTTTAAACTGCTTGTGAATGCATGTTTCTTTAGTTCACTAATGTTCTCTAGCAAACCTCAGAGGCCTTTACAATGCAGATATATTTATACTGATATCAAATTACACACAGATGCACTCTATGTACTAATTTGTCAACAACTACTTACGCATGAGTATCAGAGTAATGCAGCTGAATGCAAATACCTTTTAATTTTTAAAACCGTCTCTCATTTTTCTTCCTCTTCATAATTATGTGCTAGTTTGTGTTTATTTATAAAATATCAATACAATACATTAAACTCTTAGTTGGTATGAATAGTTTTGCAATGTACTATGAATTTCTAATCCATCCATTGCAAAGATATCTTGTTTTAATGCTGTTCTTAAACCGCACTATGAAATACATCAGTTAAATTTATATTACTGTAATTACATCCCAGCTATCTCCACAAAGTACTAATCATAATTACTTTCCGCAGAGAGGATTTTATGAGTGACCAGAAGACATGCAGGAATTACAGATATATCTTCTACCTTTGGCTTTGGTTGAAATTAAACTCCATCCATTAAACTCCAAATCAATTTAGGATTAATAATTGAATAACTCCAGTAATCCATGAACAAAGATGAGAGTTTTTTTTAATTATCTCAATTTAAAAGTATATTTGCAGTATACTTTTAATCAGTAATAATTCCTGATGCATACATTTTTAGGTGAAGTTATATATCATGAATGTATTATGCTGGTTCTCTTTTTTGCATTAATTATCAGCATTAATAATTTTACC
This sequence comes from Xiphophorus maculatus, assembly GCF_002775205.1. Classification (NCBI taxonomy): domain Eukaryota; kingdom Metazoa; phylum Chordata; class Actinopteri; order Cyprinodontiformes; family Poeciliidae; genus Xiphophorus; species Xiphophorus maculatus. Next base: position 17,645,675 of record NC_036462.1, read on the forward strand.
AATAGTAAAAAACAGTAGTAACAATGCTCTTAAAAAAAACCCTGACAAAGATCTACACTTTGTCCTGAATATTCGACAGTATTCTAAATAAATGTTCACACAGCGTTTGCAATAAGAGGGAGCTTGTGACATATTTGTAAAAATGACGGGATATTTCCAGCATCTCCCTGAATAGGTTGTTGGTTTGAGGTCATCAGTCTCTCAACCTCACGAGGAAAACTGTCAGAGGGAAGATGACAACGTGTCACGCAGAAAGAGAGTGGGACGAGAGGAGCTTATGGATGGAATTGCCAGATTGTGAAAGTTTTTTTTTAGTTTTTTTTTTTTTTTTTTCAATGATTGAATTCCCAATACCGACTGCAAGGCATTCCTCAAGTTTCTGTGCTGACCAGATGCTTTACTGGCCCATGAAACAAAGATGGGAACATGCAGTAATGAACAGGAAGTCTCTGTGAACTGTGTGCCATCTGTGGAGAACTCGGTTCTGTGGAGCATATATTAATGAGCGAGGCCGAGGATGGATGTGACAGAAAGAAAACCTACGATGATGTTATCAAGACATATCTGCAGTTCCATAACAGATTCTCGTCATAAGATGATAAAAATAATGGTTGCAGAAGAATGAATACTTGGTATACTCATGGAATCAGAAAAAATTTGAAAGCACCAATCCTGATTCTAACATACACTAATTTCTCAGCAGTTTGAAATTTTTGCTTTGAGTATTTTATGAGACGTTGCAAAGAGGGTGCTGCAACAGTAAGCACCAAATGTTGCAATCACTTCTACACCGAAGTACACAAAAAATATATATTTATATAAAAGTGTACTCTCTATATAAATATAAATAAATGTGCCTCAAATGTGCAAAACCACACAACATAGATTATACATCTCACTTACTGAACGAAGACAAATAAGTTACACTCCCTAAAACTCAACATATCTATAAAATACATAGAAATCTGAGAATATAAAGGGGTTGTGCTTTTTTTACTACGACATTTAAAAGCCTTTACTCTTTAAGACATTTGATATAGACAACAAAAGGTTTGAGAAGGCATCTCGTCTTGATACTGAGCCAAATAAAGATTTTTCTGCTGCAAAGACACGTTCTGAACAAAAAAACAGAAGAAATATCTCTACTGTAATGTATACTGTAAAACATAATATTAAACATGTAATGGTTGGCTAGTGATTGTAAACAACTATTAAAATATCAAGGTGGATGTAAACATTTTCTGTATGAGGTCATTTGCTTTGTAATTTATGATTCTCTCTGCATCTCTGCTGCTGGATAAATAACTTGTAAATCTTGTAGTCCATCCATCCATTTTCTAACACCCTTGTCCCTAGTGGGGTCGGGAGATGCTGGTTCCTATCTCCAGCTAGCGTTCGGGGAGAGAGGCGGGGTCACCCTGGACAGGTTGCCAGTCTGTTGCATCTTGTAGTCCATAAACCAAATATTTCACAGTAGTTTCTGATCTACAAGCTTCTAACAGAAACACATTTTTGAGAAAACAATCCCTGCCACAGAGCCAGTTATGTCTCCAGCATCAGTTACTATGGTGACAGACCTATGTAAATTATCAACCAGCTTTCTGATAATGAAAATCCCAAACTATACATGAAGTTACCTCAGTAAGCCACTAATCTTGTAGGATGTAGGAATTTAGCAAAGTGACATTAGCCAGTGGCAAAATTTTTTTTGCATGGTTAGCATACTACATAGCATAGAGTACTTCACGATGACAATTTTCTCACTGAAGTTTTTAGATTATAAAGGACACTTGTATTAAATATAGTTTCATTACATCTTTTTAATAATTTACTAGCTACTTTTAGCTGAGATGGATATTGGCAGCTAAATATATTATATATAAATATAGCGGGAGTGGGTGGCTCAAACACAGGATTCAATGTTTTATTCCTGGTGTTCCGTGTGTGGATGTGTGTGTGTGTGTTTTATTTGAAACACTGCTTAAGCCAGGATAAGGATTTTCTTCAAAATATTCAGCGTATTTCAGACGCAAGCAGAGATTAATGAGGACTTAATGAAGAAGCGAGTGTCACATCAAGGCCTTACTGCAGGCTGACCATCTGCTCTCCAGTGACACAAACAGAAAGGACTCGTGGCGATGCTCTCCGCTGAGGCAACGCCCCCACACATCTCTCCAGAGCACGGCTCTCTGGCCTCCTGCATATGATCTCTGATTCTGTTTGTTGGCATTTCTTCTTAACTACCCCCACCATCGCCATCAGGTGAAATACAGCAAATGTTAAATAACTGAGTAAGCACCAGCTGGGACTTCTGCTGCAGTTTTATAGTAAAAAAATAAAAAATAAAAATAGGAAATGTATTTCCCGCACAGCTTGGACCATTTTCCCGACTATTATTTTTAAATAATGCTTTAACTACAAAGATAGACAGGATTTGTGTTATTTTATTATCCTTTGGAGAGAAAACAGATTTGAGGACAGATATGTTATTATTCCTCCAAAGATTAACTTAATATCTAGATAAAATTCAGACTACACTTTGAAAGCTTATAATTTAGAGGATACAACATTTCCTACACATATAAAATCAGCTATGGTCAACAACAAGTTTACCATAGCTTTGTGAGCCCTTCTACAACCATAAAATATTACAGTGCTTATTACTTCTTATCCCACTGGCTACAGATACTGATGCAAAGATCCCTATATTCAAGAGACATGCATATGGAATATTTGCTTCCTTTGTACGAGAGGATCTATTGTATGCTTCAGCTGCTTGAAGAGACTGTCTTAGCTGAAGCTGTATGCTTCAGCTGCTTGAAGAGACTGTCTTGTTGCAGCCAGAGTAGTGGCAGGAATTGGTGTTCCTAGAAGTTGAAGTGCCAAAAACATTACAGTAAATTCGGTGGCTGAGTGTTGCTACCCCAGTGCGAACATGAAGAGACTGTAAACCTGGCATGAGGCCAATGGGGCAACTACTGTTTCTTATTCTGTGATGACTAAACCAACTTGGTTGGACATATACCATGGAAAAGCCAAAACTACTGTTATGTATTCCCAAATATGCTCCCATCTTATTGAACCACCACAATATAATCACAGGAGTTGTATGCATATTAAAATCAGTTGTGAAACTATTACTACAAACAAGATGATGCTACATGGCGAACTCTCAAAAGTCCTGCAGGTTCATCCACGATCTATGTGATGTTGTGGTGGTGTTAAATTAAAGCATTAGAATGTTTTAACCCATTCTTTGTCTTTTTTTTATTCTTCAATGGACACGGGAGTATTTTCCAAATCCTAAATTTAAACTAGTCTTGAAGCAAAAAGTCACTGATGTCCCAACATAGCTGGAAAGATCCATAACAATCATATTCTGGGTTGTGGTCATTTTATAAGCTACTAAAGCTGTCTAATTTCCAGGAAATGGCTCGTAGTTAACACCATTAAAAGCTGATATGGAAATAAATTTAGAGGGTAAGAAGGTTTAGAAATCGGGTTACTATAATGCAATGTCAACATGCATTACATGCAGATGTTAAATAGATACTTCTGATGGGGGCTTCCAGAAGAAAATGTCTGAATTGCTAAGCTTGACTGTAGGAGTTAATAAGCTCAAAACATCATGAAGGATAGTGCCGAATATTCTAAATCTAACCACTGTAGGCGTGTGTCCAGGCATCACTATAGCGTTGCATAAATGTGTTCAAGAGTGGTAATTACTGAAAACAATAAACAACATATCAGCAAGATTTGGCTATACCACCACATCTTGGTGGTATAGCCAAGATGTGGCTAAAATATTCAAGCTATTGACGAGAAATGTAAGACTACCATAGATTTAAAAGAAAGTTGTTGCAACTGGCCGATAGTGGCTCTGTAAGATGGGCTAGAAATACACTCAAGAAAACAATAAATAAATAAGTAAGAATGTAATTGTTTTTTTGTATTTAATGCAGCTATTTAGATGCAGCTCTGGAGCTTAATGGATTCACGGTTGTGCTGAGTTTATGCTGCTCAGTAATGAGTAAGAATCCAAACCACACACACTCACCCCTTTCAGCTGCTGAACTCCAGTGATGTGCTGAAAGGCTCTGTCAATCTCCTGCTGGATCCGCCTGGCCCAGTGCATTATCCTGTGGATAAACATCAGACGCTGACTTTCACACTGCAAAAAAACTGATTAACTGGATACATGTGTGTTGGTGGCTCTCAGGAATGACAAGAGATGGATCAGAAGAAGCAGTTACACATGATGACTGATGTACAGACACATTTTTTAAATGTGCTTCATTTACCCAAATCTAAACTATGCAAATGCATTCAGGGAAGTAGATTTTAATGCTTTAGCCCATTTCAGAGTCTCAAATTAGGTATATTGACTAAAAATATGCAGCTGCAATAAATAAATGTGTTGCTTTGTCATTGTGTCTGATGTTTTCTTTTATCTAAAGCATCTCTGATGTTGAGAACCTTTTTAGATGTGGCTTGTGTTAAAGTGCTTTATAAATAAAGCTGCTGCTGATGAAACAATTAACAAGCAATTAATATTTATGAGAGCAAAATTAATTATTGATTTATAAGCCATATTACAAGTCAGAAAACAGCAGAAACTTAAAGGAATTTTTACACCGTTATTCTGTAAAACCCCACTAAATAGGGGTAGAGTGAATTACCAGTGAGTAGTAGGATTTTTGTTAAAAACGTAAAGACAGAGATTTCAGTTTGGCAAATCAGAGAGGATTTCTGACATACACAGCAACTCAAAACTTAACATGCCCTACAGATTCACCTTAATATGAAACAGATATAAACTTCATAACACTGTCTTTACTCCTTTACGAATTTGCATGCAGAACATGATCTAAAACAGAAATTCATTGGTGTAAAAAATTACAGTGAAGTATTTGGTAGGAAGTCATGGATTTGAGGAGTTTGCATGTATGTTTTCTCAGAGTAGTAAAGCAAGCATATTAGTTTCATTGACCACTCTAAATCAAACCTTGTGAATGTTTGCATGCAAAATATACTCTGAAATTGTTGAGGTTTGAGTAGTTTACTCATAAATTGGCTACTCATCAGCACACTATACAAACCCATGATGAAAAAAGCTCAACTGCCTCAGGTAACCAACCAGTGATTGGTTGCACTAGGGTCTTGTAAAGACTCATGAACATCTCACAAGCACAACATACACCGCAACACCCACCCAGTTATACCTCTATGGCGTCCAGATGGAAAATATTTCTCATTAAATGCCACATGGCACCCCACAAGTCTGAAAATACTGGCAGCACCATACATATAGTCTGCCAACCTATCAGAAAAAGTGAAGCCCAACCTGTGACTCACCCTGGCAATGTGACATCCATTCCTAGAGTGCTATTTCGGTAATCTATAGTTGTGGAAAGCCAATTTATTTTTCTATGGACAAAAGTAACACAAATGTTGAGCTTGCAACTGGGACGACTGTGGTTCGGTAGGCAGTGTAGACGTCTTGCCATTGAAATGCTGCTTGACTCTGTAGCATGTTTATGTGTCCCTAATGCTAAGTTGTCTACTGTATGAATGTGTATGTGCGGGCGTGGGCATGTGTTAGCAATTATGACTGGGTAAATGTGGCTCTAGTGTAAAGTGCTTTAATTAGTCAGTAGGACTACAAAAGCACTGTCTAAATTCAGTACATTTGCAACAACACTGAGCATCTTCAATAATTTATTGATTTATAAAGTGCTTTAAAATATCCAAATGAGACCAGTAAATATCATAGCACTGAAACGGTTCACAGAAAACAAAATGATAAAAGAAATTGAAATTTTCTAACAAAAATAAAAATAATAATAATTATAATAATAATAATACATTACAAGCCTCTCGGAACAAACACTTCTTTAACTTGGTATATAACAGGAAGCCAGTATAAAAATTGTAAAACAGGTCGCACATCTTATGATGTTTGTTAATAGACCGGCATTGTATTTTGGACAAGCTGTAAGCAATATAAGCACAACTGGTAGACCATATGAAAGAGAGTATAGCTAGAGCCAACATGGAATGACATAGAACAAAATGTATTTGTGTTAGAATGGTCTAGTCAAAGTATTAAACTAAATCCTACTAAATATCTGTGGAAAGATTGCAAACAAACCAAGAAAAAATGTCACTCTCTGGGAGCAAAGCTTTAAAAGACAAGAATCAAAATATTTGCAACTGCATTTGCAGGAAAAGGTAGCTAAGGTTTGGGCAAGGGTATGAAAGAAATTCCATTTCAAACTTTTCAAACATGGATCTGTAAACACGTAACACATAAAAGTCATAAAATACTTAGTAAATTCTCTCTCATTTAGTTTATACACACAGCTCATTTGTGCTGTCTTAATGTATAAGGCAGGAACACAAGCACTTCTTACAGTGGTCTGCCATTTCAATGCAACCCACACATTTTACACATCAAATCAGAACAATCCTGCCGTGTAAGAAATCACGTCTTTTATAATTAACATCAACTTGAGGTGTGAGCCAAGAACATTAAAAGACATTTTAAAAGACAGGCTCTGTCATTCTGTCCTCAACAAAACACAATTATGGAGAATGTTGGATCCTGCATCAGTACAGGTGAAGAACTCCTTCTAATTTTGGTCTCTTCCACGGTTTTGACCTTTATTTCCTAACTAAGAATTGAACATAGTTGAGCTTTTTACTTTATGATAGTTCGGTCAGGAAGCGCAGCTGCATGGCCAGAGAATCACGCTGGCTGCTTTAAGTGCCCAGAGAGTGGATTCATTATCAGTCAGACAGCTTGGAGCAGAGTTACAAGACAACATAACGGATTAATGCCTTGCTGGACTTGTTCCTACTGTCAGACGAGGCACAAATCTTCTCTCTGCTGCCTAACTCCATAGAAAGAGACGGCCTTTTGAATGTTACAAATCATTCCTCCTCTCATTTTCTATTCTAGCTGAACAGCAATACAAAGTTCAGATCTGATCATGAATAGACTTGCTCTATTACAGTGTACATTTTTTGTTACATTCTTTGTGAAAAAGGACAAAAATAGGAGAGCAACGTGAAACTCAAGCTAGGATTTTTTAACTCTATCTCGCTCAGTGCTCATTGTGAAAATGCAGCTGAATGTCTGTGCAGTGCACGATTTAAAAGTGAAATGATCTTCAGCTTGAGGCGATTGAGGCAGCAGGAGAAAAATAACAAGAAATGCTCTAAAAGATCTGCAGCAGAAACCATTCCCTTCACCTCGCAACACAATCTGAAGCAAAACTCTGAATATTTTCTGGATAACACTTAAAAAATACATCCCAGTTATAATGAGGTTTAGTTGTTAAGTGTTGATCAAAGAAAGTGCAGCCCACACTAGCTTATCAAATCAAAACATTCAATAAATAATAAATGAGTGACTGTTTTCTAATCCACATCCAGACATCTGTGAAACCTCTCTGATCAGCTTTTAAACATTTTATGATAATGCTGTTATTTTTAGTTGCGATGCTCATTAAAAGACATGCGAGCAGAACTGTAGGTCTACTCCATGTCACACTGCAAAGAGGTGTTCACATTATGGAGTGAGAGCTTGATTTAAAATGCATAAAAGCCCAGGGGCCAACAGTGGCTCCTGACAATATTTTGAACTACAAGAGTTACATAAAAATGAACAGTTCAATGATGGGTAATAAATAATAGATTTAAGAAAGAAGCCAGACTTTAAAGCTGCAATTGCCCCTGGGCTACACTTTTGATATGCCTCTCAGCATGCAAAATGTGAATTACAGAATACATGTGAGTCACATAGAGAACTCATATTAGCACAAGATCTCATACCAACGTTGTTTTGCAGTCATACAGTGTGAACATATACCCTGATCAGCCATTTTATTATGTATGCTATTATTTAATTTATTAACTGTGCAGGTTAGTACTGGGTTGGACCTCATTTTCCCTTCAGAACTGCATTAATTCTAGATGGCATAGACTGAAAGGTGTGAGAATAATTTGCCAGCTGCATATCCATGGTATAAATCTCCCACTCCACTGCATCTCAAAGGTACTCTAACAGACTGAGAGTAAAGTGAGCTTATTATGTTCAAGAAACCAGTTAAAGATGATTTGAGCTTTGTGAAACAGCCATAAGAAAATGGGTGCACTGCAGTCTTAAAGGGGTGGACAAAACTCAGGTAGGCTATGAAGTTTATATGCTACAGAGTTGGTACTACAGGGCCCGAAGTCTGCAAATAAAATATTTCCAATACAATTGCATCACCAGAAGAAGCTTGAAATGTTGATAGAGAGCCAGATTGCTTCATGTGTTCATGTTGTTAAACAACATTTTAACTGTACCCTCTGAATGTCATTGCTCAAACTGAGACTAATCAGATAAGTCAACATTTTTCCAATCTGTTCTCAGTCTTTTTCTTTAGCTTGTGTGCATTTTCCCCTCAGACTCCTGTGACGTCTGGTTTGGTCTCCTGCTGCTGTGGCCCATCTGTGTCAATGTGTTATACGTTTAAAGATAGTACTCTGCATACCTTAGTTAAAGAGGTACAAAGTAATGAGAAAAAATAATAAAAGAAAATAATAATAGAGTAAAAATTTACTCTATTACATTTACTTGAGTAACTATTTGGGAAATTTAAAAATACTGCTAAGAACAGTTTTACTGCAGAACACTTTTACTTCTTGGTAAGTGATATTAAATCTTACTAGGTTGCAGCTTTTTGGCTACTTCACTGGCTACATTTTAGCCAAACATGCACCAGGCATAGAAGACATGAAGTTAGTTGGTGTGAGGGCAGAGGATGCAGAGGACAGGGCTAAATGAAGACAGATGATTTGCTGTGGCGATCTCTGAAGGGAAAAGCCGAGCAAGAAGAAGACGATGCACCAGGCATGGAGACAAACCTATCCACTCTATGATAAAGTGATTTCTTGCTTAAACACAAGCTTATTTTAATGTTACATTGCAGCTGCTGAGTCTGCTATGACCTTTGGAGGGCGAGATAATACAGTACATCTTAAGCCTAGAAGTAGTTTGAACAGTTCACACATGCATATATTATCTACAGGATTATGTAATAACATCCTAGCTTATGCATACTTTTCACCAAACACTTTCTTTGTCATGAACCGTGCGGTGTAGGTGGTGAGGCAGACGCGGTACACCCAGGTATAAATGAGAAATGAAGGTTTAATGAAGAAACAAGTCCAACAATAGTCCAACAACCAGGCGGCACGGCTGAGCAGAATCCAGGGCTCAACGCCGGTAGCAACTGGAGGAAACGAATGGACAGCTGACGGAGACGACACATACGAACAAGCCAAATGAGACGAGGACCCGACAAAGACACAGACACACAGGTGACACTAAATACACAAGAGGTAATCAGGGAACGAGAAACACCTGGGAGTAATCGAGGGGAGACAGGACAACGAAGAGACTCAAGGACACCGAAAACTCAGAAATAAACACAGAAAAACACAGATCACGACATTTTTACTCTTATTGCATACATCTTATTTCTACTTAACAAAAAGAAAAAAAAAACATTTTGTAGTAATGCGACTTTCACATGAGTATAACGTTTTTGTTTCTTTGCCCATCTCTGCTTGGTTGTGGAGTTTGTTTTAAGCTACTGTTGTCTTATTAGCATGTCCAACCTGTTTGCGTGCTCTCCTCCGACTTCGGACATTAAAAAGGCATCTGTCCGCACAGATGTTGGTCCCTGAACATTTTCTCTGGTGAGGAGAATCAGAGAAAATCTTTATGGAGTTGGCTGAGGCAGAACATGTTACTGGACCTCATGTGTGGCTCTTTTGAGCAAAAGCACCATAGCTGGAGCTGATTTTTTTTTTTTCATGATGTATTTCATTGAAATGATTGAAGGCAGGTGCTACCTGTTAAAAATTTACAACAGGAATGTTTGTAATATTTGATTTTTCCTTCTGAAAACTTGCAAATTGCCACATCCACCACAAGCCAACGTGTTAATGAAATACAACATGAACTGTTGTTGCTTACTGTTAGTGACAGATCCTCTGGTACTTTTAGCTTTATTGGCTTTTATTTGGTCTTATTCAACAATAACATCAATAAATGAAAGTTACAGTTTTCAATTTTATTTTAATCTATATTTTCTTCCAATACCATAACTTTGAGAATGGAGGTAAACCCTATACTCAAGTAAAACTGAATCAGTAATACACATCTGTCATGTCTAGCTGTGTTGCTGACGTGTTTTGCAGTTGTGTCTGGTTTTGTTTTCTTTTGGAACTTCCTGTTTGATTTTGGCACTAATTTGCTGTCTTGTTCTTCACCTCCTGTAATTCCCACTTGTTATCAGGCTCTTCCATACCCTAATGATACCCACCAGTGTCTCATTGTCTTCCTTTGTTTGTCTATTTATATATTCCTTTATTTAACCAGGTAAACACCGTTGAGATCTAGATCTCATTTTCAAGAGGGACCTGAGCAAAAAATTTGCAATACATAGCAACCTGGTTACAAGATAAAATATTTATAGATATTAGATAGATAGAAACCAGTTATAGAAACCAGAATAAACAGATATTTATTCCTTAATCTGCCAACTCACACTTAGCAGTTCATCTTCATCTCAAATTCTTTGTTGTAATCCTAACGCTGTGCTCAAGTCATTGTGACCCAGCTTGTATTTTTGGACTTGTCTCTGCCTTTGTGAATTTATCCCACTGTGTTGAGTCTTGCATAAGAGACACAGAGTGCATAAGAGGCACTCTGTGCCTTATGACAACATCTTGCGGCCGATTAACTTCTACAAAAAATAATTACTTTATGTAAATGTTTTTATCTGTTAAAATGTCACCTATATTTTATTTATGCCAGTTTGTACACTGGCATTTTTCATCTGAACATGACTGTAAAACTCATTTGTAAATGTAACATAATTTTAGTTCATATTGTAAATGCATTTTAATAATCAGACAGAAGAAGCCCTACCTCCAGCTATGTCTGGCATTTGGGTTTCTAATATTTTGGGAAATTATTATTATTATAAGTTATTAGATGAGCATAATGCTTTTTCAAACCAACCCCTGCAGATGGTCTTTCTCTTTTCTGACTCTAGCAGAAACCTATTCCTTTATCCAGAATATCATAAGATCTCTCTCTGTGTTTTTCATCCTGTGCATTTTGCTTCACTGCACTGTTTCTCTGTATTTGATCGATATCAGACGATACTAAACCTCAGGTATCTGTATCAGTATCAAAAGTGAAAAAAGTGGACCGGTGCATCCTCACTCCAGGTTTGTCATATGTCATAGCAAATATGACTATCATTTTGTGAACTTATTCTTCCACTGATGCTCCTATCTTTCTTTAATAAATTATCTCTGACATGCAACCATTAATTCTTTTAGCCTGTTTGGATTCTTCTCTTCTACCTTTTTTGTGAAGTACCTTTTGTTTTGGATGGCCGACCTCAAGTACTTGAACTCATCCACTTTCAATAATTAAAATCCTTGAACTTCACACACTAATTCAAACATAAATATATTTTTCTTGCTTTTATTGACTTCCTTAATTCTTCTTTTCAGCGCATACTTCTATCTCTCCAGACTGTCTTTCAACAGCACCGTAATCTCACTACAGCTCACAGTCATTATCATTAATGAGGAATCCTTATCTCCACTCCAGAACACAAAAGATAGGAGTTTTGAATCTTGTTTGTATTGTTCATAGTGTTTGTTGCAATGACTTTTTTAGAAGTGGCCCACTCTAAAAAAAACAGTCACTTTTTGTTTCTAATGTGCTGCTTACCTCGGGCTTGAGGGACATAGGAACTAAATGTCACACTTCCACCAGATTAAGAAAATGTATTAAATCCTGGTATCCCGACTAATTAATTCTAATTAAAGCATCTGATTTCAACAAAAAGCTCCTGCCTTGCAATTATTGGAACAACCACTCAATACCTGAGTCACAACAACTCCTAATGAGGCTTAGCAGATTAGTACATTACTATGTATAGTTTTAACAATATTATAAAATACATTTTTTTAATTAATGCAAATGAGTATATTGTCTGTCATTTTCATTTTACAGTATAAAATATAATATTGAAAAATAGGTCACACATAAACAATTTCTAAATCTCATTATTACCACATTAATTCAAAAATATTCATATGCCTTTTTCACACTTTATGCTACACCTTCCAACCTAAAAGTATTTTATAGGGAATTTATATAATAGACCAACACAAAGTGCATAATTATGAAGAAGGAAGAGATGGCTTCCTTTTAACATTTTTTAGCAAACAAAAACATGAAGAAAGTGGTGTCCACTAATGCCCTCAAATAAACTATAGCCCCTCAGGAGTCACATAACTATTCAGTGTCCACCTAATCCCAGTATCAAACTGAATTCCTTACTGGTTTACCAGAGAACATTAATGAACAAACAGCATCATGAAGACCAAGAAGCACAGCAGCCGGTTTAATAGAAAGTTGTTCAGAAATATTATTGCACTCAGCAACTCTGGCTTCTGAAAGAGTGAGTGAAGAAGTCCACTGGTCTCTGACTAGCAGAATCTGGTCAGAGCTACTGGGAAGACAGATGCTCTACAAGGCAGTCTTGGGAGTAGTCAGCATATTGTAAATTGGGGCAGAGGTTCACCTTCCACAGCACAACCCTAAAAATAAAGTCACAGCTTGCTCCGTCTGTCTGTCTGTCTGTCTGTCTGTCTGTCTGTCTGTCTGTCTGTCTGTCTGTCTGTCTGTCTGTCTGTCTGTCTGTCTATCTATCTATCTATCTATCTATCTATCTATCTATCTATCTATCTATCTGCAAAGATATACTCAGTAGTGGATCTTCAGAGAAGCAGCTCTGTTTCATTTAGCTTACATGAGGACACCCTGGGTGCAGGGCAATGTAGCTGTTTTAGAGCACTCAGCAGAAAAACCATCACAAGCAAGTGGAGGAGGAAGAGAAAGCCGTGACTACACACTATTTCCAACACCCTAATTCATCATAAAACTCTCTCACACACACTGTCAGTCGCCAACAACCCCAGGATTTACAGCCCCCTGTTCTAATTGGTAAATACACTTTGGATCTCCAGTTGTGATTGGCCAGAAATCCTTCACCATGAACCCTGAAGATGAGTTGACCATCTGCTCATTTCCTCTCCCCAGAGCTGCCCGATTGTTGAGCCTGGAGGAGGGCCGACAGAGAACTGCGGTCCAAAGCGAGCCCCCAGCTGTACTCAACGGTGATGAGATAAAGGTTGGGAACGAAGAGCCGAGGTTGACTTTTGGCACACAAAAAAAAGGGAAGAAAACAGAGGAATGGTCTTCTGGGAGCAGTTTTCAGCAGGAAGAGGGGAGGAAAATTACATCGTTCTTGAGCATCGAAAAGCTTTTAGATCAAGCAATATAATGAAAAATTTGTTTTCCATATTTCTTTTTAAGTTTTACAGCTGTACAAAATCGAAGTTTTGTCTCGGAATCTAAATCGATCAAAACATCTCCCAGACTTAACTAAAATGGATTTATCAGGGATATTTTAAACTCTAGCAGAAGGTTAAATGCCAGAAGAGCTTCAGATCAGCCAATAATCAAAGCTATCTCTCATCAAATGGTAATAAGGAAAATAAATCATGGGAAAGATTAAACTAAACTAGATCAAACTTAATAAACCGACTTTATGAGGTTTGTCTGCATGCCTGGCATCTTGTTGCTCACACATTCCTGCCAATGGTGCTTAAAGATCTCTGCTGTATGCTGAGCCACAGTGTGGACAACACCTTTCAGAGCACTGCGTGTACATTAGTGGAAGTCACCAACAGCACACCATACAATTATGTAACAGCAGAAAACGAAAAGAGTGACAGAGTTACATCTCTTGAGTGGTGAAGCTCAAAGTTGTCTCATATCAGACGCTGCCTTTTTCAGTCAGGTTTACTTACGTGTATTGCTGTGGGAATGTAAGACCCTCTGCTCCAGGCCACGATGCGCTGAAAATCAGGAGGACTTGGACTGATACTAAGCAGACGATGCTGCGAGATTTTTTTCCTATCGCCATTTTCCATTAAAAAAAATACAATAAAATAAAATTCTCGCCAAATGGCTTTGGGTGCGCGGATGAAGCTCTCCTGACTGACTCCTGGGGGTGTCGGAAGGGAAGGAGGTGGGGGGCATACAGACAGCGAGCAGGTGTGAACGTCCGGATCAGTTTCCCGACGACTTCATATCGGTTTCTGCGGTCAGGTGAAGGCGGAGGAGGCGGGTATCATCCGTGGAGGCATCGTGGACGGCGGTGGGAGATGCACTGCTGCAGCTGCCAAGACACTGCAGAGTCTCTGCTTCTGCTCCCACTCACACACACGCTCTCCTTCTCTCTCTCTCTCTCTCTCACACACACACGCACACGCGCAAACACGCCAACCAACACACAGGCTGGCGCGTTCACGACAGCTCGCTCTCCTCTCTGTTTCTCCCTCACCCGTGCGCGCTCACGCTCACCAGGCAACAGAGCAGCAGCAGCATCTAGTTTGGCTTTATTTATCTCCGCAGAGCCACGTGGGATTTGTCATTGCTATATTTTTGGATCTATGTCCACCAGCGCTTCTTCCACTAAACAATGAAAAGAGATGAATGAGCAAATCAATAGCAACTGTTTGAATACAAACGTGCAAACCAGAGAAACCTATAAATCTGCATATAATTTACAGATCATTTTTTAGGACGTGAAATTGTTGTGTTGTGGAAGAAAATAAAATAATCAAATGGGTTTTTTAAAACATGCTGAATAAAGATTAATGCCGGCTCAGAGCAATTTCACAATATTTGTTTATACTCAATTTTTGGCCTTTCTCTCCCCGGGATGAATGGACTATGATCAAGTGGATGGATGGATGGATGGATGGATGGATGGATGGATGGATGGATGGATGGATGGATGGATGGATGGATGGATGGATGGAAGCCTTTTGAAAATTGTTCACAGTTTCACACTTTGCTTCCGAAACACAATGACAAAAAAAAAATCATATGTGTCATTGCTTCATTGATCTCAGATCCTGGCTGTCCAAAAGACAGATTTCAACATTTATTTTGCAAGAAGATTGTAGCTACAATTTAATCTCTTTTGGTCTTTTGGTTTACATTTACACTGAGTGTAACTTAGCTGCAGTTCTAAAGTTTCTTCACTGGTTTCCCATTAAATGAACAATTAACTCTCAATTGTTTATATTAATAGACGTGGCTCTTTGGTGGTACTGAATACACCCCATGTACTCTGAAAATGTCTTCTTGTGATACAAGGAATACATTTAATGTTAATTTCTTTCACCTATAAAACAATCATTACATCTGAGAAAAAACAGTGTTTAAACATGAACAACAAATATTTATATTTGTAGGTGGTTTACATTCATTTTTACATTAATTATTTAAAAAAAAAATTTTAATTCCTTTTCATTTTCAAGTTTTTGGCCAATGGTATGAAACATACAGT
This sequence comes from Xiphophorus maculatus, assembly GCF_002775205.1. NCBI lineage: Eukaryota > Metazoa > Chordata > Actinopteri > Cyprinodontiformes > Poeciliidae > Xiphophorus > Xiphophorus maculatus. The sequence continues at coordinate 17,661,181 of NC_036462.1, forward strand.
ATATATTAACTTCTTTTATCTCAACTCAGTGTTGAGATAAAAGATCCACTTTTTCCTTCCTGGGTAAGGAAGGAAATGTGTCTGTTTGCCTTTTCATTTCCTTTCATTCTCTGGTTTAAAAACGCAGGTGAATCCAGTTGATGAACTCACCTGCCTTTTCATTTTCATTATGTATGATCCGATCCACAGACTCATTTATTTCTTGTTTGGTTTTTGCTTGCTTGTTTGTTTGGACACAAACTGCCATCTGCATTTATTGTCTTCGGCTAAAAGATGGGACAGTGGACAAAGGCAGTCAACAAACGCCAGCCAACTTCTCTCCTCTCAAAATGTTTCATGCAGTATTTGGTTTTGTCTTAAAATATTTTAAATTAGTCATTCCAGTCAGTTTTTCTAGATTTGCACTTTTTAAGTGTTGCTGGGTATCTTGTGTTTATATTAAATTAATAGTTAGTCATGATAAAAAGAAAGTACAGACTCATCCATGTAAACATATTCTGTGTTCAAAAATCATTTCACCTCAAGTGGACAAAATCACACACGACACGTTTCACACTGTCTTCATTTATGAAAAAAGTCAAAGCCAAGTTCATGAACCATTTGTAAAGCCTGCACTTTTAAGAGCAGAGGGTTCACATGAGGGTTTTTACCTTACATTTACCCTTGCATATTTTTGTTAAACGTTCAGAACTTCTGTTTAAGCGTACATAACATAAAAATGCTAAAAAAAAACACATACAGATGACACGAAATGTAAATAAGAAAAATAAGGCAGTAATGATGATTCATAAGCTGTGTAAGAGATTTATTTTAGCGTTTAACAATTCTCTCTTTGTTCAACATGATTATTATTAATTTGCTAAGACTTGGAGGATGGGGGTATGAGTGCATAGACAAGTGCAAGAGAATGTGTTGGCCAGTGTAGTACGGTACGGTGCCAGCAAAACCGCAGTGCCTGGCAGACTACAATTAATCCCTTGTTTAAGGGGGAATCTTGTTTCCATCACAGAAGGTTTCAGCTGCAATTACTGCCAGAGGACAGTTGTAGCTACACTGCAGCGCAACACGGCAGAATGAGTCGCCACTCAGCTGTAGGATTTAATTTCTTTACGTTCTTTTATTAACTGCAGCATCTGTGAGGGTTAGCAGCTCTCCCCTCAAGCATGAAACTAAACCCTGAGATGCTGCAGATGTACAAACGAGATGAACGGTAACCTCTTTAATAGATTTGCAAATTGATTTCATTCTTTCTTTTTACATACTTATAAGGTGAGGTTTTTTTCTGTTGCTCATGTGCTCTAAAGGCATAAGTCACTGTCTTTTTTGCAATATGTTTGGGAGAAATATGTAAGTAATGGACCTGTAATGCATATTCTCATGTTAAAATATTTAGAAAGAATCAACCTTCATTCAAGCAAAATTATTCAGTGGCATCACTTACAAGTCCCATAAAATAACTATACCTGAAGCTGTTTTCTCCCAAAGTTTACAGGGAACCTTGTTCGAGTGCATGGTATAATCAACTCTTTGAAACACCAGGAAATTTAAAATAAAAATCTATACTCTGTCATAAAACAGACATGTGGTTGGATCAAGACAGAAATGCTCCATTAGACACAAAATCAACCATCTTCCATTATCTATCAAGGTCTCTGGGCCTAAAACCTGAAGTATCCAAGCTTCTCCCTCACAGAGCAGTTCCTCCACTCAACTCCTTCAGACTAGCCAGTACTAGGCATAACTTACAGTTTTTTAAGTCATATTTGATATATGCAGCCTTTTAATAACACCTGAAGGAAACATAGTTATTTATTTATAGTAGCACTATGTGGCTAAAAAACACACAAGGTTACTTTAAAAATTAATGTTGGATTTTCTCTTCACTTCAGAATAAATTAAACAATGGATTTGTTTAATGTTTCCAGCATTAGAATATGTTAATGCAAAACAACAACATTTCATTTTAGAAACGTTTACACATTTCAAATAGCTAGGACTGTCATCGTGGAGGGTGCTTAAGTGTACACATTTCTGCTTTTCCATATTTGCCAAATTCTTCCCAAATTAGCAGCAAAAGCAACATGTCCTCTGCAAACTGCTAAGCAGCAGCAATGCGATGCACAGCACGGCGTTCTCATGCTCGACAGCCGGCAGGATGACTGCACCTGCCCCCTCTGGGAGGAAGGATGTGGCTTCTGCTTTTATGCGTCTCCCTGACGGCCCAATGTGTTAAGGCTGCTGTCATGTCCTGGGGAGAGAGAAGACTAATTACTGGCTGCTCAGTCTTCCTGTCGGTGCCCCCCCTTTGAGAGACATGCTCAGTTAATTGGAGAACAAATCCAAAGAGGGCTGTGCTGAAGATAAGACTGACCTTAACCTAATGTAAACAACATAATACATCAAATGTGTTGTTTACTTCTCACCTCTTTCTGTTGTTATTCTTCCAGTTCAAAAAAGTATTCCCTCTTTATAAGCTATTTTGAGCACACAAATTAAAACTGTGGGCCAATTTGTCAGTTTTCATAAAAACATTCGTGCTTCCACATCTTAACAATGTAACACTAATAACCCTGATAAATAGTAGATATTTGACTTGGATGTTAAACTTTACAACTAGAAAAAAGCTCTATACCTGTATCGTCAGATCTGAGCTGCAGCAGTAAGGCTCAGGAGCTCAGGGTTCCCACAGCGCTAAACTCTCCTTCTCAATATGCTGTTCACATCCGCCAGGATTCTCATTGTGTCTGGATGAAATCTGACCCATTTTGCAGGGAAATGTCTGCTATAGGGAAACATTATGCAACATATTCAGAGTCCTACTACAAACATCACAACTTCATTGAAGGACAGTAAAAACCTTAAGCAAAGGCCATATGAAACCTTTTTACTGCATCTACATATGTGTTCAGGACCCATTCAAAGGAAATTTTAGTAAGGAAGCATGAAGATGTAAAATAATGAACCTATAAATAACTTCATAAGCATTATCATCATTATAAATGTAGGAATTTAATGCCTTTTAACTTTGTGACATTCTATAGAAGCGCCTTGCAATTAGTGCTGCAAGTCTGGGTGTCTCTACCAGTTTCATGCATCCAAAAGCTGAAAATGTTTCCCCATTCTTTATTACATAATAGCTGAAGCTCAGAAACAGCATCTGTGCACATCAATTCTCAAGCAATACCACAGATTCTCAAACGGATTGAGGTCTGAACTTTGACTGGGCCATTCTGAAATGCGGTGAACAGTTCCATTTTAGCTCTGGTTATGCACTAGGTTTAAGTTTGTTATCCAACAAACTCCACAACATGATCTGCCAACATCATGTTTTGCAAAAGGGTAGTGTGGTTAGGGTGGACTTTTAGCTTTACTCCACAAACAATATTTTCAATGTAAAGAGTTTAATTTAGAGACATATGGGCAGAACACCTACTTCCACATCATTTGAATGGATTGTGGCAAACTGCAAAGATGACTTCTTCTGATAATGGGTTTCTTTTTGCCAATGTGCCATAAACTCAAGATCTCTGGGGCTGTTAGTTGCCCTGGATGTAGTGTCACTTCCAGAAAATTTTTATCAGAATGGCTAGGACAAATTTAAGGGGGAGCACTAAATATATCTTAAGACATACAGATAGATATACAGATTAAAGCGTTCCTTGCCTGTTCTGTTAGTTTAGGTGGACAGCCACGTCTTGGTTACCTTCTGAAGCCAGTTTGTTGTACTGAATTTTACTTATGGATTTCAGAGTTGAGTAAAAGTAAGACCCCACACTTTTATATATATTTTATCATTTTCCTTCCACGTCACAATAATGTAATACTTTGTGTTGTTTTATTACAGACAATCCCAGTACATATATTGAAGGTTTTACTCTAATATGACAAATGATTAAAAAGGTATTTAATTAATTTTGTAAGGCAGTGATTTTAACCACCCTGCACTAACGGCATGTCACCACAACAAGTGAAGCTGCAGTGCCAGGTCCCTGGGTCTTTAGGATTGCAGCAACAAAGGAACTTGAGTGTAAAACTCATCTTCTCGTCTCATGAATATCTTCTTACCCCCTGGAGTATTTTCAACTAAATGAGTGGAAACATCTGCCACAGGACAATGTGAACATGTTTCTGCCTCCCTGTTTTCACTGCCTTCCTTCTAGTTGCTAACAAATTAAACATCCATTAACAGACAACACAGTAACAAGAAAGCAGTGGCTGAGAAACTTATCATTTCAGTCCATTTATTTGACCAAATTCAAGTGAATTAATTCTTTGTGCTCACTTCACCCTGTGAATCTGATACTACAGTTTGAAATTAGGCTCCCCTGATTGTATTTTATTGTACTGAACATCTTCAGAAAGTGCCCACACTGTGAAACCCCAGATTAATCTCTCTTTTCTGTGTTGTCAACTAAATTAACCATCTCTAGTGTTCGTAGCTGTAATTTATCAAGACAGTGTTGAGTGAACTCTTTTTTTTTTCTCCCAACTGGACTCTAATTTTGAGGTGTTCAAACTATAGGCAGCACTGATGGCTTTAATCATTTATTGATGTAGTTGCAAATCTGTTTCGTCCCAGAGGCAGATTAGCACCTCAGGTGGAGGTTAATTGCTTGCAATAAACAGACGATGTAATTAAACCTCTCATTTATGTGGCCTCTGATTAGACACATGACCAATACTGAATTTAAGGTACAAATTGAAAGCATGTCCCTGACAAAATCCACATTACACACAACAATATACAATTGTAGGCCATAAATTGCCATGGATTACTTCAAAACTTTCACAAAAGACAAATAATGCCAGCATAAAAGAAACACCAGATTTAAATCTTGACATTCCTAAGCAACAGTGCCAGCCACAGACAAATTACGCCAACTTGTTTTCTTCATCCCGTTAAGATGTTTTAGAGTAAATTTTGGCAATAAGTGATTTCAGCTGAAAAGCATATAATATGATCTGAAAAGCAACTATGAGACTCATCGTAATTCAGCAAGAAGCTTCAGAGATCCAGAGCTTTGGTTAGAAAATCCATGCCCTTGTCAAATTTGACATTTGTGGAAAACAAGTAAGTCTTGGGTAAAAGACAAAACAAACAAATGTCTTCATTATTCTATTGTTTATTAAACAAGATTGTATTTGTTGAACAATCATTTACAATTAAATAATGTGTGATCTTCATCACATAACGGTTATACAAGTGAAAACAATCTTTAGCACAATAAGTGATTTTTTCTTTAGGATGATATGGATCTGATACAATTTGATGTAATTCAAAACTACCTGAGAACAATCCAAAATTAAGAAATATCAAACTTTAAGTGCTCAGTTTGGCTTAATCATATACATGTTGTTATTCTTTGGTAATCTCTGCAAATTCCTCAAGTTAAATATTCATATAGCCAGTGAAAAGTGTTTCAGTGAGGATTAAAGATCGACTAAGCCTCGTCAGGTGAGGCAGGAACGGCGGTCAGAGCTGGGATGAGCCTCTCGTACACGCCGATGCCGTTCAGGAAGACTCGCTCATTCAGGTGTTCGTTATGATCGTGCAGCAGAATGGGGGTCCTGTTCATTGGAGAAAAGCCAATGGCAGGGATACCCACCTGGAGTAATTAAAAAACAGGTCAGAGGCAGGGACTGATTCAATTGTGTAATTTTAAATGGTAACAAAAAGGCTGCAGGGTTTTTTTATACTCACTGCTCTGATGAAACGGCTGTCGGTGGCAGCTGGGAATATCTCCTTTTCCAAAGTCATATTCCTGCAGTAGAGATGATGGTATGATGCATAACAAATGCAAAGCATTTCCAGGCACTGTGATGAATAAATAAAACTGTTCCTCGCCAACTCGCAACTGCAGCAAATTTGAGAAAACTTATGAAGGAAAAATGTTAGAAGGGTTGTCCAAACTAAAATACTGAAGAAAATATCTAAATGTTATGCTTGAGTACTGCATGCAGGTAAAAGTCGCACATTTACTCTACACCAGCAGAACTGATTTACAGTAAACTTAAAGAAGATGCAATAAATGGAGGCAAATGTTCCAATAGCTCAGCATTTTTGAAATAACTTTGAGGAAAGTTAAATTCATTTTGTATAAGAATGCATTTATTGGTCATTTTCTCTCATTTTCTTTCCATGAGTACGTCTATATTTAGGCCAATATGTATAATTTTGTGTGTGGAATAGATAAAATAAAATGCAGTACTCCAAGTTCTTATCCTAAATTCAAAGTTGTGCACCCTGTTTCCACATATAGTTCCAGTTGGTTTTTGCATCGAGTCCATCCCAAAAAAAGAACTGATCGATTAAACAGTTAAAAACTCCCAAAATAATCTGACATTCGAATGGAGGATTTACAATTAAACATCTGATCTGCACAGTACTCACAATGACTTGCAGGTGGCACTGAATGCGCTCCACCAGGGATCGTTCTCAGCTGTGGATGTGATGTTCTGGTTCATGTGTTTCTGCAAAGAAACTATTTAGTTTCATTCAACAAAACCAAACAGACCAGCAAGGAATGAATCACTGAGAGAAGCAGCCAACAGTAGATCACATAGTTCAGTAGATTGTTTGTCTAATCTGGAGGAAATTCACTGACCTGAGCAAACTCATACGTGACATCATCTCCTGCATCTTTACACCACTGCTTGATCTGCTTTTCAAACTCCTGATGGGGAATTGAATGTTTAAAGTTTGCATTAAATATGAGGGTTGGTCACTGTGGAGTTACATGTCAATAATGTAACATTACGCACCTGGAGGTTTACTGTGGGTGGGATTCTTAAGTCGAAGCTGACATCCATTTCAGCTGGGATGACATTGTAGGCCACACCGCCTTTAACCATGGTCATATTCACAGTGGTGACGTCTCCCAGTGTGAAACACTCACTGGTGTTTAACCTGGCAGACATAACAAGGGCAGTGAGAAACGCCATATTCAAAAAGGAAAACTATGACTGCCACAGGAGGGCAACTACAACCATTAAAAAATATATAAAATCAGGACAAACATGGATATTTAATAAAAAATTATGCATAATACTGGGAAATAGAAGTAAAATGATTAAAACAAATGTAAAACTTTATGTAAAATGTAATAAAGAATGATGCACTTCACAGTGAAGAAGAAAAATAGGATTTTCCCACATTTATTCACACAAAATGGTTAAAGTAACGCAGCTACATCAAAGCAGCTGTTTATGAACCTGCCAGAGACCTTCAGGAAGAAATTTGTTTAGCTTCTGGTAAGAGAGTAAAAGAGGTCTCAAAGAAAATTCAAATTAACAAATTTGCCATGAAAAATACTTGGATGTTCAAGTTCACCGAGAGTAGACCGCAAGATGCTGGACGAAGTCTCCAAAAACCCAAACTGCTACAGTTGAAATGAAAGTATTCAGCTGGCCTCACACGCCATTATTTACAAATTACGATGCCTGCTTGTGTACCTCTGAAAACTCAAACTGAAAGCTCAATATCATTGAAAAAAAAGATATTTCTTTTACATTTCTTAACATAATTAATAATACTAGTACATCACACCTTCTTACTCTTTTTAAACTAAAGCAAGCTGGAAGATGAATAATGTGCAACATAAAAAAAATTCATATTTTCACATAAAAGACGATTTAAAGCAGGGAAATCGAAACTATCTCACCGATGTTTCTCCTTCTCTCTGAAGTCCAGAAAAGAGTTGATGACTTGTCGCTGCAAGAAAGAAAAGAAACTGATCCGTTTTGTCTTAGCTAGTTTTTGTAATGAGAAAATTTGTGATGCAATGATTTTATTGATTGTAAGCTTGGCAGAAGATTTACTTTTATACAATTGATTTACGATAAGTTTTGTGATTTGTACTATTAAAAATGATCAGTTCTGCTAAAAAAAAAACAAAAAAAAAACACCTCAGTGCAAAAAATATTTGAAGCAAAAGAATGGCCATGTTTTTTTAAAACATGTTGGAGAAAAATGAAAGGATCTTACGAGTTTTTCTGCAGCTGTGTTTTCCACAAACCTAGAGCCATGACCAGGACTTCCCGGGCAGCGGACAGTAATCCCTGAAAAGGAGACAGTGGTCAGGTTTTCTTTTCATTCTTGGGCAGAAAGAGTGAAAGCCATGCAGGAGCCTTACATCCTCATTTGTGTTGCATACTCACACCAGGGGTTCCTTTCTCCATAAAACACAGTGAAAGCCTCACCAGGATTGGCCAGACCTCCAGAATACAAACAAAAAACATAAGATCAGCATGAAGAGAGCAAATCAAAGAAAATAGATAACAGAGTACAGACTAGCAGCAGCAACGCTACTGGTACATAAAGAAAGATAAAATATGTTAATTTAAAACAGCTTAGAGGAAAATTCAGGCACAAACATTTTACTGTGACGATGAGATTTAACTGAACACATACCATCTCTGAAAAGGGTTTTAAATAAGTTCATTATGAATTTATGGCAAGTATTTCTACAAAACTCATAAGATCCACCAGATAGACTGACAAATCTCTTTACACTATGGGATGGAGAATAAAGAGTGGAAATCTAAACAATAAGAAAATCCATGCTATATTTTCATATTCCATTTGTATCCAGGATAGAAAAAGACCTGGACAAAATTTTAGACTCTGAAGGAACCCCTGTCGTCTCATGCTTACAATTTCTTCAAAGAATTTTTTAATTCCTGCTTTACAATTTAGATTATCAAGCAGGCTTCAAGGAAGATATGTGTTAGAGACCTTTGATCTCTTACATGATCAAATAGTAACGTAACTCTGCGTTAATTCCTCCTTAAAATGTAATCCTGTTTATTGCATAATAGTTGTTAAGTATGCTTCGTTTAAGGGTCCAGATGTTTCTCGTAACTACTGTTCTGTGGGCTCAATTTAATTTCATCCAAAGACATGTCTTTTTTTTTAAAGAATAATAAATAAGCCCATGCGAAGTGCATAAAAAATTAGTAAAGATACCTTCATCCAGAGAAAAGCCGATGTTTAACTTTTGAAACTCTGGATGCGTCACAAATGTTTCCATTCCCTTATGGCCTCCAACTTCTTCATCTGAAAAAAAATCTCAGAGTGTGAAAGTTTTAAACACAATTTTTTTTTACTGAAAGATAATCTAGTTTTAACAGTTACATCGAGTTTTTCAGTCAGTTTCAACTCTGGCCACATGTATAGTTTTCCCTGGTAAATTTGCTCCATAAATTTTATAATGTATTTTATAACATTACAGAAAAACACTTACCCTTTACAGATACAGAGAGAGTGCTCTATTTTTTTTTTTTTTTTTTTTTGTAAAATGCCCTGGTACTTCAAAGTGTTCATAAAGCCTAGAAACTCTTAAGAAGTAAAACAAGCCCACAGCAACACACATGTACTACACATACATAACAGTGGACAAAAGGTGATTTGCCATATATTCATCCTTTGTTTCATGTCAAGTCCACCTGCAGGTTTCCAGATAAAGTTCCAGCACAAATTAGCATAGTCTGGAAGTTTAGGATGAGCAAAAAGATTTGTTCTGACATTATTCCTAAACCTCTAGATTTTCCTAATTGTTGTTCTGTAGACTTAGAGACCTCAAGGTGCCATTTTTTAGCCTTTTTGTCTTCTTGCACGTCATCATGCTTTCCAATGAAAGACGCTTTATGACATCCTTCTAAAGTCCTGAATAGCTGATGTATGAAGTGTGGACCCAGTCAAATAACTTACCAGGAACAAACATTAAATGCACAGTGCGTGTCGGTTTCCATCCCTGCGCCTTCAGTCTTCTGACCGCCTGAATGTATCTATACAGACAACAAATACCCAACTCAGCACGTATTATGACAAAGAAACCGTCTGAATAGACAAGAGAGCAGGTTCAGTGATTAAACAAGTTGTTCTCACTGCACATGAACACAAGTGAAGATCACAACAACACTAGAGTAAAAATTCTGTTTAATAAGAGAAGCTATTGAGGCAGTTTTTATTTTTATACCCACTGTATAGTCACACATTTCATGTCCTGAGATCCACGGGCAAAAATGTTACCCTCAGCATCTTTCATAGCACTGAAAGCATCGTATTTCCAGTGCTCCTGGAGAAGAGATTGATACCAAGTCTATTCTTTACTCATCTGTTTCAGGTAATAACAGGACAGTAACTCACAGAACTGAGGTCAAGCTCGTACCTGGTAAACAGGTACAACATCTGTGTGGGAGTTCAGTAAGACGGATTTTAGGGTGGGTTTCGTCCCTTCCCATGTCATGATAGATACAACTCTGCCTGGACAGACCTGAGAGCAGATGGACGGGTGAATTAAGAAACATCTGTCACAAGCTTACAGATATCTTGCATCTGATCATCATATCATGAAGTAAATCACCTCAATCTTTTTCATGGGAAGCTCCAGCTCCTCAGCTATTCTGTCCAAGAACCTGAGAGCAGAATCTACAAATGAAAAAACACACAGCTAGTTTTAACATTAATTGATATGTTCAAATTCTCTGGCACTAATCTTTTTCTTGTTGGTTATTTACTGCTGTGGAAGGTTAGTATAATAATAAAAAATACAAATTTATAAACCAGCTATGTTGTAACACTTCTGCATGTTTTAGAGACTTCTAAATCCCAATAAGACGAAATGAGAGTGTCCAGAAGAAATACGCTGAAACACAGTTTCTCAAGCTGATTTTCCTGTTTTAAAAATAAAAATAGCAAAATTGGTATGGTTGAGTTTCTTGACATTGTGTTTTTGAGACAGAGAAGTTAATTTTTTTTAAGGTTTTGTGTTGCTGCGGTTTTTGTTCACAAAACTGAGACAGCTAAAGGGAAACAGCATGGAAATAATGTACAGAGGTCAAGAACTGAACTCCAGACAGCTGGTTGAAAACAAACCTCTTCCGTATCTGGGGCCGCCGCTTTACTCCAGCACCAAAAACTAACTATTTTTCTAAACTTTATGCACATTTTTATGTTCTTGCTTGTCTGTATGAATAACTTTTTTGGTGTGAAATAGCACTAAAGAAAGAGAGCCTCCTAGAGTCACAACAAAAGATATAAACAGGCAAATGTTTTGTTTCACTTAGTCTTTGACTTTTTTATCATTACCTTAAAAAAGCGTTTTATATTCAAGCTTAAATTTCTGCTTATCCATTTTAATATAGAAAAAAACTGTTTAATTAAATTTTTTTTTACATAAAATTGAAATATTTTAGAAACTTGCTTTTTGTTTTTCATTACTAGCTGCAGATGAGAACATCCCACTTTGGAAGCAGGTATGAACTAATAATGTATTTGTACCAGAAAAAGCAATATGTTGTACAGAGATTTGTACAGACAGAGCTAAAGTACAAATCTCTGTCTGTCCTTAAGCTCCATACAGACAGAGATTTAGGTACTTTTTATTTCATTTCATTTAAAGAACTTTAAACTGCAGACATGGTACAAAAATTGAGGAATTGAATTCATAGGTGTTTACAATCTTTGTTTACATCAACACTGGTGTCCATGCCTATTCCTAGCTGCTGTTGCCAGTTCTCTTGTGTTTGAACCCATTTCAGGGACATACTACGTTTTTGCTTCAGGTGAAAATTTCAGCTTTGTGCCAAACTGTGGGCATATAATGTGTAACTCATGTAGATAAGAAGTGGACTTTGATAAAGGAGCAGGTAATACAACAACCTGCTTCAACAACAGAATAAGCTTTAAAGACATTTTCAACTAAGTTTCACTGTGCAATATGTAGCACATAAATATTTGTATTGGTCAAATATTAGCAACATTAAAAAGTAGTGAAAATAAACAAAGCTTGTTGGAGGGATATTTAAACATATGATTTTACTTTGCTTGTGACGAAAGGAGTCTCACCATAGTCAGGGGCAGGGTGGACGGTTTTAAGACGGAGGTATTCCCTGAACAGAGCCACAGAGGGGTCCTCTCCTTCAGGGGAGCCCTGGCCCCCTCCAATGACTGGACCGTCCTTGTCAGGTAGCATGGTGTGATTTTACTCCCTTAAAAACACGAAACGCATTTTACGGTAAACTGCGCCAGTATACAAGACAAGAAGGGTCCAATTATATTTCATATCTAGACACTGAACTCGGTTATATGTGGAGGCTGTCGGAGCAGATACCATACCTGTTTTCCGCTCTCAGGTCTGCTGGTAAATGTCACGCTAAGAATCGGCTAGCCTTGTGAAAGGTAACCTGAGCTCCAGCAGCGGTGGCAGCTTTTCCTCCGAGCTGCTCATTAACCAGCTTAAGCCAAACTGTCGGCGCAAGAGGTCAAATAGAATATATGTGCATATTTATTTTACTTTTAAGGATTAGTTAAGATTACTCGCTGCCTGTACTCACTAGAGGTAGTCAACCCACAAACAGTAAACAGCCTGTAGGGGGATTTCACCTCTTCTTAAACAACACTTTGTTCTCTTAAAAAGCCACAAAAAAAAAAAAAAAAAAAACAACTAAAGTTTTGGAGTTTACACTCATTTACACTCATTGACTCTAATATTCATAAATAATTTAAAGTAATTCTTCAAACATAATATTTTCAAAAAAGAAGCGTAAAACACCCCTAATTTGGGCTATACCATTTCTCAACTGTGACGCAATCAAACACGCTTCAGCCAGTGTGGCAAGCCCATTTATCATTTAATAGTTGTAACGCGTCCTTATTCCGCGCTTGCATACATCTCCTAATATCAGAGAGGTGATGTGTTTAATTAAAAGAGTGAAACTAATATATCACCTAAATTGAGTTTTATTACATTATCAGAATATTACATGAAATGAAATAAAGATGAAAACGCAACCACAGAGAAGACTGTTGGTAATCGCAAGTCATTGCCATACAACTGGTTATTGACAGAGTTCTGTATGTAACTCCTGAACCATACACAACTTGACAAGTTTCTTACCACTGAGAAAAAGGATTTACTGTTGTTCAGTGGCCCAAATGTCTCTTAAATGACTTTGCATTTCATTTGGAAATAAAGGTCACAGTGTGTGAAGGAAGAGTTACACCTTAGCAGACCTACAGGCTGATCACCTTAACAGCTGCAATAATAACTGCATCCCTGCTATATGGATGCAATTATTATTGCGAAGGAATGCAAACTAAGTATTGAGTTCAAAATCATGTAGTATATGATTAAACTTTTTTAGTAGGCTGGCATTTTTTCAAATAAAAATAAATTTCATTGATGGTAATATTCTAGAGTTCAGAGTAAGTTCAGTTTTGGTTTTCATTTGCTGTAAACCACTATGTTATCAGAAATACCAACCCAAAAAATGGTTAATCTATGTGTAATGAATCTCCGTATTTCCCTTGATACATTGTTTTTAGGGGAAATGGGGAAAAGCTCAAATAAATAGGAAAGGTGACACTTGTCCTTACAAAAATATCAGCATAAAACCCCAGTGTATTTGACCAGAGACCAGCCGATACCTATTCCTAGCTACTATTTCCAGGTTTCTAGTGTTTGAAACCATTTCAGGGACATACGTTTTCACTTCAGGTGAAAATTTCAGCTTTGTTCCTAACTGTGACCATATAATGTGTCACTGACGTAGACAAGAACTGGACTTTAACTCTAACATCACATATTGATAATTAGATGTCACTCCTGGAAATGTTTCCCACCGTTCCATGTTTTCTCCGTTTGTGGATAATGACTCACTTTGATTCTTCAGCCCCGAATGCCTTGAAAATGGCTTTGCCGCCCTTTCTGGACTAACAATTGTCAATGATTTTTTTCATCTGTTCCAAATTTCTTTAAAGAGTCATAATTTGTTGCTATTTCAAATCTTTTAGCCTACTTCATGATGTCAGACAAGTTCTTTTTAAGTGGTTTCCTGACAGAGGTCTGGCAGTAATCAGGAATGCGTGTGTGACTAGTTTCTCCTTGTTCACCTGTCCAAAAACAAATCAGGTGAAATACTTTTCATAGCACAAGTCCTGTCCAATCATTTCTCTGCAAAAACAATAGAAAACAGACTAGAAAAGCTTTCACTCACACCTTAATATGAGTCTGCTTTTTCAGAAAAATTTGTTTATCTTTAAAAAGGGTTTTAATGACAGAGTTTTGTTCTGTTTTTTCACTTTATGCACATAACTTGAGTTTCAAAAGGCAGATATCTTTCTGTTTTAATGAACATACAACCTTTCCAGTTCATCATATACTAGTCCTAATCCTATGTTTTTCTGTCTTATATACTGTAAATCTCACACATCAACAAGTTATAAAACTTTTTTCTGTATTTTACAATACTTCTGTGTTTACCATTTAGGTTTTGTATTGACATTTTCTATTTTTATAAACTAGTGACATTCAAAGACCCAAACTGAAAAAAACACATCTGAATATTGCAGTAGTTTTTTGTTTTTTTTTATTGTTTTAATGTTTTGACATTTATTTAAACTTGTTCACAGCATTAAACATACCGGTCAAAACTGTTGAAAATAAATAGAAATTGACCCTCCTACTTTATTAATAAAATATGAAGCTGCTGAGTGGATTTCACAGATCAAAGCTAAAGTGCACATATTAATACACATATTAATGGGAATAACAAATTAGCAGTAACAAAAAATAAACATTCTAATTTAGTTCTCTCTTTTGTGTAAACAACAACAGTGCTAAGAGTGTAGAGATCCAACAAACATCTTCCTTCCAGCTGAGTTCACACAATATAAAACACACAGTATGAAGGCTTTCAAAAAACTTTAGTGTTTCTTAATATTTTGCATAAAGAACAACAATGCCATTACTTTTTATTTCAAGAAGCTTCAATATATATTTTTAAATATCTTTTTGTTTTTGTTTTGCTTGATTGTCCACATTTGTTAGAATTTTATCAATATCTAAATGTCTATCTAAATTCTCTAGTCATTTTTTTTTTTGTTAAAACTATTTTAATTTGTTAATTTCGATCATTTCGGCTTTCCTTAACCAATTTGATTATATTAGTTAGCTGAGAGTAGTGTTAATTTCTAATGTACTGTATGTCAAAGTACAATAAAATCTTTTAAATATAGGCAAGAGCAGCATTTACATATATACAGTTATCCAACTGCTAAAATAGTAACATATAAGCAAACACATGAAATGTCTTTAAAAGCAACCAGAGACAAGACACACATGTAAAACACCCAACTACGTACGTTGCTAGTTTTATTATTTTCAAGAGTAAACTGACAAGCTGTGCTAAGCCGGTCTCATATTTCCAGGGCCATTTAACTTGCAACCCATTACATTCATAACATATAATCTCCCAAAATCCCCCGCGATGTCCCTTTTCTCTTTCTAAGGGTTGATAGGGAAAAAAAAGATCTTAAAACCTTATGTCATCTCCAAAGCATCAGATTTCCTATTCCTTGCTCATCTTTTGTTCACATTTTTAAACACCTTCTTCTCCTCTGCTATATATCTTGCTTGAGTTTGTCAAGGAATTTGATCAAACCTCGATGAAATTCATGGGGTTTGTCCATGTAACAAGCATGCCGAGCTCCTTCTAATTTCAGCACCTCATGATTGGGAAGCTGGATGAGGTTCTTGTGAGACTGGGCACCCAGATTTGTGTCCAAGGCGCCAAAAACGATTAGAGTGGGAGTCTGCAAAGAAAAAAGGTAAAAGAAATCAAACAGATTAGACAATGTAAATGCTAGTGTTTGTAGAAGAGGCAGTGTTTTATGAAACCAACGTGGTTCATATGAAGGGTGCTAATCTTTTGTGGGGGAGGCATGAGCATTTTGACAAAAACAGGAATTTAAAAATGACCTTCCCTCAGTGGCCAACAACGGCAAAGATGTCTGACTTACCTTAAAGAAAAACTGTTAGACTTGTTTAATGTTATATAGGGAGAAAAAATAGTTGATGTAGTTTTAGCTTTGTGTGCAGTTTTCAAATTAAACCCCTTCTTGTCATCAAGAGGTTTAATCTTAATTTTGGTACAGAATAAAATTTTAGCAATTGTAAGAACATATGGCAACAAAAACCATGTTATTATGTCACCTAATATAATAATACTGTGGGTAACACAGAAGCTACTAGATAAATAATATCTTCTGTAGATATTTCTGCATGATGGGGCCCATTATGGTCAGAATGTAATAAGAAAAAAGACTAATCATAACAACAAGAATACAAAAGATTTATTTTGTTTATTTCGACCCTTTTGGAGTCATGTTTTGTTATATTCCATTCACTGAATGCATGGTAACTTTGATAATGATAATCTGCCTAAAAAACTTGAAAAGCACTTTTAAGTATTTTTTAATATCTTGACAAATAACTGATGGAACGATGCTTTACATTAAATTATACTTGTTTATGTGATGTACAACGATCACTGCAGTCACAACAAGTTGTCCACTCACCTGGATTTTTTTGTAATGCTGAGCAGAATAGCTCCGGGTACCAACTGGTGCTATAGGGATGTAGCCACGCAGCTGAGCACTGTTCTTCATGAGGAAAGGGATGGAGTAATGTCCGCTCATCGAGGGACTCAGAAGGACAGCAGCCCTGACACCCAGCGACTCCATGAACCGCGAGATGAGGTCTACCCGATTCTGCTCTGTCTTTAGCGCCTCTGAGTCTGGCGATTTCCCATAACCTTGATGAAAAGTTTATGGAAGATAATATTTATATTTTAGAAAATGTAACTGGGAAATGTGTGTAATCTGTAAAAACTGTGTAAGAAATATATTCTTTCTGATACAGCCTGTATGTATCGGTAGCATGGCACACTTCATAAATAAGCAATGTTATAATTTTTTTCCAAACAAGTTACTAAAAAGTATTTTAAAATGTTAGTAAATTGTTACTGTGCACTGAAAGAACGATTATGACAACTGAAGTGGAAAAAAAATTACTTTCAACCACAAGAGGGCACTGTTACCAGAGGAAAAACATGCATTTCAAAAAAACCAATGTACATATATATATATATATATATATATATATATATATATATATATATATATATATATATATATATATATATACGAGCCGCAAGGAAGGAGGCAGAGGACTAGTGAGTGTGAGAACCACAGTCCAGGACGAAACAACTAAGATCCATAAATACATCAGGGACAAAGCCTCAACAGACAATGTGCTCAGTGAATATCTCAGACAACAGGGAATGGAGGTTGAGGTGCCAGAGATACCATCATGGCAGGACAAGCCCCTACATGGGATGTACCACCAGCAAATAACCCAAGTGGCTGATATCAGTAAATCCTACCAATGGCTGGAAAAAGCTGGACTCAAGGACAGCACAGAGGCCCTCATCCTGGCCGCCCAGGAACAGGCCCTAAACACCAGAGCAATAGAGGCCCAGATATACCACACCAGACAAGACCCAAGGTGTAGGTTGTGCAAGGAGGCCCCTGAGACAGTCCAGCACATAACAGCAGGGTGCAAGATACTGGCAGGGAAAGCGTACATGGAACGACATAACCAAGTTGCAGGCATAGTGTACAGAAACATCTGTGCAGAATATGGACTGGAAACCCCGAGATCAAAGTGGGAAACACCCCCAAAGGTGGCGGAGAACGCCAGAGCTAAGATCCTGTGGGACTTCCAGATCCAGACAGACAAAATGGTAATGGCGAACCAACCAGACATTGTCGTAGTGGATAAACAACAGAGGAAAGCCGTTGTGATAGATGTAGCAATACCAAGCGACTGCAACATCAGGAAAAAGGAGCACGAGAAACTAGAGAAATACCAGGGCCTCAGGGAGGAACTGGAGAGGACCTGGAAGGTGAAGACCACAGTGGTGCCTGTGGTCATCGGGGCCCTCGGGGCAGTCACCCCCAAACTGGACCAATGGCTACAACAGATCCCAGGAACAACATCAGACATCTCAGTCCAGAAATGTGCAGTCCTTGGCACAGCCAAGATACTGCGCAGAACCCTCAAGCTCCCAGGCCTCTGGTAGAGGACCCGAGCTCAGAGGATAAGAACCACCCGCGGTGGGTGAGAAGGGAATTTTTTTTTTTTTTATATATATATATATATATTTTTTTTACAATTATTGAAACCCTGCAGTAAATTTTAAAAAGAAAATGTTTGTATGGGTCCTTTTTTTTCTTTTGTTGTGCCAATACTATTCATTCGCTTAAAACATCTTCAGCAGTTTTCAATAAAGCCCCTGAAAACAGAGTTTATAGGGATGGCAAAATTTTTAGATTAGCTTAAAAACAGACTTTACAGTATTGAATATATTTAAATATCATGTATATCAACAATAAATTTATTTTTTCTCATCATATCTTTACCATTGATACCTATGTTACTACCAGGAAGGACTGCAAATTATCGATTGAGTTAATCCAAAATTGAACGAGCTTATCGATCGACTAACTAACTGATAAGAAACCTTTAAAAAAGAAAAAAAAACAACGGACTTTTCTCATTTCATTTCAAGGTCGACTGTCTTTCCGTAACATGAAAGGCAAAATTTTTCAGAATATGCTGAATTTTGAAAAAGAAGCACATAACATTTTCAAGGGCAGTATTATGTAAAATTGACTTTTTTGATCTTTACATCCTGTGATAATGTTATTCCCTCATTAAAAATATACCTGGCGTGTTACCATGACTCTTTCATGCATTGTCTGAGAAATCCTTTACTTTCCCATGGGAAATATTCAGCTGTGCAAAACACCTGGATGGCCTAGCACCACCTTCAACCCCACCTTCAACCTTCGGTTGAGAAGTTGACAGCCGCTCCGCCATGTAGCACAGCTGAGTGAGCGCTATTAAGGAGAAATTGGAGGAGTTTGTCGAGTGTTTATATTTGACAAAAGAACTGTATAAAGTAAATCTCGCGTCCCACACCGGACTCCATTTGGACCGTTACACCGTCTATGCGCTACACGGAATGAAATGGCTCCGCCATCTTTAATTTTGAATCACTACAAGATGACCAGCGGCGCCCTCTTCAGGATGGCAGCCACACTAGAACACTGAAAGAAGGTATAAGCGGACACTAAACGATTCTAATTTCAGTCTAATAAAACAATATTAGACAATTAATCTTATGTCTATTAATTGTTTGCATTCCCAGTTACTACTAATATATTAAAGTAAGCTTCAAGGTGTACCTGGCAGATCCATAGCTAAGGCCTGATATCCATTAGCTGCTAGCACCGCCATGGTTCCCAGTTCTTCCCAGGTTTTGGATGTAAAAGCCTGGCCGTGCAGAAGGACCATCTGCAGCCTGAACAGAGAGATACGTTTGTTACTCAAACAAACTTACGTTTGAGTACCAAACTCAAACATAAGGAAGACAATCATATGGACGACAATCTGATCAAACAATAAATGCTAAAGAACAGTTTGCAGTTAAAAAGCGTTAAACTGGTTTTCCAAAAGTCTGCTCACTTTGGCAGTATCTGCTGCCCCTCCCGATCCACAGGTAAAGCTTCTCGGAAGAACAGTGGGGGGTCTCCGGGAAGCTGTCCAGTGCGAACGGACACATTGAGGATCGGGGGCCCGATTCGAGCTTCGTTGGATGGCTCCATGTTGTCCTGGCGAATGGATGGCAGCAGCAGGTACAGCAGTAATGTGGCCAACAACATCAGGCCCAGCATAACGAGACGATTACGCAGGAAATTCATCTCGATATGATGAATGACCTGGAGAAAGTTGCACACGATGCACTGAGTCTGAAACCCTTTGTACAAAATTTCAGGGTTTTTTTCTTATTATACACAAAATAATAAAACAAGTAAATCAAGTTCTGCTTTAAACCTATGGTGTATAGTAGTTGTAACCAAAACATGTTCCTAACAAATGAAGTGATACATGAAAATAATATAGCATATAGAGCAGCAGATAAATTGTTGAAAGGCATAACTCCGATACATCCAAGCAGTTACTTGCAACCACAATGTTGCAAGCATGGCTAATGTGATGACAAATGCTATTTGATATACTGAGCAGCTGTAGTCAAATGTGTGGCCATCTGTCCCAACAGCTATAACTGGATTATTCAACCGGACTGTGATGCCAAACACAACCTGAAATCTACAAGTGAATGGCTGCAAAAGAATCAAAGTGAACTAGTCAAAATCTAGACATCAACATGAGCTAAACTGTGAGACAACTGCAAAAACTATGTACAGAAATTAATATCCAGAAACATCAAAGAGCAGAAGAGGTGTTATAGATTTTCTGGGGTAAAAATATCTTCAAAGTGATGTGAGGAGCAATAGAGTCAGACAGAAAACAACTACTTTCAATTATTGCTATATTACTTAGTTCACCCTCTGACTAATAGGGTGAAGTTAGTAACATACTGTACCTGTTCAGGTCATGACTAAATACACAGCACTGTAACTTCAAGTGCTGTTTTTTTTCCCTTTATGATCACACAGAAATATTTTGTAGCATTTTAAAAAATAATATACAGAAGAGTAACACAAACTGCCTGGACACTTAAAAATGTCAAATATTGATGATTGGCAACATCTCAATACAAATGTGACAACTAGAGCACAGATTTTGAACATTGCATAGAGGTGAAAAGATGAGCTAAAGTAGAGTGCGTATAACAAATCCAGTACGCTAGTCTGAGCCTTTTGGAGGTCAACAAATATACACAAAATTTTGTCCATGGAAGTACAAGGCACTGTTCTAGTCATTATTCACTGTGAATAATGAGTCTAACAGCTTTATATCATAAAAAATATAATTTTAACTTGTTTTCTTCTACCTGAATTGGTTACCTTTCCATGAAGTTATTAATTTCAATTCAGTTCTTATCTTATTCTTTAAAATACCAGAATTTTCCCATAACTTTATTTCTTTTTAGGTTAGCTAATTTTTCATAAATTAAATGAGATGTTATGATTCAATGCTTGAGTAGTTGTTTTGCCATATTTTCTTTTTGAAAACCCTCACCGAGTCATTTGTTTGAACAGCTACTTTTTTCTTCTACTGAAGTTATGCTACTCTTGAGCACAATTTTTTGGGCTATTCTATCCACCTCTGATTATACCTTCACTTCAATCATAGAGCTGATTTGTTCTCCTTGCACATCAGTCTACACTTCATTATATCAGCTGAGTCTCTAATGTAGAGGTGGCTTTCTATGTTAAACAGATGAATGAAACACCAGCGATAGATTACAACTAATCCTCCGGGACAAAGGATTTAGTCTGTTTGACCGCAGCCCACATAATCAGTCGCAGTTAATTAGCCAAATTGCACACAGAAGCTAACAGTAGCTCTTTTGTTGTCAATATGCTTGAATGATGCTTTTTGAAGAAAAGATACATACCAACAAACTGGAGATAATTAATCCTTATGCGCTCAGAAATAAAAGCACCTGGGTCTCATCATGTCTTCTCCATGTCTGGCTGATGCGGGAATTGTATCTGACAGACTTGAGGTTGAAGGCTTCTACTGCTTAAAGCTTTTTATTATTATTATTATAGAGAGAAAAAAAAAACATACATTAAATGTAATGTCAGATCTTTACTCAAATGAGTCGGGAACAAATATTATAAGCAACACATAAAAGTCAAGACTCGTACATCTAAGATGTGCTGTTATATATTTACAGAGCTGTCGACCGTCTGTTGCTCGTCGGAACTTTTACGAGGTGCACAAAACAACTATTTCAACCCTTTACGCAATTTCCTGCAGACGAACGCAGACATTTATGTAAGAAATTATCCAAATTTTACGAAAACTGTCACCTGATTACAAAGCTTACACTATTACAACATTTACAAAGTAATGTACAAGAAAATGTTTGAATTATTACAAAACTTCGAAATGTTTTATTCACAATATTCAATCCATTTCAAAATGTGTGTGCCAACTTCAGTTACATTAATTAAAAACAACACAAAATAGAGACCTCAATAAATAAAAAGAAAACATGTTCAACATTGTTATTTTTATAATACCTGCACCAGTTAATGAGATGTTATTCAGTGCTTGAGTAGCAGTTTACCATATAGTTTCTTTATTAAGACTCTTTTGGATATATTTGCCTGCACATTGTTTATTCATTTTCCTGATTCTTAACCATCTCTTCTATTTCACTAGATTAAACACATTTATTTGTCTTTTGGGAAAAAGAATGCTACTTTATATGTGTGCTGAAGCAAAAATTTGTTTGTCATGTTGTAGTGTTTGTATATGTACCCAAATGCAGAAGGCAGTTTGTAAGTAAAGAGGCTTTAATGAAAAAAATATATTTTAAAAAAATTTATAAAAATTCACAGAGAGCAAGAGCAGAACAAAAGCATTCATACTAAGAAACAACCAATGAGGAGACCATGGGGACAATGTGGAGAAATGACAGGAGGAGTGACTGTGAATGAGGAGGTTAAATACTGGGAGGTTGAATGCTGAAACAAAGAACCAGGCTGAGGGGAGAGAGCAGACAGCAGACTGAGAAGAGAGAGAGAAAATAGCACAGAGGGTGAGACAGAGTACACTGGGGACTAGGAGAAAAATTTTACGCTAAAGAATAACTAAAGAAACATAATTAAGTTAGAGTAACTAAGAATAGCTATAAAAAATAAATAAGCCCAAACAAAATCACTAAGGACTCAACAAAAGTAAAACAGAAATAAGACTGATCTAATCAGACTAACACAGAATAAACAAACAAGAATAAATAAATCAAACTACAAAACTAAACAACCCAGGATCCTAACACTGTTACCATGTAAATCTCTGAATCTATGCACTTTCTTTAATAGATAAAGTCAGAAAGGTGGATCCATTCCACCATAGATGATTATGGATGAAGTTCTTGACACTCTGACCTCTGGAGGGTAAGTCAGCTGGGTTGTTTTTCTGCTCCAGTGAAACCAAAGTTTAAGGATGGTAATTTCTTGTACCTCAGCCACTCTGTTTGCAATAAATGGCTTCTACTTCTGAGCTGGGCTGCATATCCAGTGCAGAGCAATATAGAATCATTTTGAGTTGACCTTTCAATGACTTGAGAAGGTTACTTCCCTGGCTTGCTCCAATTAGAGCTCCCATAAGCTTCAGTTGTGGCAGACTTCATGGAAATACTCTTGTTGCAGAGTACTTTGAAAAGTTCAGTAACTTTTCAAAGTACTCCTTCCATCTTCCTGTCACATTTTTGCACCTGTCAGTACAGTTCCATCTTGATCCCTAGTCCCCCTAACCTGTTGGACATCCTTCCCATCTTTATCTCTGTTAGAGAAAAGAGAAAAGCAAGACAAAAACAAAGAAATCCTGACTCTGATAAATCAAGTTTTTAAGGATCCATCTGCCACGTTTAATTGTTTCTAAAGTTCTAGATATATTGTATTTAGGAAACAAGGGACAGATAGCTTATAATGAAATCATAATTTTAATAATGAAATTCTCCAGCATAAAATGTGAACATGAAAGGTTTAAGATAGCTTCTTGATTTTGGCAGATGCAATATAAAAAAAACCCAGCAGTAAATCTTCGCAAAATATATTTTATATTCCTAGTAAGTCTTATAAATACTGAGGCAAAGCCGCTAATAAAACAGAATGGCACAGAGTGTTCAAAATCGTACTCATGCCTCTTAAAATGATAAAACAGAAATGCTTAAGAAATGTACAACAATTGTTTACCCATTTGTTTTTGGACAACATTCACAGTGGAAAACAATTCAAACATGGAACAATCATGGAGAAAACACCTAGTACTGCTCTCTACTGATGGAAGGCTAACAGACTGCCACACACTAAGACACAACCCTTCACAAGTGGAAATACACGACGGAAGCCTAATGTACCAAGAAAATAAGTATTTAAAGTGCAGGTTTTAAAAATGGCTACATAAACAAAACACAATTGTTTTGGTTAATTGAAATCTGAAACTGTTCAGTCAGCCAATCTTTAATTAGAAAACAAAAACTTTTTCCTCTTTAAATTGGTTTAAAAACGAAAAATCAACTGAGATAAAAAAGAATGACTGTAAAACCAAGTGACCTTTGAATTTGTTTCAAAGAAAATAAATAAAAAATTGTCCTAAATATTGATATGTTTTCATTCTAAAAGCTAAAACCTTTTATGAAGAAACTAAAAATTATAAAAATCAGAAGTGATATTAGTTGAATGCCATGGTCCCACATTTCTGGCATAACTTGTCAGTTAATATAAGTGTAAAATAATTCATTGTAATAATTCAAAATAATCTTTTCATTGAACATTGTTAAAATTAAATACATCTGAATCTGCATTCCAATTAGGCTTTTTTCTGATTAAAATTACTTTGTGAAAACAACAAAAACAGATATTGGACAATTCTTTTTTATAAAGTCAACATTTCCCTTTTAAAATGTTTTTTGTTTTGGTATGATGTAATATCCTAATATTAAATATTGCTATATAGTGTATTAAATTATAAATATCCCAATGTTTGGATATTATTCCAATTCATTCATTGACCGTAAACAACATTAAGACATTAGTGTAATTCATAAACTGTACAATATACGGTATCAAGCTGAAAAAAAACATGAAATTTAACACGAAATGTAGCCATAAGAAGAGCATTTTCAAGCCATGTTAAGGCACAAATCTGGAATGAAACAGGAAGGTCCAGCTACTCTGTTTCTTTAAGGATAGAAGAGGTTTAAGATGTCAAGACTGGTGTAATATTTTATATGTTGTTTAAGGCTCCATTACAACTTAAAGGTTGATTCTTAAACATGACAGATAAAGGCTACATCAAGTCCTTCCCTCCAATTAAGATTTTATGATACATCTAAAGTTGTATCATATGTAACACTATACGCAGTGAAATATAAATCCATCTTTCCAGTTTTTAAGATTTTAATTGACCCATTATGTTTACTACAAAATAAATACAAAAAGAATACTTTCCAGAAAACATACACTGTAGTTTTAGTTCAATGTGTAATGAAATACAAACCTGTTACCATATAAACCTCTGAATTTATGCACTGAGCACCCGCTGCTCCCTAAGCAATGCTTCCACAACAAAGTTAATTTTTGTTTTCAGGCCAGAAAACCAAAACTTTCCCTTTCGGTGCTGGCAGAACCAGAGAATAGTTTGGTTTCCTGGTTTCCTCAATGAAGCAGAGAGAGAAGTCCAAGTGGGAGCAGAAAGCAGAGAGGCCACATCCCTAAAACAGAGGCGGCTCTATTCTGCCCTCTTGCTCTCTGCTCACAGCCTTCACCCCTGTACCCGCTGTAGCACTGGCACTTGAAGTGCTGACGGAAGGTCTTCAGCTCTGCTTGGCCTGGGGATCCAGAGACCTTCAGCTTTCCGCCCTGACTTGTGATCTTGTGAGTGGAGGGGCTGAGGTGCAGATACACGTCGCTGTCTGGTGCTCGGCGAAGACAGCGACCGTGAAATTTGCACAATTTCTGGCTGCACTGCTCTGCTGCTGTGGTCACATTGAGGAGGTACAGGCCCAGCGGTCCCAGCAGATAGTTATTCAAGTTAGAGCAGCTGGTCTGCAGCACAGAGGATAGATATTAACTTAAAAATACATTACAGCAGCCTATCCAACATGAAAGGACTAGGGAAAGTATTTTTCTTACACTGCTTGCGTAGGAGGTGTCCCCCCAGAAGATCACTCCTGCAGCTCCCAATGCAACGCTCTCGCCAATGGTGGAGACCAAATCTCTCTGCAAAGGATGTATATAAATACTTTAGTTGTATAAGATGCATTATAGAGAATCTGAGCTCTAGTTACATATAGAGCTGTGGGTTCTATATGTAACTATAGCCCACAGTTAAATATATGATGGTTTAAAGCCGTATAGGCAATAATAGCTATTTTATGGCCAAAAACAAGAAAAAAAAACAAAACATGAGTTATTATCATGGTTTAGATGGATGTGTCGGAAAAATAATAATCTGGTGGAGGTATCTTGTTAAACATTTTTGGCTAACTTATCACAATCAATATGTTACCTTGAGTTCCCACCAAATTAACATAACTGCATGTAAAATGTCAGAGTGGAATAGAAGCCAAATTCTTTATGTGCACAAACCTGGCCAGTAAACCTGATTCAGCAGGTGGAAGTAAACTAAAGAACTATTTAACTCTTCAATGGGATCTGAGCTAAACTATATGTTTCTTGTTTATTTTTAAACGACAGACTGCTGGACTTCACCAGGTGACAGTTACTTCTTTACCATTTTATATTTTTTCACATTCTCCCTTATAACATCAATTTATACCCCCCATGGGGGGTAAAATTGGCTCAGAGCTGAACTCTGCAGATACCAAGGAGGTCAAGCGTATTGCCGCTTCTTTGTTTTATCTTTTTGAACTTTCAGCCTCAGTTTGTCATGTAGCATGCTGGATTTAGACAACCAAGCAAACGTTTGGGAATCTCAGTTTAGGTAAAGAACCAAGTTCTCTAGAAATACGCACCAAATTTTGATTTTTTTATAGTAAAGTCCAACCTTAATGAGCTAATTGCAAATATAAAATGTTACAGGCAACTTTAAACATCAGCTCCAAACTATTTGTCGTTTTTAAATAAAAATATTTCAGTGATTGCCCTCTCTCCCTCACACACAGTCTTTGTTCAAATTATAAATGATTACTCATGACAGAAAAGTAAAAATAAAGTATTTTTGAACTTTGGAAATTATAAAAAACAACAAAATCTGTATCTGGTAGGTCATAGTTTTACAAAAAGTGTAACTCTCCTTGTGGAGCTGCTGCCTAGTGGCTGGTGCAGAGCGCGGCGGGTGTATTTATACGGGTGGAGCAGAGACATGTAGACAGAACACATCGGGTTGCTTTAACTGATGCTTAGTGTAGGTTTATGGATGAACTGGAAAATAAATTTCCTACCATCCCAGTCACAACAGATGGCTGGCGGAAGTTTCTCAATGTTTGTGACGAAGGTGCCACACAGAGAAATTGCCACAAAAGCTATAAATGGCTGGGAAAAGTGAGAGTTAATCTATTAAACTGACTGAATATCAATATATAAACTAAAAACTGGAGTACAGACTATTTTTATGTTTCTTTATGAACTTGCTCCTTTATTATTACATTGAAAATAATTTAAAATTGTTGTATAATTGTTATCCAGGTTAACTTAAAAAGTGAGGTATTACTGTTACAGGCTAATTTTCTAGGCTACAGAAAACTAATTAAGAGTGCACAAATATGAAAATTTGGAACGATGTGAATGTCCGATATCATTACTGCTAGTACAACAGTATTTACCAATAATTTTTTCTAAATTACTTGATTAATCGTTAGAATAATTTAAAGATTACTAAAATAACAGCTTACAACAGCACTATTTCCTCCAATCAACCAACCTCAGTTAAAAGGGTCATCTCACTATTGTAAGTGGGTCGGGTATAAACAAAAACAGGACGTGCCAACCCATCCCCAACAGATGCAAGGCGCATTGCTTCCTTCAGCCTGTTCTGGACAAACAGGCGTCCATGATTAGTGGAGCGCAGTACAGAACCCATGTATATGGAGGGAAAAAGGGCGGTGCATTCAATCCACAGCCAGTTCAGTTGATCATTGCGCTCAATCTCAACAGCAGGACAACGTCCTGTGTAGTTTTTCAGCCCCCCTTTGTAGTCATGGTTGTAACAATCAGGAAACAGGTAGAAGCCCCACAGCTGATTCGGTCTCAAATTTTTAGCCTGTCTCAGGGTCTCCAGCATGAACTTGCGAGCCGAAAGTTCAAATTCTTGTTTTGCAACAGTCCCCACTTGCTCTGGAGTCCACTTAAGGTTCTTTTCAGCCACCAGTTCACGTGATTTCCTTCTATAGACATCTTTGGCATCCCAGTTTCGGATCCACAAGGGCCGCCATTCCTCCCAGTCAATGACAGACAGTCCTTTAGCCTGGTGGTCTGGTATGTATTTGTCAAGACCCTGAGGCATCCTTTCATAGTGCTGAGAGAGACTGACACGTTGTGGAATGCCCCCATTCACTGGTGTGTCTCCAGCGTCATAGTAGGGATAAAGCCCGAGGCGTTCCTTATAGAACATTGTGAGATTCTGTCGGACAAAGCCCTCATTGGGGGTTGCCACTATGTCAAACTGGTCTAATGATAACGTAACACCTCGCCGTGTCCCACACTCTTGAGTGGGAGCATTCCATACAAGGAGAACTGGCTTCTGGGAGTATAATGGCCATCTTGTCTGCTTTGTGTCTGCTGAACCCAGAACTATCCATGATGTAAACAGAGCAAGGAGAAACCAGGACAGTCGGTCAACTGCAGAGAGGAAAGAGGGGGATACAGTCTCCATGGTGGTCCCTGCTCACCTTCACTTCTCTGTTTCCAAAAGACACAAAGAAAAGCTGGGAAATTAGTATAAAACAACATTTATACAGAAAAATCTTTGTTCTGAACATTAACTCAACTATATAATGCATAAAATCGGGTGTTATTGTACTAAGCCAACCAAATTTACTAGAATTATTCTAAAATGTTAAAAGTCGACAAAATTTCCACCATTTATTCGCCTTCCTTATAAATGTTAAAACTTCCTCTACGTTGTTGGCAGAGTTAGCAGACCGCTAACAGCTCACTTAGCCACATTAGCTCAAAGTTTCATTGAAACTAATAGCTGCGATGCTAACTTAGCTAACGGGTTTCTTCCTCCTTACTTCACACTGACCTGCTCTGTTCATGTAGTCCAATCATGAAACCGTCTGTTAAGTTAGTTTTCCACCTCCCAGCCATGTGAGAAGCAGCAGGCATAGTCCGTTTAAGCCATTTGAAGGAAACACAGAAAAGTCAGCCAAAGGAATGAGCACAAGAGGGATGGGGAGAGACGGTAAACGTTGAGCAACAACAGACCCGCATATGTAGCTGCTGACGGTGGGGGGGTTTGGATTTCATTTAAAGTTTTTTTTTTAAAATTAAGTACAAAATATATCTATTAAATATATGTTTTAAGCTTTATCTAATGTAATGATAATACATTTTTTAATAATTATTAATATACGGATGAAACTGGGTTCTAGTGAGAGCACAGCAACCCCCCACCCCCAGAATCAAAATATTTGGTTTGTTCCATTTGTTACCTCAGAAACAGGTTTCCCTGGTACATTCACAGGCCAGTTTCAACAAAAAGTGTTTTTTGCTTGTTGTCTTTATTTTTTAAACACATCACCAAAACTAGTTTCTGCTTGTTGATTTTATTTTTTTAAACAAATCATATGTATACGCTACAGAACATGTTGACGTTCATTCTATTTTATTTCCCCTTCTCCTGAAACAAGAGTCTGCGCCTATGACCCTCTATAGTCTTCCGCTGCGGGTCGTATGCAGTAATTGATATCTAAGGGGTTAA
Organism: Xiphophorus maculatus; assembly: GCF_002775205.1. NCBI lineage: Eukaryota > Metazoa > Chordata > Actinopteri > Cyprinodontiformes > Poeciliidae > Xiphophorus > Xiphophorus maculatus. The sequence continues at coordinate 17,690,460 of NC_036462.1, forward strand.
AAAGGGATTTCTTAGGCCTTAGTTTTTCACTAAACCACAGTTTGAGCCATTATCCACAAATGGAGAAAACATGGAACAGCGGTGAACCTTTCCACCACTGTTGATCTGCCAAACAAAATTGCTGCAACATCAAACAATATACAGAGATTGGGAACAAATGGGAACCATAGGAAAGTTCCAAGACCAAATCCACAGGTGACTAAAAGAACACAAAGACACATTTCAACTCCACTAGCAAGCATCCAGATGTCTTTGAAGTGTTTTTGGCTGTGGTATAACCTTAAACAGGTTGCCTTTGTGACTGAATAAAAACACTTTTGCAGAGAAGAAAGGGGTCAAAACTCACAGAAAAAAAGACTGATTGCCAGTTATTACATATACTTGATGGCACCAGGTTTTAGGTTTAAGAAGGTTTATTTTTCCTATATTAGATCTAGTTGACTTACATTTCAATTAATAGCTGCAAACATCATTGTTGTACAGCATATTTGTTTTTGATCAGGTTATCTTCCTTTGATAATATTTGTTTAAAAGTTGATTTTACATAACAATGCCCCCCTTAACCTTTTAACACATTTCAGTGTGAAATTAAAAAGCAAAGACAGAAGTAATTTTTTTTTTTACAAGACTGTCTAGTTTTTTTTCTCAATTATCTTTGGCAATTCCAAAATCTTATGGAACAAATGTATTGACACAGGTGCATCTCACAAATTTAAAATAAAGTTCATGTACTTCAGGTATTTAATTAATAAGATGAAATTGTGTCGATTGTATAGATGTATTATACAGAGACTTATATATTTCCAGTAGTTATATTTGTTCATTTGTATTATGAGGGTTTACAACTTATAAAACAGTTTATCAAAAATATTAAAATATTTACAAAAAGTAGTTTTAGTAGAAAAATGCTACGTTATTGACCAAAGAATTACGGGGAAGACTGCTGATTTGACAGTTGTCCAACAGAAAGTCATTGACTCCCTTCACGTGGAGAGCTCAAGTCATATAAGGTCATTGCTAAAGTTGCCAGCTGCGCACAGAGGACTGACAATAAAATTAGTTTGTATGACTGCCTACAAACCCTGACTGTAGATTTAATTAGTGTTTCAAAACCCCGGTCCTCAAGGCACACTGTCCTGCATGTTTTGGGTATTTCCTTGCTTCAGTCCAGCTGATTTCAATTGATGACTGATTAACAGCCGTTTGTTGAACTGCAGTCAGTTGAATCAGGCACATTAAAGCAGGGAAACCTCTAAAACATGTAGGACAGTGTGCCTTGAGGATCAGGGTTGGGACACACTGATAGATAATTTGAAGTGAAGTCATGATCATGTGTCTTACCAGCCACACGTTCCTCTTTAAGCCTCTGAAGAAACTCAGTCACGATGAATAGTTGTTTACTATCTACAGCAAATAAATACAGTTGGAGGTGTTCTGTCAAAAAGCAACTCCTTCTGCCCTGAAACTCTTCACCATGCCGTTTAAATACTCAGGAAACTCCTCCTCTCTTTGACCTCTACAAGCACATGCAAAAGAAAAATATAACATAATTACTAACATTTCACTTTTAGCCATAGGGGAAAGTAAGTCCACCCTTGAGTTGTACTTTACTTATGATGACATTCTAGAAAAGCAATCTTTAGTCTTAAATTGGAGGGACATTTATAAAGATGATTACCTCATGCCATATCATACCAATGAATCATTGGGTGTTTAACATTTTTCATGCCCTCCCTTTGTATTTTGGTTTAGTATTTGTTAAATCAGTATCAGTACGGTGAGTTTTGTTTTTGTTATCTGAGATCATGTTGGCTTAATTTTAGAGAAAAAAACCCCAGAGCATTATTTTAGACTGTTTTCCAGGAGATGTATGGCGCTTAATTTAGAAGAGGTTAAGCTTTTGTTATACCATCAATAAAAGTTGCACTTTACTTCCTGTGAGAGAGCCTCTATCTGAATCATCTAGAGAGACATGCTTTTCAATTAAATTTGATCAGGTGTAAGTGATATTTAATGTATTTTGTACCCCTTGGGTATTTTTTGTTGTCAAGGAACAGTCTTAAATATACCAGCTTAGTTACAAAGGATGGAGAGAAACTGAAATCAAAGTCCTTTTACAGATTCTCAATTGGTTTTGATTTGGCTTTGATAAAATAAGACTAGACTTTTATTAAAACCATTGAATTGTAACTCTGCTTGTGTGTTTCTACACCTTTGTATACCTGTCATATTCCTTGATCTGGATGAGGCTATTTTTGTTCTCTAATATTCTCTAACAAACCTCTTAGGGGTAAGTAGGCCATGAAAACAAATGTATATCACACTTTTTTAGAATTTAAATTTGTGAAAAGAAAATAAGTAACACTGTATAATTTTTGAGTATGCACTGATTTGTGTTGGTCTAGCACAGAAAATCCCAATAAAAAAACATATAGGTTTGTGACTGTAAAGCAACAAAGTGAGGAAAAGTTCAGGAGCTATGAATACTTCTGCAAGGCCATTTTAGTTTTTTTTATTTATTGGAGCAATATTAAATAGGTTGAGAATGGCTTGATTCTGTTCCACGTCTTCATTTGAGTCCAACTTGAAGAAAACATGGACAAGACTCATAGCTGATTTTTATACTTTTTCAGGTACATGAGCTCAGAACCTCTCTATGAGGGGATGCTTTCAAATAAAACCAGATCCCATTCCTCAGATGTCCATACGTTGGTCAGCAAAGCCAGGATGGGTGGTTTCCCAAGCCATTTTTAACGAAAAGAAAACTCTGTTATTTCAGCTGTCAGAAAATAAACAAGGAAGCTTAATTGCACGCTCACATCTTCCCCAAGTCATAAAGTTACAATCACCCAATATCAGTGAATAAAGCAAAAGGCTCACGCAAAATAAGATCGGTTCAAAGAATTAATTATGTGAAGTGTATCTTGGCAAAGATCTCTTCTTGTCTTTTAGGGAGAGCAATATCAGCCAGCTTTGTAGAAGTTTCTTTCTCATACCAAGCACAGGAGGCCCAAAGTTCCCTCTTAAATTCATCCAGACCTTGTTAGCAGAAGCTTATGCACACAGTGGTTTACCTCAGCAATTTCCCCCTTCAGCTGGAGGTCAAAAGTGTTGTTTTCACTGCAAGTCCAGCTTGTTGATTGTTTTAAACCCATTTCCAAAAATGCTGAGTTCTTGACAACTGCTGCAAAGTTTGCCAAATTTACTACTGGGCCAAAAAAAAAAAACTAACCACATGGATTATACTATGCATAATGATGTTTATTTGAACTTTTTTGAAAAAGTGCATTAAAGATTTTTAGTGTAAAAAGATATTTGTCTGCTCCCAGTGGAAATGACTGTTAAGTAAATATGTCAATGTTTAATCCTTTGAACATGAATTTGGATATGCATTTCAAAAAATTAGAACATCATTGGGAAGCTTATTTCAGTAATTAAATTCAGAAAAGATCTCTTTATCTCTCTATCTCGATATATATATATATGAAAGTCACGACATTGACGATAATGACTTAAAATTTATGAAAATCAAAAATTCAGTTCCTCTGAAAATCTGAGTATTGCATGGGCCAGATCAAAGAAAGAATTTTGAAATACAAATATATCATTGCCTCCACAACCTTTAGGAAACAGCTGTTATGACATTTTTAGGGAAGATGAGTCACAAAAACATAATGCCTTAGTAAGCTGGCTGGCTGTCGACAGAGTGCTGCAGCATATTCACGGAAAGGTCAGTGGAAGGAAAACATGGGGTAGGAAAAGCTGCACCAGCAACAGGGATAACCACAGCCGTAATAGGATTGTGAAGAAAAGCACATGAAAACACTTGTTAACCAGAAAAACATTAAATTCTTACGTGGACTAAAGAGAAAAAGGACTGGACTTCTGCTCAGATTCAATATCCTACTTTCAAATTAAAAGTGAACTGCAGTATTTGTGTAATACTCTAATTTCTGAAATACTGAAAAATTTGTTGAGTCACAATCAACAGAATTAGTGGAAAAATAAATACTTGGGCTATATGGCTGTGTAATAAATTAGTACACAAGACTCTCGTGATAAAATAAAATGAATGAATTAAATAAATAGATTTCTCAATATTATTATAACCTTTTGAGATTCAGTAGTTTAAGAACAGAAACATAACAGACCAACACCTGAATTTGTAATTAAAAAAATTGTTTTAATAAATTAAATGTGAAATACATCCTGCCAAACCAGCAAAGAAAAAAAACAAAAAAAACAGGATCTTCTATTTGACTCAATGCTGTTGTGTACATGTGTAGTATGAAGTCACTGAAACAAGTCCTTCAAATGTCACAACATGATATTAATCCTTCCTTAGATTAGTTTGGGTGGCTACTGATTGCCAACTCACAAAGGCCGCAGCCCAAACCTCCTGCTCCATGCAAAACAAAGCAAGACAAAATAGTGTCAAAAAAAAAAAAATTAAATGTGCACAGACAGGTTTCCCCACATTAGATAAGACCATAACGAGTACTGCTTTTATTCTAAACTCATTGAGTTCAATGAATCATACAAGAAAACAACTTGCAGCAAAAAAATATTTAGAACTCTTAAAAGGTTTCATCCTTTGTCTGCACGCATTCACACTGACATGCACACAAGCCAAGAACTCCATGAAATGAGAGGATTCAGCTTTTCCTCTCCATCCCAGCTGGCGGTCCATCCCGTGTCTAACTGCACACAAGCCACAAACAGGTCACATGCAGAGGCTCGGCACACAATGCATCAGCCGCTCCACACAGGGGCTTCAGATAATTTAGGAGATCACGTTATTGAGAGATGTTTCCGGCTTCCATCTGCAGGGGGAAAGAAAGACAAGAAAGCCGGGACGGAGCTGACTCAGCGGCTCATTCGAGTCCCTCAAGGACCGTCAGGCTTCACAGAGGATAACGGGGAAATCTACATGGATGCACGGGAAGTCCAGCTGTACAATTCCCTGAAAGGACACAGAGGGAATTTAAATGATTTGCAACAACAACTGAACTAGTGTCTACTAAATATGCACAAATCAATTGGCCAATTTTCTCTTGATAAGCTCTGATCAAAGGTCAACAAGGGAAAAACAGTATTTTCCTCCTCCACTATTCACTAAATTTACAGTCCCTAGAATTAAAAATAAGAAACAAATTAGGCAGGTCAAAGACTTCAAAGAAAATAAAACTAGTCTCCAGCAGTCAGGGAAAGTCTGAATCTTGCATTTAAAGTGCATACAAGTGAATTCACATTTGATTATAATACATTCTCTCACCTGAGGTGTTAAGTTTTTCTGAACCCTTTTCAGTTTGGCTCTTTTACGTCCATTTTTTGTCACAATTGTCTCCTCGTAGAACTCGTGAGCCAAGTCACCGTCCTCATCAAAGTACATAGAGCTGCAGCAAAAAAATATATATATACATACATAAATTGGCCTTCTAATCGATCTCTTGAGATCAACATAGTTTTTTCTCCGTCTCTGCAATGAAAACATAATCAGTTTTTCTTAGAGCAAGAAAAGGAAATATTAGCTTAACTTATTTATACCAGGTCATTAAAAAAATCAACTTACTGAACTCTTTAATAAAGAAATATTTACTCTCAAAATTTGAACTCACTTTAATTTGATTATACAATCCAACTCAGTTTATGACTCCATTATGATTCCTCACATTTATGGAGACTAAGCATATATTTACCTCCGTCTGGTAAATACGAAGGGAGTCGCTCCAGGGAAACTTCGTACTCTAGCCAGTGACTGCTCGTTTCCATCTTTGGCTGCATCATCCCCGTTGCCTGAGCCAGAGAAAGGCCAAAATCCTTTGGATTTGGAGCCACTACCCCCCATCTTCAGCTGCAGCACATTATTTTCCCTGATTCACAGGGCAGCCAGTGGTGATTTACTGTTCTCGTACGGGAGTAAATTGGGTCTTCAGAGTGGAATAGCTAAAGAAAAAAAGAGATTGAAATGTTTCACTTGAAGCAGAAAGCACACCAAGGACAATTATTCTGTAAAAACAGAACCATTAAAGATTAAAGGTTTAGATAAAGATCAGTGAAAGTGGGTGGTTTGGTCATAAAAACACAATAAGGTAAGTCACTGAATGTTCATTCAAAACAATATGGCCACCAAGTTACAGAAGCAAAACAGATGCTGCTTCCATCAAGAGTGCAAATGAAGCAAATCTCAAAAGTCCACAGAAACACCACTGTCAATATTTAGCTGGGAATTAAGAAAAAGAAAAGAATATTAAAATTGTGCATTTTTGGGAGTTTGCATACTTGTCGGAGGCATAAAATCACAAATACTGCTCACACCCAAATTTCCAACACAAAATAACTGCATATTAATATTAACTACAAGTCTCATAAAACCAGCAGAGGAAAAATAAATTACAACAGCAAAAGTAACAAATTCAACTATATTGTGAATATTTAGGGTCTGAAACATAAATTACAGACACATTTCTCATCAACATTCCTGTCTCTGATAATGACAAAAAGGAAAATTGCCCATCCTAACATTTTAGTTTCTGCTGCTCCTTTCCTTTCCCAAAAAGCATTTTTTGATTTTCTGTTTTACACACTACCTGGTAAGACATTTGTACTGATTTATTGCTTTTTGCACTGATTTTAAAATTTGGAAGCAAACATATGTTGGCAGATTATCTCACTTTTTGTACTTCCACAGTTTTTTCCCCTGGTAGGGTGCCTCTTCTATCTTTCTGATACTTTTTATGTTACTGTTAACAAGTTCACAAATAATAAAAAATACTCTTATTTTTTAAAGGTATTCTAGAAAAGCTAACATTAATTCTTGCAATGACAATAATAACAATAAATATTCTGATTAAAATATTCAGTGTGATATTTGGCTATTTCCTTTCCTCTCCTTCTCATCTCAGATGAGACGTCAATGTTGTTTGTGTGTGGTGTGAACACCTGCTGCTGTGAGATTCTATCCAACTGGTTAACTAATACATTAGCATGTGAAACGCAAGTTCATGATACTTGGAATACATTAATCAACAATTATTGCTCTTCAAATAGTCCTTTGCGACATGGATATTGCAGACACCAATATTGCAATGACAATATATAAATGATATATTGTGCAACATTTTTATATCATATACTTTAGTGTTTCATTTCTTGGGTATCATACTTCAAATGTCCATCTCTTTAAGATAAAACATAAAAGAAAAGAAAAAAAATAACATGTTAGGCATATGTTTCTATATTTTTCTCTTTGCATCCAGTCAATATATCATAATATATAGTAAGAAAAAGCAATATACAAAATAGAGAGCACATAGTAATAAAACTCTAATCGCCTAGAACTGCCTCTGATTTATTTTCCTTATGGATAAGACAAAAGGCACAAGAGGACGTCATTAGGGTTGCTGCAAATATGCCAAGAAACCACACACGGGCCAAGAAGCGTGACAATGCAACCTATTAAAGCCACAATATGTTGAGACAGCAAAGCACTGACAACTGTCTGTGTAATGCCACGCAATGTAGCAAAGATGTGGTTATAAAATCCAAGCTACGTGCTTCGAGGAAAGATGAACAACATAAATAAATGTCTTTAACATTGGCAAAGAAGTAGCTAACTTATTTAGCGGCTTTATCAAAACAGTTAAGAGACTGACCCTGTTCTATAAACTTAAAGTAGACCAGCTTCAATGTCGTTTTATGACCTGAGAGCTCCCATCGCTGTTACCTAAAGACAACCAGCGCTCTTTCTAGCATTTACTAGGTCAACACGCTTCTAAACAACATAACGTTCACCCACGTTGACGAAAGCTAACGTTAGCGGATTTCTTAGCTATTGTTGGTAGTTTCAGGGTAGCTGTAAACCTACCTAAACCGAAGAGCGTTGTGTTCACAGAGGCAAATATTCCTCTGATGAATTTGTCCGGATGAGTTGTCAATATCACCAGCGACCAAAGAGCTCGTAACATCAACAGCTATTACATTAGCTATTTGTGCTAACGGTACTGCTTCTTCAGCCGCCCTTCGCCGTATTGTTCTGTGCGTTACCGCCACCACGTGGACGGGAGGGATAAATGGAGGTCGTCTTCTTTTTACCAGCTCCATCCAGATGTTCTCTTCTTATAACAAGGACAGATGTCTTGGTGTGGAAAGATGGTCACACAGATAATTGCTTCATGAAATTATAGGTTTTATATTGGTCATATTCTCTACCTGAGTGCTTGGATCAATAAAATCAGAGAAATCATACTAATTATCAATTATAAAAACTTAAATGGATGTTTTTTTCATTATAGAGGTGGAGGGTTTTTTTTTTTGGCAATTCCCGTGTTAATAAAAGCAGGACAATAAGTTCCTCTTTTAATTCAGTACCACAATCTCCTTGTTTTGCTTTGTGGGGAAGATAGTCCCAAGTTTTCCTTCTAGGTTTCTGGGCATGTTTATTTTATTTCCATGTAACTTTGACTCTATTGATGCATATTGTAAATACTTTTTCAAGAAAAAAATATAACTTAAAATTGAAATGTAATGTAGAGCAATCAGTGCCTACATGACATTTAAATTGTATGTTTTGAACATACCATTAATGCAATTAGTTTTTATTCCTGATTTTTGTATTCATTCCTTGATGTTACAAATGTCGCAAAACATCATGTTTAATTTGTTTTCCACTATATGCAAGCATATTTTTCATATATTGTAAATCTACATATTTGCACATCATGTGGGGTTGGTTGGGGTGGGGGTAATCAAAATAAAAAAATATTAGAACATGTGTTGCCTCTTGATTTTTTTACATTTCCAGGATGACAAAAAAAACAAAATTTTGATACATCAGACGCTGGTAGCTGTCGTGGCACATCCACTTATTAGGTTTACAGGTGAAATACTCTTCCGCTCAACATCAGGTTGATTTGGATAGATTTTCCCCTAATTACAGAACATGAACTCAATTACAATCTGGATTTATTTACTCGAGTTATGTTTACTAAAGTTTAATTAATGATATAAAATACTGTTGTAATTAAAAAAAACAGAAGAAATATGAGAGGGAAAAGTTTGCAGCAAAGCATACACTTTGAAAGGATCATAAACTTAACATCACATGACCTGTAATTTATTGTGATCAGTTTATTAGATCATTTGCATATAAATACACGTACTCAACTCCAAATCACAGCTTTATTAAAGTGCCAGTATGTGATAAAAGACAGCGTGGTCTGGTGCTTTCAGTAGCTCACATTAAATGTAAACACATGTATTTCTGCTTCATTAACAAACTATAATCTGAAACATTGTCATTGCCTGAGCTCTTTCCTTCCCTTTTGCGTCACCCGTAAAGGTTCCCATTTCCGTGGCATGAAAAGATTATTCCTAATGTTGAACTCCAAGGTTGACTCTTTGTCAACCAGGGGTAGTTACGCGGGCCATTGCGTGCCTTATCATGTCTCTAGCATGAGCATAGCGATTCACAATCTGCCGCACATGCTCTTCTTCCTCGCGCTGTAAGATTCGCAAGAAGTTGTTCAGCTCGGGAAAGCTGAAGGCATCCCACTGCAAAGGAAAGACATTTTGTTTTAAGATCACACAAACCACCCATAAAATAAAGAGTTTACTCTGATCAGAAAACTCACATTTACATCCCCTGTTTCATTCTCCTTCAAAACCAGACTCAAGACTGATTCACTGGGTCCAGCACATAAACGCAAATACAGAGGGCGCTCGTCATCAGACAGCTTACGCATGAACACTACAAGAAAGCACAAAAAATATAATCAACGGTTTTCTTCTCTGCTTTAACAAAATCCTGATGTGAGGAATCCAACCTTGACTTTGCTTTTCAGCACGTTCAAACAAGGCAAACTTTGCCGGATTGTCGACCACAGTGAACTTGTTCAGCAACGCCTCGATGACTTCTCGCACTCGAGTTTCTGAGCTCACATGAAGGTGCTTTGCTGCATCTTTGGGGAGGTAGAAAGACGTCCGCCGCCTTGTCAGTCTTTCTTGCTGATCGTCCTCCTCTGTCCAGCTCTGGTTCCGAGAAGGTGGGAGGGAGATGGGGCGGAGTAACTGAAAGTGGACCTTTATGAAACCAGTGTACGTCCCATCTTTATTCTGTTAGAAATACAGATTCACTAGAGTTAGAGGGCATCATTTCTGGAGACAAATCTGCAAGTTAGAAAAATATTATGTAAAAACTGTTCAGAAGTTCACAAAAACACATCCTCAGCATAATAAAAACATAACTATGCATAAATGCAGCTGAGTTAAAGAACCTCTACCAACTTTGCAAAGAAATGTAGTCAAAAATCCAGCCACAATTATTCCAGAAGCTTGTTGATGGCATCAAAAACATTCAGATGCTATCATTAAGAACCCATAATTATACAACATTCATGTTTCTAAGAGGACCAGGACAAGCTTAGCATAAGGCAGAATCAAGTTTGCTGTGACTCACATCCACCATGTAGAGATTGTTGTTGATCTGAGCGTTGTACTCCTTCACCTTCTGCTGAATCTTACCAACACTTAACTCTTGTTTACCCGGTTCAGTCTGGTCATCCTGAAAAGGGCGAAAATGTTGGAACCAGTTACGCCAAAGGAAATCGGTTGAATTAGGATGGAGGGATGCAACAGAAAAGAATGGAAAATGGAAAAGACAGATAACTACACTGCTCAAAAAAATAAAGGGAACACTTAAACAGGTGTTTAACACTTAAAGTGTTCCCTTTATTTTTTTGAGCAGTATATTTCGAAGGCTCATGGTTGCACATCTGTGAAAGAAAGATGTAAGCCTGTAAATAATAGTTTGGTCCCTGAAAGTAAAATGAAGTGCTTGATTTATTTCTTCCTGTGACATATTTGGACAAGTATGTTTTTTAATATTGTCACCACTATTTTGCAAGGATTTTCTCTAGATGCCCACTAATCTATCTTCTCTTTGCTCTGTTCCCGTTCAGTGTCTCCATCAGCTCCACCCTAATCCTCCAGTCAGATTTGCTTCAATCAGCCAGTAAGCCAAAGTTTCACTTGAGGTTATTTTTTTAATCTGCACAGAAAACTTCAAGGATTCATTTTTTGATTCATTGCCTTTTTGATGAAGTGTTTATCAAGAATTAAATATAATAAATCTAAAACCTCAGGACATCAAAATTGAATCCTAAATGTATTTTAAATTCAAAGTCACCAGCTCAGAAACCCTTTGCTTACCCAATTCGCCCTAGCAGTAATGCATTTATTAACTATGATCTCAAATCTAAAGATTAGATTTCTTTTAAGACGTGGCGTCAGTGGCCTTCACTGACAGTAATTACACAGGAGAGTAAAGGGAGAAAGAAATGAAGCAAATATCCCTGGGACGTCTGCTCTACAACCAAAAAACATTCATTAAAATGCTCAAATCTCATTTATAGTTTATTAAATTAGGATATTATTTTCTGAAAATTTTGTATTTTTATTTTAAACCTGATGTATCATAGAATTTCCTTACAATTTCCGATAAAAGAGGAAAAAATAGCAACAAGAAAGACTTTTCTTTCATACGGAAGTCTATGGTTCTAGTTTCTTTCTTAACTGAACTTTAATTCCCGGTTTTACTTGTTCCAGAGTATCCTCAGCTTCTCAAAAAGACCCCCGTTTTAATCCCAGCAGGGGAATAAAAGGCTAATCACAACTGTAGAAAGTGACCTAATTTGATTAAAGTCCACGTCTTAAGTATCTGGATGGATTTCAACAAACCAAATGCTGGGTTTGTTTCTCAAAACTAAAGAGCTGACGTTGAGCTTGTATACATAGTCACAGACGACACTAAAAGCAGATAGTTACAAAGTAAAAATATATATTTAAAAATATAACACCACTTTACGACAATATGTCTTTTTATCAATGACAAATAAACAGTAAATAAACTGGTCAATTATTAAGCTGCAACCAAGGGAGGTAAGATGTAGTAAAGGTCAGAGAGGGAGAAAGTGACAAATGTCTTAGCATTAGTGATTGTGCAACTTTCTTATACATGCCTTATAGCTGATAGAGGATTTATTAAATGTTAATGATGTAATATCATATTTGTTAAATAATATATAATATTATATTATAAAACACTAATAAAACTAATATATCAAACATTAATGACAAGAGGTGAGCAGCAAGCAGACATGGTGGTGTCCATCTGCTTTGCCATATTAACATCGCAAATGGTCATTCAAGCATAATCAATTTTTTTGTTTTTCTCCGTTAGATTCCTCAAAAGTAAATGAAAAATCCAGCTCATTAAGGAATTAAAAATAATGACAATACTGGCACTGTGAGAGCAGTGAAAGGTGATTAGTGTTGAATAGAAATTAAACATTTCAAATTTATATTACAAAGAAAAAATAGAAAACTACGTTTAAGGTTCTTTCCACTTCACCGTGATGCACTACCATTTTTTAATTTTTGATCTAACATCAAAATGAAATACATGGAAAGGTTTTAGCTGGCAAAACGTAAACACTTAATGGGTGAATGTTATTCTGGAATGTTCATTATTATGTTCTGTTTTATGAGTTGTGTCGCTTTTTACCACGTTTGTGTCCGTCTCGATGGAGTCCTCACTGTAGTCTGTGTTCTCCGTTAACACACTCCCCTGTGTGCTGCAGTCCAGCTGGATAAACGGTCGGCAGCGGTAGTGACAAGTGTAGCTGCAGTCTGAAGGAGAGAAACAGATAACAAAAGGTGTGGTTTTGGTTCCTCTGTTTTCCTTTAACTTTGGGTGTTGCCAATCTGTGTATCTGTTCCTGTACTGTCCCACTGAGCTGTCGCCACTGTGAGTGAGACTGCATGTGACTGACAGTACAACAGAAACGCCAGAAGTAAAAGAAAACAGAGAAGCAAAGACAATCCTAGGCCCTATATGTACAAAAAACACTGAGCTGAAAGATGAAACAGGCCAGAACTTCCAACTGATAAGCTAAATGGCTTGGAGAGGAAATCTAACATCCTGAGGAATAAAACAGAAACAGCCCAAAATGACAATAAACATCCATTTCCAATGTGACTTTGGCAATAATTCTTCTTCAAAACTGCTTAAAATAGAACAGAACCAGCAAAAAGCCAAGTTTAGTCTGTATAAATAGACAGACACTGCAGTATTCAGCAACCATTACTTGCAGACATCAATTATACATTTGTTTAGATCTGGTCCAGCAGAATAACTCCAAAGCTTTGAAACAACATAGGAACAGGATGTAAAGCATCAGGCTTTCAATTTGCTTGAAGCCTGAAAATCTGACACTTTTGCTGGTCAGATTTAAAATAGATTTAAGTTTAAAATAGATCAAAATTAGACGAAGTACTCACTGGCACAGCGTAAGATCTGCTTATAGAGACCCCAGATGAATTCTCCACACAGGTCACACCAGCTGAGGTGTGTGTAGCTATAGGGCTGGAAGTCATGGCCCACTGCCCCCTCTCCCAAGTGACGGACCGGTCCCTCGATGCTGACGCTGTCTCCAACCAGACGGACAACGCGGCCAGCGCCAGGCTGACTTGGATTGACAGGGGCACAGGCGATGTGTGAGGATGGAGCGGCTAGCTCGATGGAATCGTTCACACTGAGGTCCTTCAGCTCAATCAGCTCACAGTTAGTCATCCTGTCTTCGATGCAGAAACTGAAATATCATGCAAACACTGGGTGTCCATGAGGGCGTGCAGGTGTGTGTGGAGCCAAATGAGGAAGCAGCAGAGTTGGATTTACACCTTTCCATCAGACTGAAGCATCATTTTGGATTCAGTCCCCTTCCAGAGTCAGGGAGCGTCACCGTTTGAAGCTACAAGACATTAAATAACAAAAAAAAACTGTAATGGATTTTGATAAAGCAACTTTTCTCTAATATACAGTGTCAGAAATGTACATACAGCATCACATATTTATTACTCTATGACACCCTCACAAATATTCGGTCAAATTAACTTGTAAGGCTGTATCTCAATCACAACATTTGCTACTATGAAGCTTGTCTGCAGTCAAATTCTATATCTGTTATAAACTGTTTTTGTGTCTTTATTTGATTTAAAAGTTCAAAATAATTTATATTCATGTCTATAACAATTAAACATGCAATGGACTGTCACTGCACCTACAGTTAACATAAAGAACAAACGTGAATCTGTTTCTGACTCTATCTTTAAAAACAGAAAAACAAAGGATTAACATTTGTCATCCGATGCCAGGAATCACAGAGTTACATAAAATGTGGGACAAGATGATGGGTATAATCCAGATCTATCCCTCAGGCAGTATTTACACTGTTCTTTACAAAATGTAGCAAACAGGAGCAACAAAAACTGAGTCAGTCCAACTCAGGCAGAAAACTGAACAGTTGATGGTAATATAGATATTGTGAAACAGAGTCCAGTCCTGGAAACCTGGAAAAGACTTGAGAATGTTGTGGAAGTTCACCCTCCAGAAGGACATCCATAACATACAGCCAGAGCTACAATAAAATGCTTTAGATTAAACATGACAATGTATTGAAACAGCTGGCAATAAACTTACATGTATTTGAAAGTTTATATTCACAGATGTTGCAAAGCCAATTTGGTTGAGTTTGAGCTATTTTGCAAAAAGGAATGTGCAAAATTTGAATCTCTAAACTTGTAAAGCAGATGCATACCCCAAAAGAAGGTAAAGACCTTGTCAAGAAAACTGGCATAGGGTGTGAGATCTTTCCGGGTGCATGCAGAAAAGGTGCATAGAGGCCTGAGAGAAAATAAGTAATCTTGTAGTTTGATTAAAAGCTAATTAAATTGAATATGAAGAAATAGTAAAATGAATACAAGTAATCACATAATAACCTTCTGAAATGTATTATCTGAAATGATTTCTGTAATGAATTAACTGTGGAAAGATTATGGTTGATGAATTATAATAAGTAAGAGATGTGATTGATTGTTAACTAAGGATCAAACTTGTGATAATGTGAAGTTGTAATCATTTGAAATTAATTCAAACAGGTTTAACAACAGATTTAATGTGTTTAATGAGTTATAATACATAATAGTGGGTTATAGAAAAAGAGAGGAATACAGCACAGTCCTGAAACAGGAAATGTCGCAAGCAGTTCTGAACAGATGGTCAGAGCGCACAGGATGGTTGGAGTGTTGAGTTTGGCTGAAGCAACGGAGAAAGGGGAAGCACGGGACTTTCCACTATGGTCAGCAGAAATAGATTGGGCAATGTGAGGACTTTTTCATAAGATATAGCAGATGTGAAGCAAGTCACGTAGACCAAATTTCCCCATACACACACATGGGGGAGAGATGCATAAAAAGGGGCTGAAAAGAGGAACCAGCCGTTCCCAGTCCGACGGCGCAGAAGGAGAGACAACTTGCTGAAGCAGATTGAGCCACGGACCGCACTTCAGAACCACGGGGGAGCTCGGACTTCACACCGCCAAGAAAGGACTGGGTTCCATCGCCCCATCCCTGGTTCTTCATTCGATCGTCGGTCTCGTCTCAGCCCAGCAATTACAAACTCTGCAACAAGACTTGGAGGAAGGACAAAGCTCCCTCAGGGATGAGGAACTGGGTTTTGCAAAAGGATTCGGACCCGTTCTGCTTTGTTTCTTTTCTAAAGAGGGTTTTTTCCACACAAGGCAAAGACCTCAACCAAGGATGCTAGAAATTCCTGTTGCCAAAGATCCACCATCGTCTGGGTATGAGTTGAATCTGCTCATTGAAATTCCATCTCAGAACTTGCGACTTTAGTCAGGGAAAAGAGGACAGGGTAGTATGATTGTACATGTAAATTTTATTACACTGTTTTTGAATTATTTACGATTGATTATTGATTTGTATGTCGCATATCCCTGCTTAAGCTTGCTTAATAAATTTATACTATAAAATTCTAAAGAGGTTGGTGGACATTGGAATTAATAGAGTCATTTAATCTTCGTTCAGTTCTTTTAATTAAGGTAAAACTAATGTACATGATTCCAGTAAATAGGAGGCTTCATAATTTCCTTTGGTGAGAATAAATAATGACCCTGGGACTTACATCTAAGTCACTAAACATAATCTAGCCGGTTCCAAGTGCAAGTTATGATTTAGAAAGTGGGCTACCGTTAACAGAAGTGGTTATTGGAATTATGCAGCTGTGAGGGCTACTCAGCTGATTGTTTCTTAACTGTAAAGGGTCATAACTTCTGGATTGGAGGTAGTTAGAGCTAGACGAATCACTTTCGCCACCAGTTTAAATAGATTATCTCTTATAGAGTACTTTTAGGGTAATACCCAGGTCTCAGAGATTTTCCGGACCTGTTAGACAGAGAACTGGTCAGTAGGCAGCCCTGGGTAGTAGTGAGGAGTGGGAGGGGCTGACTATTGCAGGATAACCTTCAACCTTTAGACTTTTACTTAAGAGACACATTTTTAAGATCAAGAATTATTTTTCTTTCTGCTTAACAACAACCCTATATGTTTGTCTCTCAAATAAATACCCAATAAAATGCAATAAACCATGAGGTTACAAAAAGTAAAACAGTTCAAGGGATGCAAATACTTTCGCAAGGCAGACTTTATCATTTATGGAACAGCACATAATTTTTTAAGTCATAATAATATAAATGATAAAAAAACTGAATGACAAAGCAAATTCTGAAGGTTTTGAAAACCTGATTTTCTTTTCTCTCTGCAGCAGGTGTAGGGAGGATTTAAGAGTCTGGGTGAGGAGGGATGTGGTTTCCTCTAGAAAATGAGTAAAAAGCCAAAAAAATATTTCTTAATTAATGCAGCAAATTCCTCTCAGTTTCTCAAGGAAGAATAAATTCGTTATTTCTCTGCTGCCACAGCATTATTTTATTAAGATGGAGAATACAGCAGCCTCTAAAACTGTAGTGAACGTATTTTCTCTTTGGAGCAAACTTATTGTGACTAGAATAAGAACAACCCGGGGCTGTGTTTGCCAAGTGGGTCACCACACGGTGCAATTATCCACGCAGGGCAACAACAACTCATTGTAAGCGACATCATTTAAGCCCATATGGTGTCATACTTGTTTATTACCTTCTCAGCTCAGACTTGTGCCTGCAATATTTTCACGTGATAAATTATTCACTAATTGAACATTCAATCGTTAAAAGCAGCCGAGACAACGCGGTCTAATCCCGCAGCTCAGAGTCTGGGAACGGGACAGGGAACAACTCCACGGACAGATACCCTGACCAACTGTTCACAGAAACCCCCTTACCTCGATCACTCCATCCACGCAGCTGTTCGATGGCGATATCTGCATAATAGACGCACTTTTTGTCCTGGAGTTATCAGCGAAGCGTCCCCCACCTCATCTCCCTGCGCGCACTTTGGGTTTGCGCATGCACATTGTGAGACTGGGATTATCCCTTAAGCCAAAATGTGAGCTGCATAGAAGTGGACGGAGAGAAGAGAAGGCGCTGCTGGAGGAATCATCTCTGCTGCACGCATCACATGATGTACACAGAGACATGATTTAAATAGATGGGGCTGAGGAGACAAGCTTCTGATGTTTTATACCACTTTATAAAAAATTAGATTAAATTAAAACCATTCATTGTGGTTATAGATAATTCGGGACTTCAATGATGAGTAAATAAATGTACTTGATTAAATTGTAGATTATGTTTTGTTTCATGGTTAGACTTGTCTTTCAAGTTTATTTTATTAATTTATTGGTCACTTATTTATTCTGCGCTTTGAGATCTACAACTATAAAGGGCATTATAAATAAAGTATATTAGTGTTATTATTACTTTAGGGTTCATGTAATTTATTTTAAATGACGAAAAAATAAATAAATGCAGTATTTACGAATTAAATTTCACGTAATCTAGTATTTACAGATCATACACAGTTCATTTTGCATGTAAGTAAAACAGGAGGAGACATTTTTGTTTCCAAATCGCCCACTTTTATGCGAGAAGGCTGTTAAATCTTTGATTAAGGATATGTGGAAATCATTCAATGAGGAAAAAGCCCTCGGGCTAAAATATGGCTAATGAAAAATAAAATGTGGTCTTCCTGTTTTCTACATTCAAATCAGACCTTCATCAGCGTCTATATTTACCTCCAACACTTAAACCAAATTAGTGTTTTAACACAACAGCAGCAGCAGCAGTAGTAGAAGAAGAAAGTATTTATTGTGTGGGAGTAAGCTTTTCTATAAGCCCTTAGAAAAGTCTTTGGCTGTGACAGAATTTTGATTCAGAATTGAACTCCTGCTTCAGACAAGACTGCAAGACAAAAGTTAAGAGGATATATTTTCTTAGATCGGGTTATAATTATAGAAAAAATTATTTTTCATCAGTTGGAGTTGGTTTGGAACATGAAAAACTAACAAAATTCTCTTCTAAGCATTATAGACAAATTACCTGATCCATATGGTTATTAATTCCCAGAAAGTCCGTTGGAAGGTTTGGGAGCCCTTTTTTATTCCTGCAGAAAATGATTATGTTCATTCAGCAGGTTTTATTACAGAGTTTGTACACTGGAGGCCAGTGTGCAATGTGTCCATGTGTCTTCAGCTCATGTTAATGAGAGAAACATAAAAATAGTTTCAAATGATTAAATAAGACTTTTTATTTATTAACAAAATGCTAAATTCCAAACCCCATAAATTACTTCTGAAATGAGACAGAAGTGTATTTGTAAAAACAAAAAAAACAACACATACATTTTTTAAAATCATTTTATTCACATTAAGATGCAAAAAAAAGGAGAAAGGAGAAGAAACTGCTGAATGAATGAGCCCCAGTGTGTATGTGTGTGTGTACGTGTGTGTGTAGGGGTGCATGTGTGTGTCTGTGTGGAGGCCCTGCAGAGTCACAAGCTTATTAGAGAGTAATTGGAGCACAATAACCAGTGCACTGAACTTTGTGTCTGGTGGATTTGATGGTCCAAATATGAGAAACTGTTCATGATGGTATTCTTAGATTGTACACACTTTGGTTGAATGGATGTAAATGAATCTAAAGCCACTCGGCAAAAAGAACCCAAGCTTGCTTTCAATATGAATCATTGTATTTAGAGGACCACAAACTTATACAGTCTTCAAAAGCACCATGTTGCCCGTGGGCACCATGTTCTAGAATATAATCTAGATCAGGAATCCTCAAATTCAGGCCTTGAGGGTCGATGTCCAGCAACTTCTGGATGTGTACTTGATTCAACACACCTTAATCACAAAGCTGAATTACCTCCTCAGTGCTGTCAGGTTCTCCACAGTGCTGCTAATGACCTGATTATTTGACTCAGGTGTGGTGGAGCAAAGCCACATCTAAAACCTGGATTGCTCTAGGTCTAGGAGGAGTTTTAGCCATTCAGAGTAACTGTGGACTGTTAATATGAAGGACATATTTGACCGGAGTAATCAGCAGTACAGTTGCAATTGGATTTGAATCTTACTGGTTTCATTAGATTGGAATTTTCTGAGAATCTGTGCGAAATAAATGAAATAAAATGGACTCATTTGTGTCTAAAAGAAAAATCAACATATATATATTTTTTTATTTAAAAAAATGTAGGCGAGTAATTCCTTACAGAAATAATTGTAAGGAAAGGAAGTGAAGACACAAACGACCTTTATTTTGAAAAGATTAAACGGAAGCTGCGTTTTCCCATTCCTGCAACGGGACATCAGGGCGACGTGTACGAAGAGTACGAGACACTGGACGTTTTGTCAAGTTAAAGTTATATGACTGTGATTTAATAACGATGGTCATCTGATGATCTTAAGCAGAGCTGAGCTACAGTCAGGGAAGGACTTTTAATTATCGTCACTTCCGCTTTCATTGAGTTGGAGACGATCTGACGTGATAATTTATAACATGATCCACAACAAGGAGGCTGAATCTGAAACTCGGTTTTACGGTTTTATTAGAGCAGTCTCTGTAGGACTGACTCACATAATCTCCATAGCCTTTCCTGTTTTTATTGCATTTCTCTCCCTACCTGGAACAAGTGAGTGTGGTTAAAGTTGACGTCTTTTTTTTTTTTTTTACGTCAGTTTGCATATCATTTTGTTGATCTTTAACCCCGCATGTTTTCTTTCAGGTGTGTTTTCATGGCATCCTTTCCTGATGACAGTAGCTGTAAGTTGAACCTAATTTATAAACTCAAAAAGCCTCAATACGAACTTTACTTTGTTTATTGGGACATGACTGGTTGCATGATTGTGAAGTAGAAACAAAGTTGGAGGGTATTTTTCTACCTGCTTCGCATAATTATAAACTGACTCAAAGGAAGCTGACTGCAGTGGATTTTATTTGGGAGTTTTAGAGTAATGGGGGATCAGTTACTTTTTGATGCACGTTCATCAAACATTTTGAATGTCATTAATTGTGCACTACTACCAACAAAAACCTAATTGAATACACAACAGTTGAAGTTCTGACATTACAGTATGTAGGACGGTGAATGTAAGGCACCAAGTAGATCAGAGGTCAGCGACCTTTTCCACTCAAAGTTTAGCTGCTAAAAAATAAAACTCTTCTAGAGCGGCAAAACATTATCATTATGTATCATTATGAAAGCTAGCAAATTAAACTAAAATATACTTCTATTTTCAGATTTTAGAACAAAATAAAAAATTATAGAATGAGGTGAGCCTTTTCTATAAATATTGAAAATGAAGACTTGTAGGTATTATTATTATGTTCAGATTTAGCAAAGAAACTTTCAGAAAAACTCTGAAATACATTTCCTTTTTGGCTTTGTAAGAGCCACAGTGGAGGAGCCAAAGAGCCACACGTGGCCCTTGAACCGCAGGTTGCAGACCCGTGAACTAGATGAATCACTGGACAGTTTAAGTTCTTGGCAAAACTTGCTCTGCACAAATGTTTCAAATTTTTATTGGTACAGTTATTTAGATTTTAATTGATTTGTATACCACCTCTTTTCTAACTTACGAGTCAATAATGATTTTCCTTCTTTTTGTTTTAGTTTGGCTTCTTTATGACGGAAGCCATCCTGCTCTTTTCGCCCTACGGCTCCTTCATCAAGAGGTTTCCACACAAGACCAAAGGCCGTGTTCACTGGATCCTGCAGAGCCTCTGTGGCTCCTGTGCCGTTCTGGGCCTGGCTGCCGTCTACTACAACAAAAATCTGAACGGTAAAGCCCACTTCACTTCGTGGCACGGCCTGCTGGGACTAATCACAGTGTGTGTTGTGTGTGTGCAGTCCTTGGCAGCCATGCCTCTCATTTACCACTCTCTGGCCAAAGACTGGTCCCTCGCCAAGCTGAAGCGCTACCACGCCGCGTCAGGACTCGTCACCTTCCTGCTGGGCTGCACCAGCCTGCTGCTCGGGCTCTGCTCCTCCTGGTTCACGGCGTCAGTAGGGGGGTACGCCTGGTACCTGGCAGCAATCTGCCCCGCTCTCAGCGCTCTGATCATTATGAATCAGGTCTCCAGTGCTTACGTTGCTAAAAAGCGGCTGCAGTCCTGACGGAGGCGCGTTGGATGAACAGAGCTAAGCTCACTGTACTCCTTTAAAGACTGAAATATTACTTCTCAGTTCACAAACTTTCCTGCCTTTTTTGATTTTTGATGCAATTTTTTGTTGGTGATCTTTCCATGCTTGAATGAATAAAAAGTCAAAATATGAAGAAGAGAAACAAGAGTCCTTTTTATACTTGCATACTAGTACATGCTCTTATAAAGCAACATGCATTTTTTTTTAGCGTTATGCACTGCGAGTATGCTCTGCAAGCAGAACAAATAATTCAAATAAAAAATGAAAAAACAGAAATATATACATCATTTTCAAGTACAAAAATACAATTTTGGTGGTCAAAGTGGAAAAAAATAAAAACATTTGTAATAACTGCAAGTATTTCTGTAACTGATTATTGCTGAATCTACTTGGGAATTGGTGAGATAGTTATTTAAAGGTGGAATACTGACTAATCTGATCTCACACAAATATACTTCACTTTTTTGCTTTGTTTATTTTTCTTGCACATTCTAGCACTTATACATATATACACAAAATACACCACTGGTCCTACTGACTGCACTTCATATAGAAAACTTTTAATTTAAATGAAATAAATTAATCTTAGAACGTTGTCCCTTTTAGTTGAGACCTTTTATAGCATGTCATGTTACGTATGACAATAAAATGTATGTACATTTTATTGTCATAAGTGTGATTCTTTTATATTTATTTTAAATAAACAATGAAAATAAAGTCTATTTAATATTTGAATTTAGAAAACCTATTTTGCTCTCTGAAAGGTCTCAGGTTCAGGAAATGTTTTGTCGGGTGTCTTTTCCCTCAACTTACAACAGAGGGACTTTCAATATGGTTGGACAATCATTTCCATTTTGAACATAATATGCCAAACCTATGTTCATAAATAATTTTTTTAACCCAGTTTTATCCAAAATAAATTGTTAGCTTTCCTACTACAGATTCTGTTTTTTAGCAAAATCTTGCTTTTCAATTACATTTGGCTCCTGGCGTGTTAAGTGTGTCACATTTGAGAGTTGTTTTTTCCCCCCTACATTTTGAATATATTTTCATTTTAATTTTTGTGTATTTTCGTCCCAACAATGTGAAGACAACTATACTGAAATGACTAATTGGTGGCAGGTTGCTATACCAGGATGTAAGCCTTAGAATAAAACTGTTTAGAAATAATTCAGACTGTATTAGAAGATTATTTTATTTTTGAAATAACATTGATATCACATAGTTTTTATTTGATTTAGGCTGCATGTATGAAATTTTTACTGGATCAGCCATTAATGGGTCATAGTGAACAAAAGGTAACAAAAAAATGCAGTTACAAAACCATATTTTACATTATAAATAAGAACATTTCAGACATCAAAATGAAAAACTCGATCGTCAAGTGGATTAATCAGAATTAGACGTCATGAAAAAAAACTATTCTGTAATAAAATATTCTATAAACTATAAAAAGAAAAGAGAGGGGTCAGTATAATGTACCTCGCACAGTTAATATGAAGAAATGTTCCTTATGCAAAGTGGTAGCTCCACTTTTTAAATCAGAAATCACAGGTTCTCGTGACACGCAGGAAAAAAAATCCACATAATCTTTCTGACAGACTTGAAATAAAGCAGCCGGGAGGAGACAGAGGAGCCAGCAGCCGACAGAAATCAAACAGTACTGAAACTGCAGGGACGCAGGTTCCCATACTTGAAAACTGAAATATGCAACTCCAATGGGGAATCATCTGTTGTCTCAGCTTATCCAGTGTTTCCTAAAGGCCAGTAATCACTGAGTCTAACCTAGTTTACCAGCAGAGGAAAGTGACATTTCCTACATCTAAACACCTCGAAGGCAACACAGAAACAGACACAGAAAACGAGACCTAAACAGCCATAAAGCAACCGACACTTAGTGACACTCCTGACAGAAGCTACGCACACAGAATCTAACGGCGATCATCACATAACGGCACTGTCAGTTTGTAAGGCCACCGCATCAACTCACCTGGCTCAGCCACTCTCACCGGCAGTTTTACTGATATAGAAAAGTCATCAGGTTCAAATGAAGGGGGCGACACTGACTGAAGGTTTCGTTCACTCAAGCTGTGCCGATTCAATGCTTCCTCTAAGATAAGGTAATATTTGTTCCAACAGACCTCCTGTAAATAAAAGCCTCGGTTTGCAATGTCGGGTTTAGGTTAAATGACTAGAACTGGTCAGAAATGTACACTCTGTGGTGTGAAAGGAATGGGCTTTAATAATGATTTGAAGCTGCTTATATTTTGGTCAGACTGATGATAGATACCTCTAATGAGTTAATAAAAATAAGTATATTATGGATTATCTCAAATCCACACAAGGTCAAAATTATGCATACACCCAGAGAAACCACGCACATTTTTGTAACCATCAACAAACTTAAAAATGGATATTTGACCACATTTCCAACAAGAGTAAAATTATTTGGTTAACAGGGTTCGACTTGACTTTTAAGCATATTCCATTGTACTCACTTAATGTCAGTCTGTTTCATCAGTTCTCATATACATTTTTATTTGTCGTCTATGATCATTTTCCTGCTGGAATACCCAAATTTCAACCGTCTGACTAAAACTCAGTTGCTCAGATGAAGTAAAATTGGTTCAGATGCTGAAAAACAACACTGGAACCACCAAAGCTCAGTTCTCTCATGAACTGAAAGTTGCTGGAACACCAGTGTTACCGTCAACACTGTACCCTGTTTAAAACTGCCAACCATTGTTGAGAAGAGGTTGATCTAGAGGAGCAGAGGTGAGACTTTTCAAAACAAAGAACACCATAAACTGGTGGCGGCAGCATCATGCTGTATGGATGCTTTGCTGTAAGTACATGGGTGGCAATTTCAATATTTTTTAACATCACCTGAAATGAAAAGCTAAAACTTTATACACTTCGCATTTTACAGTAGGATAATGATTGCAAGCACAAATCAAAACTGGTTTCGGAATAAATAAAGAAGGCCAACATTAAACATTTGGGATGACTTTGATGCTAACCGAATCATTTAATTAACTTTTACAACTTTTAATAAGAAGTGTGGTCAAATATCCAGACAGCATTATGACTGAAGCTTGCTTATGGCTGCAAAAAGCATGAGGTCAAGGTGAAACCTTAGAGTTCATAATTTCATTATTAGCGCTCACTGAAAAAACAGTAGAAGTAAACCAAAAAAAAATAAGTCTTAAGTATGTATTATGTCCATCTTGATGAGGAGTGCAAGTGAACTTCTGACCAATCCACAACTAAAAGGTAAAGGTGAATGAGTTAATGACGTTACTCCTTGGTTTGAGCTTCATTTGGCTTTCAAATTTGCTGCTTGTTCTCACAACGCCAGCTGTCGCATACATAAAAACAATTAGCTAACTATTCATTTCAAAACTCATTACCGTTTTGGGCTGATAAAGGAAAAAAAAAAATAAAATAAAAATAACAAAGAAAGAGTTTACACGGTACAAATCCATGTCCCCGCCCCTGTGTTGTTGACAACATGAAAGTACATTCGTTTCAGTTTGGAGGGAAACAAAGAAAATCCTAAATATTTAATTTTTATCCTCACTTATCAAAGCCGGGATGAGGTTTTCATTATGGTCACTGTTGTAATAAACAATCGCTCTACGACCGAAATCTACACACTGCACGGTATCGACTTGCAATATAAACAATGATAAAGACTGTTATTTACAAAGTATCCACATTTCCAATAACAGTGTCACAAGTATCTTTTAAACAGGGGGTTGCTACAATGTCTATCAAACTGCTAAAGACTAAAATATGCCTAAAATTCCTGCTTTTCAAGGTAATCTTTATAGTGTATACACACTGGATTGTGTACTTTGTGACAAACGCTAAGATCCCTTTATCTACAGAGATAACGGAGAACACTAGTGTTCAGCAGCAGAGTGTTAAACCTGTCCACACTCAACTGTTTTACAATTCATCGTGAGAAAAGCCAACAGGAAGCAGCTTTCGTCACATATTTAAAATGTTAGGAGCAAAAACTGAGCGCCGACACTTTGTGTAAAAATGTAGCAGAGGCTGTGAGAGCCAACCCCAGAAAGATTCGACTGGTACTTGTTTGACACATCTGTTCCCGACGCTCCCACTGACCAAGACGCAGACATTCAGCATAAGGATTTTGTTGCACTTTGTAGGGTTTACGGTTTGATTCTCGTATTTCGGGACAATGATCAGTGTGTGTGTTTGACTGACAAAGAGCATTAGAAATGGGAATTACTCATCCCTAGTGAACTTCTTCACATTTCGTCACTTTACAACCACACATTTGATGCATTTTATTGGGATCTTGTGTTTCGCACCAGCATAATATAGTGAATGATTGAGAAGTGGAAGGAAAATAATGCAGGTTTAAAAGTTTCCCTAATGACAATCTGAAAAGTTGATCCAAGGGAAGTTGAAGTTGATCCAAGCTGATTTGAAGAAGGATGGAGCTAAATACAGACCAAAAGTTATAATGGAATGGTTTAAATCAAATCATGTAGGTCTAGGCCTAGTCAAAGTCCAGACATAAATCCAATTGGGAATGTTCACTGTCCATCCATTCTGATGAAACTTGAGCTATTTTGAAAGAGAAAAATGGGCAAAAACTTAAGTATTTGATATGAAAAACAGTCAAAGAAACTGAAGCTGTAATCGCTCATAAGGGTGGAAATACTAAGTATTAACTCTGAGGGAGCTGGACAGAAATGCATACCACACTTCAAAAGATTTTTATTTGTAAAAACAAATTCACGTTTTAGTTTCCTTCGACTTCACAATTATGCAAACGGGTGTCTCTATTGTATAGAATCGCAATGAAATACATTGAGGTGTGTAACTATTAAATGACAAAATGTGGAAGGCTGTAAGAGGTATGAAAACTTCTGCAAGGCACCGGATAAAACAGAACCTGTGTGACCTCCTTATTACAAAGAACTGGCTCAGAAGTAGCCAACTTTATGTTTGAGGAATAACTTATTCACATTTAATCCATTTTAGATGTAAACTCAGAGCTGAGTTTCACATTTCCTCTTCTTGGTCACATTTGGATTCTGAAAACACTTTCAAACCATGATGGATAAAATTATTCCAGGCCTTTCGCCTCTCAGTTTTATCGTTTTTGTATAATAATTCCCATTTTTAATGTATTTTGATTATTTTCTGACTGTAAAATTGTTTAGAAACAAACAAACAAAAAAACCTGTAGTGGGACTTTCTGAAGTCCTACTGTCCCGTCACCTCTATGACGTCATCATCAGAGCTGTCCCCGCCGTTCACCGCGCTCGGGTGTCTGTCCGGCTGCGTCAGCGCGGCCCCCAGGAGGCTGGAGGTGGGGTTGGTAAAATGAGAGAGGAAACTGGGCGTCGCAGAGTTGGAGTTGGGCACGGAGAAGCCCCCCGACCCTGAGAGCAAAGGGCTGGGGAACATTCTTGGTGACGAGAGCAGTGGCTGACTGTAGCTGAGAGGAAAACCTGAAGAAAGCAGGCCGGCCATGTTGGGGTTCATCAAGTACGGAGGCAAAGTGCCAGAAGAAAGGGAGGAGGAGGTTGCTGTCGATGACATGGGAATGGTGGAGGAGGCGGCAGAGAACGCCGAGGACGAGGGAGGGAGGTGTCCGTTCCCCGCAGCCGGCTGCCTCAGGAGGTCCGAGCTCACCGAGGGGAACATGGACTGCAGGTCGGCCAGCGTTTGTCCCGGAGATTGGAGGAATGAAGATCCTCCCCCAGGCATTAGAAGCGGCTGACTCACATGACCCAGGTTCCCCAGGTTCAGACCTACCGGTGGGAAACTGAGCCCACCAGAGTTCACCGACAATCCGGGGAAATGAGCTGTGACCGAGGTGTGTTTTCCTCCTGTCTGCATGTTGTCCTGGCCACCGTCACGCTTCCGTTTGCCACCGCGCTGCGCCTCTGCGGCTGAACTCAGCAGGTCATTGCCGAGTTGTCGGCACTGATCGCTGGTCTGAGAGCCTCCCTCGTCCCCCGCTGTTGCAGACTGCAAATCTAGAAGTGACGACGATTCATTCGCCCTGCCGACAGTGACGTTGCCTGTAGACGACGTATAATGGCTGAGCTCTCGAAGGAAATCGGAGCTCAGAGGAGACGGGGGCCGCTGGTCGGCGGCGGGGGAGCGCCGCGACTGGTCCACTGGAGACGAGCAACCGTTGCTCACTGGGTGGATCAGGGAGCCTTGGGTGTCTGCTGAAGAGATAGAGATGATATTGAAGAAGATGTGGTAGTAACCCCAGTTTACTTTGAAAAAAAAAAGTCAGATAATGGCAGGAAATTACATATTAATATAAATAATGTAGAATACACACATATAGAAAGCATAACTTGATAGTGTCTATCACAAGAACCTTCTTCAAAGCAGAAACAGAGACATCTGATTAGCTACTGCGTTGTTTGTTCCCCTGCGATATAAACAATCTCTAACTTCTGAGGTAGTTTTAATTTTTACATGGAGAAACAGAATATCTGTTAGAAATCCCCCCCAAAAATCCATGAAAAATAATAAAGAAATCGCTTAGTGAAACAAAGATCACTTCCAAACAAAACACCACTTATAACTTTGCTTTGTTTATCTGCAGAGCAGTAAGGTGTTTACTGTCTTGTAGGAACATTAGCAGCATCTTCCACAACTGATGTTAAAGAAAAAGGTGGAGAAAGTGTTTCCATGGAGGAGTGTGTTTTACACACGCAACTTGTAATCAGTAGTATTTGTGCTCCACTTGAGCACCAGATCAATTCAGAACCCTGGTTGTCTGAAGGGGATTTAATTATTACTATTTTACAGGAACACATGACCTTATTTTTTCCCTTTTATGTAAAGTATTTGTTCCAGAGTTTTGATGATATTCTGCCTCTGTACAGCAAATAAAATCACCCTAAAAAGATTTGCATTGAATTAAGGATTAATTTTTCTTTCCAGGTGAGTAAACTTACAAAAATGAGCAGAGGATCATTACTCATTACCCCCACGCTGCGTGATTAAAACTTTAATACAGGCTTTACTTGATGTACATGGCAAGGAAAGAGCTTTAAGATTACAGCAATGTGTGTAGTATAATCCCTTTTGACAATTAAAAAGCAAAGTGATGTGGAAGAAGTTGATGAAACAGGAAAATGTTTTGCACCTCTAGATGGAGCAGATGCTCCAGCTGCCGGCCTGCTGATCTTTCCAGATCGAATAGCAAAAATCCTTCCATCATTCGTCCTGATGTAAGTACCTGTATTAGGGAAAATTAAACGACTGAAAAGGTCCAGTAAAATGTTCTGTTGGAAGAGGTTTCTTGATGAAGATGTTACCTTTCGATCCTCTAATGACGTGGATGCTCTCTCCTGCGCTGATGTGAGCCTGAACGTCTGTGGAGCTGTTTGCTCCTGGGATTACAATGTCTGTGGATCCAGGTGAAAGTTGCACGTTACAATGCGATTAAACTTCAAAGTGTGTTAAACATTTTACTGCTGGTAACGTCTTAAACATTCGAATTGCTATAAATCTTTCATTTGCAATAGTTATTTGTTAAATACCCGTTGTGGTGACAATCCTTTGCACGTAAACTCCTGCTTTCTGCAGGAAGTTGAGAGGAAGGCTGCCGGCAGAGCTGGAGCCGGCCATTCCCATGCTGACCTGCCGAGGCATCATCGGGATCGGGGTCGACTGGATGGGCCTGACGCTCGCAACTGGCTTGTCGTCTGGCCGTGTTATATGGCGCCTGGAAATACAAACACAAACTTGAGCTGCACTTCCAACAGTAAATGACTAATAAATGATTATGTGATAAGAGGTGTAAAGATTAATGGATTACAGATCTAACTATCTAAAAATAACATAATCAACTGAAAACGGTGAAGCCTACCAGCCGCGTTGGTTAAACGCTGCGATGCTCGCCAGCGAGTGTTCACTTGTTGGGTAGTAGGGCGCATACGACGGGCGGGAGTACGGTACAGAGGCTCGCTTCTCGTCCTCGTAGCTCTTTTTTGCAGCTCTCTTCTCTGCTTTGGTCAGTTTCGACTCCTTGCGGTCCATGAGCAGCGACTCGTGGTGGAAAGGTGGCTAAAGGGACACATCAGACCAAAAAAGATGGACTTCAGCTCCACAGGAAAGACGTCAGGGATTTAAAGCTACTGATGTTTGGAGACTTCAGATTACTTACTTATTCACCACCACAAAACCTAAAATCTTTTCATGTTAGATTTTACTGGATATACTGGAGAAATGTGTGTTTTTTTAATGTTGCGTGCTCTTGCAACCCATTTCTTATTTTGAAGCCAAATTAAACTAAAAAATGTGACTAAAGACGCAAGGTGCTTCACATAAAGCATACAAGCATTATCAGAACTTACAAATAAATGTTAGAAGTAAATTTTCTCTCCATAAAAATAGAAAAAACACAAAAAATAATGTTATTTTTAAACGATGTATTATTAAAATTAATGTGTTTTATTTGAATTTTGATGTGATAATTACAAAGAAGTGCAGTGTTGTGAAGAAGAAAAAATTTGTCCTAACAAAATCTGAAAAGTATTCAATACTTTCACAGCTCTCTGAGTTTCTACCAGCCTCATACATCTAGAGACTGACTTGTTTTGACAGAACAGCAACATAATTCTGCCAGCGATATTTCAGCACAGACAGATTCGGGGTTGGACAATTGCTGTATTGTTGTTATTGATGAGCTCAAATATTTTAAATCTGTAACTGAAAACTATTAAATTTCTGGATTTAATTAATTATAAGAACAGTTGGTGTTTGTTACCTTAGTCCCAAAAGTAACAAAAAGTCACAGACTAACGTACCCTCTACTTCAGGTTTGGACATTTTGTCGAAGTGAAGACTTTTATTTAATGAGGCCATCAAAAAAAAGATGCTGTGTTTCCTGAAAGAAAACAAGAGCTGACTGACTTTGTTTCTGCAGCGTCGACTTCAACATTCCAGTAAATTTTGCAGACCTGAAAATGTCCTTGTTTATTCAGTTTGGAGATGTTTTAGATATCTCTGTGTTTTTGCGCTCCTCAAACAAAGAGATGCATCAACTCAGCCTATCAGGACTTGAACCCCTTGGCTCATTCTGCAGCAAAACACCCAAACCTCCCGTTATGTTTGAAGAGCAACAAATCTTGGAAAATGCCTGAAGCTTCTGAAGTTGTTACACAGAGTAACGCCTTTCAAGTAACTCTACCTTGGTGATGAGGTTTGGGTAAAGCTCACAAGCTCGATATATCACCGACTCCAACTCTCTCTGCGATTCCAGTGAGCTCTTCTCAGCCTCAGGCTCCTCTTCTACAAAGTGCAGCAGCGACTCAACTTCTTTACGGGTGAAGTTCAGCACTGGGTTCAAGTCATCAACCACCCGGTCTTTAAAAAAGAAAGATAAGAGAGTTCTGTTTCAGAAAACAATGGCAACTTTCTAAGAAGGATGAAAGCTGTGAAAGAGTTAATATCCATCAAAAGATGTGAAGCTCTTACCCGACATGCCCTGTTTGGAGACCTGTCTGTCATAGATCTTCTTCTCCAGGGTGAAGTCACAGACCAGGCGGTAGATGTAGCAAGGCTTCCTCTGACCGTAGCGGTACACGCGACACACCGCCTGGGCGTCGTGACACGGGTTCCACGATGCGTCAAAGACGACAACACGGCTGGCCCCGATCAGATTCACCCCCAAACAGCCCGCTCTGCGGAAGACAACGACATTTAGCATGGAGAAGAAGCACGAGCTCCGGCTACAAGACGAAGCGGCCTACCGTGTAGAAAGCAGGAACAGCCACGCTGATTTGTTCTCTGGGTCATTAAACTGATTGATGAGACGTTCTCTCTCTGTTGCAGATGTACTCCCGTCCAGTCCTGCAGACACACATCAGCGCTGAAACAACTGAACAAGCTACATAACTCAGAAAACATTAACGGAGATGAAATATTGAAAAAGAAAAAAATAATCACTTGCTATGTAAATAAAAAGTGATCAGAGATGAGCAAAAGTGAGTGAAGCAAAAATGTGAGAAAAATAGCAGATTTTAGTGCAAAACGCTCCATGCTTAGCGACTGGTCTGGAAAAAAAAGAAGCAAAAGTTGGACAGCTTACGGTAGTAGTTGAGGTTGCGAACCCAGTTTTGGTTTTGGCTGTCGCTGGGGACGATGCCGGGGGGCATGGGTCTCTTTGAAAGGAAATCCTCAATGACTGTCAGAGTGTTTAAACTTTGGCTGTTGGACACATTAAAAATCCATCAGAACACTTACTAAGCTCAGAGGTGCAGCCAATAAAACAGGCATCATATTATTTAAGTTGTATGCAATGAATGGCTGGACTGTGAGGACTTTTAATATCCGTATGTTCCAAAAACTGGGCTGTACTGAAGGAATGTTGAATTACATATTTTAAAAGTTAAAATCCTGAGCAATCATCTTCTAAACATTTTCCAATTTATTATGAAGCAGGATTTACTTTTTGGCTTTTTTATTGCTTTCCTCTTAAAATGCATCTGGTATGTAAGACGGTGATTTGGGCATCTTGCTCAAGTATTCTTTTTATCCACTAAACGTTTCCACGTTTTGTCACATTACAATCAAAAACTTCAGTGTATTTTAGGGACATTTTAATGTGATAAACTGACACAAAAAAGTGGATAATTGTGAAAAAATACTTCAAGTCTTTTAGGATACATCTTTAACAGCTTTTCACATTAAAATACTGAATCTTTTGCCTATTTTTCTTAGCAGAACAGCTCAAGATCCGGTCAGGCTGGAAGGAGACGGTGTGTGTGATTGATTTTCAAGTTTCTCTACAGATTCTTGAATTAATTTAGATCTGTACTTTTTTGTTTCTCTTGATGTCGTTTGTTAACTAACGTCTTCTCAGGACAGATGTACTTATACACAGATTATGTAACACACAGATGGACTCTTTATATGATTTCTGAAGGCAACTGGCTGGACTGGCTGATTTTCATTCGGGGTATGAGAGTAAAGGGGGTAGTGAGAACTATTTATATGCAAAATGTTTTAAGAGAATATCATATTTTATTTGTTTTAGATGTAAAACAGGAGTAACAGAAATGCTTTTTCACACTTTTTCAGATCTGAAATTGATTAAAAACCAAATCCTTACTTTTTCTGCACAGTAACCATGTTACACTCCACTTACTGTCCAAGAAAATAGATTTATGTATAGATACATGAATGTTTTTCTTCTCACTTATGCAGGGCAGAAGACTTACCTAAAGACCAAAATCTTGTCTCTTCTCCTGACACTTTCTTCAATCAAGTGGAAGAGCAGAACAATCTTAGCTGAGTTTTCTAAAACTCCCGTCCGGTAGTTTGACATGATGTCTTTTGCCTAAGGAAGAATTAAGTGCAGAAAGTTGTCTGGATTTCCTTTGTATTTGCATTTCTTTAGCTGCATCTAAACGCCTGGCCTGGCCCTGACCTACCCATTCATATGTGATGACCTGATTGGCTCTATCTTGAGACGGATTGAGCGGCGGCAGGCTGTTGTTGCCTTTGCTTGAGTCGGCCACTTTGGTCTTCAGGCTGGCACTGGGAGCAGGGCAGCGTGGGTTACTGGCCGAGGTAATGTCATCCAGGTCCAGATCCTGCTCATTGGCCTGGTTCTCCTTCTCCAGGGCTTCATAGAGGACGTCAGGGTGATTCCAGATCTGTCCAGAAAACACAAGTTAAAGCTTTATCAAGGAATACGACATGGAGGTAGCTCTCAAAACGAGACAAAAACAGTCTGACCTTGCAGCAGACGCAAAAAGCTTTAAGTGGGTTGAGGCCGAGCCAGCCGCTGTTCCCTGCCTCTCGAAAGCGCTTCATGAACTCGGTGTACAGCGCCTTCTGAATGGGAGAGAGCCGCACCAGGATCACAAACTCCTCCTTATTTGGGAGGTGGTGTCTCAGCACGTCATGACCTCGCCTGTCAAAGACAAAAGCGACACAGACACACAGATGTAATAATAAATACCCTTCAGGGAAGCGTTTCCAAGTGAGAAAGGCTTACCTCTGAACGAAGCCCTCCAACAAGCTGTGCAGCACGTGACTACGATAGCGCATCAAGCGGACATCTTGGGGTGTGCTGTCCACGCACTGACCGTTCAAGATGGGACGCTCAAACATGTTGCTGAACTCCTGGCGCGTGCCTAGAAAGTCTGGTCTGACGAAGTCCACCATGCACCAGTACTCTGTGAGGTTGTTCTGCAGCGGGTAGCCCGTCAGAACCACCCTGCGCCTGGAGCGGATGTTCTTCAAGGCCTGCGACGTGCTGGCGTGGTAATTCTTAATGCGGTGGCCCTCGTCGCAGATCACCACGTCAGGACCGGGCCGTGATATTGACTTTTCAATCCCTGGTGGATGAGGCGGTGCAATTATTAACAATCGCTGTCTAATTCATTCGTCCTCTTTGAACTTCTCTGTATTTTGTTACGTTGCAACCACAACCTTCAACCATTTCATCTGAATTTTATGTGATAAAACAACGAGAAGTAGCACATGTTCTGAGGAACATTTACAATTAAAAATCTGAAAAGCGAAGCATGTGCATTCAGTGCCCTTTACTCTGATGCTCTTAATTAAAATCCTGTTCCACAAACTGACCCCAAAATTCACCTGTGAAAAGTGTTTGAATCCTTCCTGATTTTCTTTTTTGCCATGTCTAAGAGTTTCAGAACATCAAACCAATTTTAATATTAGTCAAAGTAACAAAAGTAAAAACAAAAAAATCAGTGTTTAGATTATTCTTAATTTAAACACTTAATAATAAGTGCTTGGGTAATGTTTGGCAGCAACAACTGCTATCAGTCAATATCAATAATGATTGTTTATTTTTTTGTTTTAAATATGTTAAATACTGTCAATTGGTGATGTGATTTTTACCGTTTTATCCAGGCCGTTTTTTTTTTAAACTGTCATGAGGCATGGAATCCGGAAATTGCTGCTGCTCAAGTTGCTCAACAGGTCCTTGCTAGGTAACCAAAGAATGAGCGAGATAGTTGATGCCACCAATCTTGCTTAGCTGGGTTAGCTTGAGCAGCTAAAGTCTTTCCTCTGGGTATAATTTTCAGTCTTCAGACGTCTACAAATGGTACTAGTTGTGCACGACTCTGTTGTTCTATCAGGCAGAATCTCTTATCTACATCAATGTTTATCCTTCTAATGTGAAAATGTTAAAGTGATATTACTACTTTTGCAAGGCGCTGTATATTTACACACATTACTTATCGTCATGGTTACCTTTCATGAGCTCTTGTTGCCTGTCCTCTTCATCCAGGTCAATAATAACCGGCCCAGCTGGTTTTTTTGTTTTCCTCTTCTTCCCCATCACAAAGCTCTTCTTCATGGACAGCAGGCGGTACATCTCATAGCCCATCAACAACACACCTCCGTCTCTGGACCACTCCTCCACAACCTTGGCCCTGGCCATCGTGGTTCTGAGGGTCACATAGATAGAACAATTAATGGATAAAATATTTCAACGTAAACGATCACACCGGTACATCGGTCGCCACGTTACGTACTTGTGTTCATCATTGAGAATGTGAACTTTGAACGTGCGGCCAGTGACGAACGTAGGGTCGGTGTCAGGAGGAAGTGCTTCCTGGGGTGGGAGCCAGAGATTAAACTCTGTCAGCCAGTTCTGGAGCGTGTTCACCTGGTGTGCGGAGAAATAAAAACATTGAGAGGTGAAACTCAGAAGACAGAAAAAATAAGAACGTAATGTTTTAAAATATGTTCATTACTTACAGGGACGATAGCTAGAACAGTGTGGGCCTCTGTGTTCCTCAGAAGAATGTCGATGAAGGAAATGACCTGCAGAGTTTTGCCCAAGCCCATGCTGTGAGCGAGGATGCAGCCAAAACCACTGCTGGTCTTGTACCGGTCCAAAGACTCGATCAGGTTATCGTAGAGAAACCGGATTCCCCCAATCTTAAAAGGAAAAATGAGGCTTACCACACACTTCCTGCGAGTTACACATTAAGCTTTACATGAAGAAGAGTAGAAAGAGGTCACAGTCATACTTGGTGAGGTTTAACGGCTCGGGCCAGCTGTGGGGTGAGGTAAACATCTTTCTCCTCTGGAGGGTGGTTGATGTTCACCAGGACTCGACCCTGGGCGTCAGGCAAGTTCAGCGCGTCGTTTATGTGAGCGCCGCTGCTCTCCTCTGAGCCGTGGGCGGCATCGGCTTCCTCGTCAGCCGACTCGCTGCTTATCTGCAGGGTGTCTTCGTCCCCCGAACTGAGCTCAATTATATCTGCAACATCATTAAGGAAATAAACACCGTTGGTGCGTCATCAAAACCCACTTGAAGGGTGGGCGATATGGACTTAGAATTTCATTGTGACAATGACAGAAATTATGACACAATCTAGTTATTACTTCTTTTTCAGGTAACCATATGACTATGAATGCATGGCACCACAAACACACATATTGTTCTTGAAAAACATTCCAATTTAAAAAACAGGCTTCTTCAAGACGCCACTTAGTTAAAGAAGTGACTGGCACAGTGACTGCATTTAATTATAGTTACAAATTTAGTGATGTTTATTGATGCTCTCATGAAATGATGGAGAAAATAGTAATAACATTTCTGATAATACAGTTCATTTGAATTCTCATTTAACATCATTAATTGATGTTTATTGAGAGAATGATAAATCAAAATTCTTATCATGATTACACATTTTTAAATGCACACCCCTAGTCATACTGCTTGAAACTGGTTAGAGCTGCAGTATGTACTCACCATCCCCAATGGCGAGGGCGGGCAAATTTATATCCGCTTTTTCATCTTCCTCGCCACTACTATCCAGACAGATCACATCCTGTTTACCCTGGAGAGCAGGAACCAACTGAGATACTTCTGCTAATAAAGCTGCCGTTTCCACTGTTGCAAAAATCGGAAGAAAACAGGAGATTTACAATTAAAATATTACAGGACAGTCATTAACAATTTCTTGATTACAAACAGTCACCCAGTTGCGCGTCCGCTAGAGATGGGGCCGGAGTAGGAAAGTCTTTCCTCTGCTGCTCCAGTCGTTTCCGCCTCTCCATCTCCTCCAGCTGAGCTGCTTTAGTTCCAGCCTCAAGCTGGTCCTCTTGCAGCAGCTTTCTGTGAGCAGAAATAAAAAGAAACAAACCTGTTCATGCACTGAAAAAGACATTACACAGCTCACCTCAACATAAAACACTCATACAGACATACCTGATGTTCTTCCTCATGTGAGCTGGCTTGGCTGGTTTTGGAGGTTTGGAGCTTTTTGAAGATTTGAGTGATTTTGTTAATTTAGAAGCTTTGTCCTTCTTTGTTTTTCTAGACGCGACTTTGCTCTCACTCGAGTTCCCCGCGCTGGCAGGAGGCTGAGATCGAGAGGCGGGTCTGGAGGACGGCCGGGATGGAGGCTCTGAGGAAGGCTCTCCAGAGGTAGTTGAGTTGGAGTCCCTGCCATCCCCATCGGCTCGACTCTGGGCACTTGCAGGTCGCTCTTTAACGAGAAAAGATTTATTACAGTTAATAACTCCCAACTATCCAAGTCTACATGATATATATTCAGACCAAAAGACAGTTAAATTAAAACACATGCCATTGTTTCAAGGGAATTTGTGTTACACAATTTTAGTCATTTTGAGGGTATGACTTTGATTAGACCATTGCAACACAAAGTCCTTTTTAAATACGGTTTGATTAAGAGCTATTTTAAGGAGTTATGGATGAATACAAAATATTGCCACTCACCAAGTCCATCATCTTCGTCGTCTCCATCATTTTCCTCCTCGTCTTCCTCCAAGTCTTCATCCTCCTCCTCCTCCTCCTCATTTTCCATACACTCCTCTTCGCTGTCAATGCTGCCCTCCAGGTCACTTTCCGAAATTGCCTCTTCAGACATGTTGTCTTCCAGGGCTGTCAAAGTATTACCTACACGCCTTCATCAGGAACTTAAGAGAAAAAAAGTCTTACCCTTCTGTCCCAGTAATATGCATCTAAAAGAAATTTCATTTATATCAGTGGTCTCTGTGAAAATTAAGCTAGCATCTGAAAACATTCAAAGTAAGTGACTGACCAACAAGGAGCTAAAAAATTTATCTTCTCAGAGCTTGAAGATGACATACTTTACAAATTGTTGAACATGAACAAACCTTGGTCACAAACATTTTAAGTTGTGCAACTATTTTCCAGCCTAACAGGAAGAAAATGGAACACTTTTGAAGTCTGGTAAGAGTATTTAAAGTAACATTTACAATTATGTTAAAATATATTCAAAATAAGATTTCTGACAATTTTACTGTAAAATGAAGGCCAAGCTGTAAGACATGTGGTGGGTTTATTTTTATGAACTATTTACTACAGTTAGAGACGTTTGCGGTGTAAATGCCAGATTAGGTTTCTCCAATAAATAACCTGAAGCTTTTTCTAAACTCATTCACTTAGTCATTGTTCCAGAAAGCTACTTTTTTTTCCTAATTCATGTCATCTACACATGTCAATTGAGTATGTAGGATTCCTATCAAATGTACACAGGATTTGAAAATATCATCTTAATTTCAAATGAGCAAAGTCTGAAACTACACTACTTTTGTTCTGGAAACTACTCATCAAAACAAGTCATTGTTATTGAATTCTTATTTCATGCCATTAAATGCAAACTGTTACTGTCCAATCAACTGATACGGAGAGTTTGTTTTGCATAAACAAACAAAACACTAAACAGAAGAAATCCAGAAATGGATGAGTGAAACATAAGTGTAAAAAAATGGCTTAATAAATATTGTGTTACTTTATTGTTATTTCCACCGATTAGTCATTCTGATGCATCCTCATTTTATTTTATCTTGCTGTTTGAACAGGTTTAGCAATAATAAAAAACTATTTATTTATTTATCCAAATAAAACATCTTGGCTGAATACTACAAGTAGGCATGGCCTGATATGAGATTCTATGATCTCCTTCAGTAAAAATACCACAGTTTTATGACATAACAGGATTAGCACAAAATAAATAAAATAAAAATAACATGATTTTATCAGTTTTGTTTAAAACAGAAGGACAACAACTGTTCCTACTCAAGTCAAAACAATGTAGCTTTATAACTGTTACAGCTGTAATTTTGATACATGGACTTCAGTCAAATGTTTCATTAAATAACTGCAACATTGAGCATTTATTTTTCCACATTCTTATTGCTTTAAATATATTTGCCATTCTGATCTTTATAGACTAACAAAAGCTAACTGGTATGATTAGGAATATTTTCCCCCAAAAAACAAAACATAATTTCCATTTGATTTTTGATGGACGTACATTATGCTTAAACTATGTGTTTAAATGCTGTATGTCTGAATTTTTAGCTAACATCCTTAATTTTGGCATTGTTTCAAATGTCTCGCTATGTTATTGTAAATTAACTTTTTAAAACATATGCCAACACAAATAAGACACAATTCTGGTCCTTTCTCTCAGTGGGGTCACTACACTACGACCCACTGCCTCAGAGATAAATGAGAAACCTAGCAGTTAGCATTAAACCACTTCTGCTGTGATGTATGGCTGTTATTGTTGTGCAAAAAAAAAGCAAACTATCGGTAATTGATTCGCTATTCAACGAGGAACACCGCTGCGTCCAGACATATGGCGCTTTCTCAAGCTGAATTAAATCTCTATGCTCGCTAATTACTAAACAACAAAGGTATTTTCAGCCGCTCGAAAACAGCTAAGCTCTTCGTGTGCTGGAGAAGCAATGTTTAACTGCACACTGAGCTACAAGAAGAGATACATTATCCCACTAATATTGATGTCCAGTTGGATGTCCCTGCTAGACAATAATCTGATAAATGTGTGGGTGTAACGTAGCTAAAGCTAAGCTAAAACACAGCGAGGCTAACACGCTCGGCTAATTGATGCGCATCAGCTGCCCTCAGATATCCAGGTGTGGTTAGAGCTCACCTTCTGTGCGCTCTGCCATTCGGGTAGTCAGCCTGCTAGTAGATGCAACCAACATTCAGTCGAAAAGTACAGTGATTGTGTGAATGAAACGATAAACGTTGCTAATTTCCATTTTTACCAGTGTGAATATAAATACTGCCCCCGAAAACGGAACTCCAACGAAGGTTCCTGAGCCCTACTTTCAGTGAAGATGGAGAAAGATGCAGATTTTTACATTTGTATCGCAAATTACACTTCCGACAACGCTTGTAAATATCAACAGACGTAATCAAGCTGACGAGTGTGTTTATACGCTCTTGCATTTTCTAAGTTCATAAAAGAAGCCACGTTTTGAAAACTTTATTTAGGAACAAATAAGAGGGCAGTGAAAAAAAATTACTGTTAATGCTTAATAAAAAAAATATATTTATTTGCTGTAATCTAACCTTTTTATTATTGCCAACCAGATTTATAAATGTCTCCATTGATATTTTTGAAGATTTGGCATTAGTGTAGAGCTCTTTGGTTGGAGGCTTCTTGATGAAAATCTTTTTCTGCCCTCAAAAGAATCTTTTGCCGCCCCAAAATGGTACTTCCAGCCTGAAGACACATAGGGGTATTTTAAAAAATATTTAAATGCTTAACTGCACAATGTAAAGACAGCCGTTTACCTCAAACTGCTTGCAGGGTACAAGCAGTTTTTTCTTCATCCTGTTTTTCTTTTTTTGTCCTAGCTGGGCATAAGTTGCAATTTTTCCAGAATATTTAAGCCAACATTTATTTTATTTTATTATTTTTACTTTAAAAATAACCAAAATACTAGTCAACAGTGTTTAATGAATAGACAAATATAGGGAAACAATTGAACAAATGAGAGAAAAACATGAAATACAGAATCTCTACATAGATTAAAAAGTACATAAATAAGAAAACACAAAGTGTGAGCCATGCTCAAGCTAGAAAAGTCAAGGAGATATAGCTCTACTGCTGCCCTTAACTCGGTTTTCTTTTTCTTCAACATGTAGAAATCACTTCTGGACCAATGTTTCCGACCTTTTTGCATGTACTTAGTTCAGACTTGTAGTTGGTCATGACAGAAAGCTGTTCACACTGAGCCAGGTTCTGCTGGAGGTTCTTACTGTTGAAAGGGATTCCTTCATTCACACTGTCGCCACAAGCTTGTTCAGTATGAGGGACTGTTTCACATCTGCCTATTCAATGCAATACATTTTTCGCTATTGTCAGATTTTTACTCAGAAAACAGACAGGTGGAAAAATAAATTTTATAGAATAATGCTGGCTTCTTAGACAGACACCTTTTATTTATGTATTTTTTTTTAACAATGGCTGTTAAAATTCTTGGTAATGGTTTTGACAAGACTTTTGTCTTGTCAAGTTTCACAAAATTACATTTTGTGAACCAGACATATACATACAGTCTGTGAACATTTGAATTGAAGCAGAAATCGCTACCGGTTAATAGACTGTATTTACACAGAAAGACATATTTATGATCAAATATGGATATTCAGTTAGTATGTGGGAATTTACTCATAGAAATGCTGCATGAAGCATTCTTTGTGAATCATTGTTTTACATTAAACTAACTATTTATACACTAATAATTATTCTATATGGTGGCAAACAAAACTTTACTATTGGTGTTACAGCTGCCTTTTATGCTTGAGGAAGCCATGTTGGATTTAGAAACTGAGGTTGGAATTAAATTTTTGCATTGAAGCTTGTAGGGGTTTTTCCACCAGAAATGTTCCAATGCCAAAGCACAACATGTGCTGTAAGTTGTTTCCTGACTTGTTCTGTAAGAGTCGTTTGGGAGAAGAAAAATCCAGCTCTTTTTGATGAGGTGATCCGAATCCCGGTTAGGTCGGACTGTTTTTTGTGTGACAACCATCTGTCGCCTTCTGATGACGTAGTTAGTCTGCGACCAGTTTTGCCTATTGTGTTTATGTTGATCTGTTTTCGTTTGTTACGCGAGAGGAAGCTGAGTTCAGCTGTAAAACATCTTCCACCGCCTCTGGACATGGACTGGAATGTATCTTAAATATTAAACTCCTCTCCACACGCTCAAAATGAACAACAAAGGCTGGCTGGAGTTGGAGAGT
The DNA here is from genome assembly GCF_002775205.1 of Xiphophorus maculatus. Lineage (NCBI taxonomy): Eukaryota > Metazoa > Chordata > Actinopteri > Cyprinodontiformes > Poeciliidae > Xiphophorus > Xiphophorus maculatus. The sequence continues at coordinate 17,732,002 of NC_036462.1, forward strand.
GATCCAGGTGAGAAATATCGGTAGATATTTAGGCTAACAAACATTAGCTTCCACATGTAGCCAGCTGGGCAGTGCAGCTATAATATAAACGTTTAGAAATTAGCCTTAATGTGGAACAACAAACAACTATCATGTAAAATAACGTTTAATATTTTGTTTTTATAGCTTCTCGGTGTATTTATTTGCAGTTTCAACTGACTTGTTTTGTTTTTGCAGGGCTGTTTACTTTGCTGGTGGAAGATTTTGGTAAGCCTTTAGTTTATAGACTAACATTTTCCCAGAGCTGCTACAAACACTAACTCTTTACAAATATAAAAAACAAATCCTAGCTTTTTAACGTTTCTCTTTGGGACGTTTCTGTAGGTGTCAAAGGCGTCCAAGTTGAGGAAATCTATGATCTACAAAGTAAATGTCACAGGTGTGTAGCTTGGTCAGTTAGGTTGCAAAACAACAACCTTTCTAGAATACACATTTGATATATACATATAAAAACATAGAAATGTTCATACATTTTTTGACAGCAGTGAAAGCGTGTGTCATTTCCTTTTCAGTCCTGTTTATGGCTTCATCTTCCTTTTTAAGTGGATTGAAGAGCGTCGGTCCAGGAGAAAAGTCAACACCTTGGTGGATGAGACCTCAGTTATAGATGAGGAAATTGTAAATGACATGTTCTTTGCTCATCAGGTAACTGTTCTATACATGGATATAACACTATGTTTATCATTGTAGCATTGTTTTATGTGTTTCTTTCAATAAGTAATTCTTGAATTTTTGTGTAGATTACTATGAATGAAAATGACACATCTATATATACATATTTAAATGGAAAGTATGTATGTCTGAGTAGAACAATAATAGTTAAATTAGTTGTAAATTGAAGATGTTTAATGTCACAATTTGGTACTCATTGTCAGCAAAAGAAGTTAAAGAAGTTTTGGAGTTTAAGTAAACCATTCAATAAAATAGTTGATACTTTGAAATAATGCTGAAGTCATGCATCCATGTTAAAAAATCTGAACAGTTACTGTATTTTGAAACAATGGACGTAAAATTTCTTTTGTTTAAAAAAGTAGATGCTCATATATGTTGATTTTTGTTAGAGTTAATGACTGAAGATTACAAAGAATATTTAAAAAGGCAACTTTTTTTCCCCCCTAACTGTCTGACATTAATTCAAACTAAGCTTTTCCTACTATGGATAACTTCTACTTGATAAATGTCAGAATAATAAAACAGGCATAATTAAAGTGTTTACCAACAACAGTTGCTGTTACATTTGGAGGAAAAAGGGAGATGCTTGTATGCCTTACAACACCATCACATCTGTGAGGTAACGATCTGGGGAGCATTATGTTGACGGGGCGATATGGGCCAGTGCACTTCACAAAAAAGATTGTATTATTATGTTGAAATATCTAAGCAACACCTTCCAATGTCAGGTAGGATGTTAAAGACTGTGTCCTAGTGATTCTTGGTTAATTACTATATTTAAACCATCAAATTATTTACAAAGTGGCTTTATAGCACCAAAGTCAATGTGCGTAGGATTCATCCTATAATGTGTAGGTACGATCAAAAGGCAAAAATGGTGTACGTAAAAAAAACAAACAAACATTAGATTTATAAATCCTTGTGATTTATAAGCAAGCACTTTACCTATATAGATCACAGCTGCACACTGAAGTTTGGGGTTGTAACATGTAAAAAAAAATCCACTGTAAAAGCTCCTTTCTACATGTAGATACAAACCACCCCCTGCCCAAAATAATAATAATAAAGTAATTCAACATTTTTATCCGTTTGCCTTTTTCTAGCTGATACCAAACTCATGTGCCACTCATGCTTTGCTGAGTGTTCTCCTGAACTGCAGTGGAGTCGAACTCGGCACTACCCTCAGTCGCATAAAGGCTTTTACTAAAGGCTTCAGTCCTGAGGTAAGTTATTCCTCCACTCAACCAATAACCTCTGCTTTCAAAGGATTTGTTTTCCACATGTTTTTTTTTTTAAAAAGCTGTTAAATATTGTAATTCTTACAACTAAATAAAACAGCATGACTTTTCATATGAATGTTACTAAAATATACATTAAAACAATACACAATATTAATTATGGTATTCTATTATTTTGTAGCATAACCAGAGGTGAGAAATTGTACCCAAGTAAGAGTAACGCTACTTCACTATATGTTTACTGAAGTACAAGTAAAAAGTGATCATCTAAAACATTACTTTAAAAAAAGTATTTGGTAAAAGGCAGCTTAAGTAGTTCTGCTTAATCTGATTTAATTTCTGAAAACAAAATTTTCATAGACAAGATAGAAACTTCTGTAAATTTTCTGGCATTTAGAGTAATAATAAAAAATAAAATAAATTACATAATTACAAACATAATTTTCCACAATAAAGAACTTTTTAAACTCTTACTTACAGTGGGTAAAATATAAATGTTAGAACTGTGCAAAGTACTTCCAGTGACTATATCTACTGTATGTTCACCTGACCTCCAAGTGGCACAACAAGCTCAGAAGATAGAAAAAAGTAGAAAAATAAAACTGGTGTCTCACCAGACACGTGTACTTTTGGTTAAAATGTGTTTGTTCATCTTTCTGTGGAGTAACCTGAGGTTGTTAGAATAGCCAGAAATTGTACTCAGGTAAGCATAGCACTTCTGCAAAATATTTCTGAAGTAGAAGTTAATAAAATACAATGCATTAATACTAGTCCTATTTGTTTTAAATGATACTTAAGTAAATGTTTTGTGTGAAACTCTTTTAGCTACATTTGTTCTGTTTAGTGTTTCCTTTTCTTTCAGCACATTCTGTATTTTTTCAACAAAATTTTCACATTGTATATATTTTTTTGCTTCCAGAGCAAAGGCTATGCGATAGGAAATGCTCCAGAGCTCGCCAGGGCACACAACAGCCACGCCAGGTAGGTTACACTTACTTTAGAAACTCTCAGATGGCCTTGGGTCTGAAGAGGGGGAAAAAAAATCCTTTTCTGATCTGAGATGTTGTGTAACATAACATGCTTTTGTACATTTATCACTTTCTCAAACTCCCTGTTTTGATGTTTCCATGGAGACCGGAACCCAGGCACCTTCCGGAGAAACAGAACGGGATCAGTGCGGTGCGGACGATGGAGGCCTTCCACTTTGTCAGCTATGTGCCAATCAAAGACCGCCTCTTTGAGCTTGATGGGCTCAAGGCTTACCCCATTGATCATGGTGAGATATATATATATATACTGTATATATGCATTATATACATAGTGCTCCACTCCTTTTGCACACTGACCTTGAGGTCTGACTCTAAGGTGAAAAACATTGCAGAACAAAATAAAACCCCATAAAAGCTGAACTCACAGTTTCCTAAAAAAACATCACGATGATTCTCAAGACTTTTGATGAAACATTTTATGGACTCACAAGACAAAATGCTTTGGAAAGTGAGCTTCCTGTTGCATCTGGCATAAGCAGGTGTTAATAAGACGGTCTAGGACTGTTTTACTTCTTCAGGGTGAATTGTCATAATTGAATGGACGATGAAACCTGCTTAAGAAAGTCCAGGTAACAGTTTGTGAAGTAAAACTCGAGTGTACCCGGGTTATATAACTCCGGACTCAACAAAAATCTGAAACCAAAATTAAGGCTTTGGAGTGGCCTAGTCAAAGTCCAGAATTGAATGAAATGAAGATGTCACAGTTAAAAAGCTGTAAAACAAAGACTTGCTGGTTTTTAAGTTCGGAGAAAAATAACATTTTCATTAGGTCCAAATTGGTTTGAATAGCTCTTTTGTCTTAAGTAATGTAGTTCAAAATTTATGATTTCATTTATCATTCACTCTGTTATCTACATTAATACTGGCAATACCAAATTCAAAGTAAAACTAAAACAAAACTATTTATGAGCAATTTTAACTGAAGTCATGTATAGTCTCATTAGGAATTTCGGTGTCGAAGGTAAATACAAATTAAAAGACCAGTCTGTCTGGAAATATAGTAGACCTTTATTTTAACTTAAGGCATTTATTCACCTTATAAATTATGTTTTTAGTTGAACTTTTTCATCACATCTAGAGTTGTTCTGTGAGCTGTTGGAGTTGTTTTGCTCTTAAATGATGTAGATTTATAACACAATCCTTTAGGGCCCTGGGGAGAGGATGAGGAATGGACCGACAAGGCTCGCCGTGTTATTATGGAGAGGATTGGCCTGGCCACTGCTGGGTGAGTCATGCACCATTTAGCAAAAGCAGTAGTGCTTTACCTTCTATGCCAGCCCTTCGGGCTTAAATCTCATACTGCTGCTCCTCTTCCTTTTTCCAGTGAGCCGTACCATGATATCCGCTTCAACCTGATGGCAGTGGTGCCTGACCGCAGAATGAAGTATGAGTCCAAGCTGGAAATTCTAAAGAGGAACCGACAGATCATTCTGGAGGGTCTGCAGAAGGTCAGGAACTGAGCCGAACTAAGTTTCAATACTAAATCACTTCTTGACTCAGTGGAAATGCATTTGTCACGTCAAACTTTACCCAAGCAAAATCTTCCTGAGCATTCCTATAGATTCAGGTCCTTGTCTTAATGAAAATCTAATAATAATTTAATAAAATATGATGTCCCGTCTTCAGATGATCCGGCTCACTCAGCCTGAGGTTGTCCACGACAAGAAGCAGCAGAACACTTCGTCTCCAGATGAAAACACCATCAAGAAAGAAGCAGATGCAGGTACTTTGCTGACTCCATTCTTTCAATTCACCTGTCTTGTCTTTATGGAACAGTGGCAAGAAGAAAGCCAATGTTCAAAGAAAGTCATAGGACATCTTGTTTGAAGTGTTCAACTAGCTAAACAGGAGGATGTGCTCTAATTAGATGAGACTATAATTTAACTTTTTGGTCTTGATCCAACACTCTTTGTAATGGAAAGCTACACCTTTACAATGAAACCTGGTAATGATGCTGTGAGGAGGCCTGTCTGTAGAAGGGGAAATAGAAGCTGGTCAGCGTTGCTGGTTGGAGCTAAATACAGGCCAGTCTTTGAAGAAAACCTGTAAAGTCTGCATAGGACAAGAGACTGGTGGACGTTCCTCTTCCAGCAGGATGATGACCTTAAACATGCCGCCTGACCTACAGGGAACGAGTTTAGATTAAAGCATAATCTTTCTTCAGAGTGAGCCAGACTGCATCTGGCTCACTCTGAAGATTCATACCAGACTTAAATTTAATTGAGAATCTTTGACAAGACTTTGCTGTTCATAAACCCTCTCCATCTTCCGTGCCATCTGTCTTCGTCTCCCATTGTATAATCCATGTCTGGGTTTCTCAGAAACGTGAAACTCAATCAGTTCTAATTCTAGATTCAGTGGACGAGTCGGGGGTTCAGTCCAAGGATGGAGCTGGCCCCTCTGGAAGCTCAAAGGTCATGGGAAAACCCGCTGCCCCCACAGGAGGAGGAGCCCAGCAAGTCAACCCCATCGTTCAGCGCCTGCCTGCCTTCCTCGACAACCACAACTACGCCAAGTCCCCGATGCAGGTGAGAACAAGCGTGAAGATATTCCAGGCGCTTCAATTGTAATGAAATTAAATTACAGCTTTCTGTCATCAATCATGGATTAATCAGGGAGTTGTTGGGTTTGGAGTTTTGTAAGGAAAATGCCATCAAATGTTGAGCTGTCTCGAAAAAATATACCGAAATATATCACAGTATTGCTTTTTTTTAAAACCCTGCAAACCTCTTATCTTCAATTGAAAACACAATAACTTTTAAACTCAATACCTTCAGTGAAAGTTTCATTTAAACTTAACTCTGAACAATTACCCTTCAAAGTCCTTCCTTTTGTATGTTGGTGTGATGCGGAAATAAAACTTCCCTGACTGTAAGCGTTTTTGCTCTGATTCATAGGAGGAGGAAGATCTAGCAGCTGGTGTTGGACGCGCTCGGACAGCTGGCCCTCCTCAGCCTCCGTTCTCAGATGATGAAGACGAATTTGATGAAGACGAGGAAGAAGCAGCAGGTTCTGCCAGTGCTTCCAGCAGGCAAGAGTTTTAGTTTCTACAAGCTTTGATTTGTTCTCAATATAAATCCAGCTGTTCAGTGAAGGCCTCAGAGGTCGAGGTTGGTTAGAGAACATAACTGAACAATCGGTACTGTGAAGTGGAAGGACGACAGCAGACAGGTCAGAGAAAAAGTTGGTAATTAGCGGCAAAGATCCATAGCTGGGCGGAGAATCTGTCTGTGGAGCAACTGTTAGTCATGCGCTTCACAAAAATTGTCTCCATAGAAGAGCAGCAGGAAGAAAGTCAAAGACAACCTTGGGAAATCTTCATGGCACTTTGCCACATGTCATGTTGGGGAAACGGCAATCAACGTGAAACAAGATTCTGTGGTTAGAGGAGACAAAATGTAACTTTTTGGCCCTGATAAGAATAGATGCAATTCTGAACAAATTACTCCCACTGTGAAACATTCTGGTAACCACATCAAGGTTACCACCAAGGTGTCTGAATGAGAAAGTGAAGCATTCAAAATCAGAGTTAACCAGAGTTTTTAAATTTAACTTTGTTATATTTTTTTACAAACAAGATTTTCCTTTAAATGAGACAAATCCTTCCAAAAATCAGAGAGGTTTGTGGTTGCGATGTGGGGAAAAAAAGTGTTAAAGTTAAAAAAGAATTCTAAATATTTGAATAATGAATACGTTTGTTTTGATAAGATCTTTAAAATATATTTTTCTTTTCTATTTATTTTTTAGATTCAGACGAAAGGCGAGCCTGCGGTCCAGAAAGGGACGGGTTGGAACTGGGATGGAGAGCCAGATTGCCCTCAATGTTTTGGCAGAGAAACTGAAGAAGGAAGCTCAAAGAAAAGATGGTGTAAACACCCCGCTGTCTGTGCGCACTGAAGGTCGCACCGGGGGGATCTGCATCACGTCCGCCTCGCAGCCTTCCCCCACACCCAGCAACGAAAGCACAGATACGGCCTCTGAAATTGGCAGCGCCTTCAACTCCCCACTGCGCTCGCCGGCTCGCTCTCAGGCGGCCACGCGTCCCTCGAGCCCAGTCGCTTCCCATCTGTCCCGTGTGCTGTTCGGAGAGGATGAAATGTTGAGGCTGGACTCCAGACATAACCGCGCCGTAAGAGAACTGGGACCTTCAGTCAGTGCATCGCTGTTGCACTTACAAGACGACGGAGTCATTTATGCTCTCCCTCCATCTGGTGAGAGAACAGGAAGTGAATGTTGCAGTCTAGTTTTCTCAAGTAAAACTTGAGTTCCTAATTTGTAAACCACATGCTGCATCTGTCTTCATTACCTGTACAGGAGATTCTGCTGAAGGCACGAAGCTCTGCACCCTTGAGAAGGTAAAACTCAAAGTGAAGGAAGATGAAAAAGACCCCATAAAAGAAGGAGATGAGGGACCATCTGTAGCGGTGAAGAAAGAAGACGAGAACGAAGATGGTGCGGAGTTGAAACCTGGCAAGGAAAAGCTCAATGTTACAGAGTCTGGAGCAGACAGCAAGCCACCAGGGGATAAGTACTCTCCAAAAGTAAGTCCTTTGTTGTAAAGTGCTGCACTACATATCCTTACAGGGCATATTTGGACTGTATAGCACCTTTAGATCTTTTTTTGCTTGTGCTGCTGGTAAGAAAGCTGATGCCTGTGATGGGTAGAAACACGTAAACACAAGCAGGGAGTCACCTCATTGCCTTTTGCAGGAGCTGCTTGCACTACTCAAGTGTGTAGAAGCTGACATTGCCAATTATGAGGTGTTTCTAAAGGAGGAAGTAGAAAAGAGAAAGAAATTCAAAGTAAGTGCATTTGTTAATTCACCTTGAATTCACTGTTTTTGGTCAAAATTTGTTTTAATTGACTTTGAGTCTAAATGTTTATTTTATTTGTGCAGATAGATGATCAGAGGAGGACTCACAATTACGACGAGTTTATCTGCACATTTATATCAATGTTGGCCCAAGAAGGTAAAGAAAAAAAAGTTGTTTTTGACACTTGTTGCTGTTTTTTTAATCTTTCTTCCCCCTCTTATTAAAATATGTCATTAAAAACCCTCTTGTGGTCTAATTAATGAAAGTTAGTAAAAGTTTTGCACAGCTTCTTGCTTCTAGGCTGTTGGCTCAAGGTTAAAAACAAAACATTTTCAATATTTAAACAAGATCGGGTGGTTATTTTTATTCTATGAGATTTGGTGTATTAAAAAAGATTAAAGAAGCCCCACTTTCCCCAATCTTCAGGATATTTAATGTTAAATTGTAATAATGTGTTGGTCTTGGGCTTAATTTGCTTGTAAGGACCTTCACTCTTATAAAAATCCTTAAAAAATTAGCTGCCTCAGGCTCATTTAACCTACCATATAGAAAATTCACATATCTCATGCCCCCAGAAAGACTTCACAGGACATGTATTATTTTTTTTTACAATGTTTTACAAACAGTTCTATTTGACCTTTTAGGTCAGGATATCTGTATTTATTTTCATGTCAGAAATAATAAAAAGATATTCAAAAAAGTGACAAAGATGGAATTGGATGGGTGGGTGGTTAATATATTTTACAAGTGTTGATCTTTAACATTGTGTTTCTTAGGCAGTTAATGTTTTTATTGCTTAGCTATGCAGATTGACCACAAGCCCAGGACCAAGTGTATTTTCTGTAGGTCTGTGTTAAACCATTATTGTCAAACTCTTGGACGTTTCCACACTGAAACCTGTTATGTGATGTCTGGATGTCTGCCCTAAGCTTTTGAGCTGTGAAGAATCTCACCAATTGGACAAAAAAAAAATCTGTCACACACTAGATAAACCTTTATCTCTCCCTATCTGTTTGACCTAAGATTAACAACAAAAAAAACTACCTTCCACTTATGCTAATATTGTCCTCTTACCTTCCCTGATATTTCGGTGCATATCCTACAGGCATGCTGGCCAGCCTCGTGGAGCAAAACATCTCTGTGCGCCGCCGGCAGGGAGTGAGCATCGGCCGGCTGCACAAGCAGAGGAAGCCTGATCGAAGGAAACGCTCCCGACCTTACAAAGCCAAACGCCAGTAATCACAGTCAAAGTCAAATGAACACCAACCAATCACTGCAAGGAATAAAATTATATTGCTTCACTTCTGAAAATCATTCCTTTCGACAGTATTGTGCTGTATTTTTTTTGTGCTTCATGAAATCTGCTTTTGGTCGTGCTCTCGTAAATGTTTGTTCGTGTGATGCTTGCATTGTTTTTATCGTCAGTACTTTCAAGCAGGTTGAGCTTATGTAAAACCTCTTCAACTGAACTGTTAACTAAAAGTCAATATTTTCTCAGTGCCAATGAAGTATTGAATGTTGTTTTTAGTCAAATACAGTTTTTGTTTTTTTACTCTTTCAGTAAATTTCTGCGTCAACACATTCAGTGGAGGAATTTATCATGTTATTTAAAACTGACAATATGACTCTGTAAGGGTTTGAAATGCCTTTCTTATTTTAAAGGTCTTTACTTGTTTATGTATCTTTAGGGGATTCTGCAGATATACACACACACAGGTTTTGTGTTTGTACCTGTTTTGGATCTCAGAGTGAGTTAAGTTGAATTTGTGCTGCTTTATATTTTTGTATATATTTACATGTTATTTGGCCCGTAGACTAAATTTGGTAATTCTCTGTGCTTGCCAGTTTATTCTGAAATAAAGTTAGTTATTAAAGCACATTAGTCTAAGCCAAATTTCTTTGACTTTTGGAGTTTTGAATGTGTCATCCCAGCAGTGGCTGATAAAAAAAAAATCAGAAGAGTTTTTATAGGTTTGTGCACTGGGTGATTTTGTGAATCGGTTGTAGTGACAGTCGCCGTACACTAGGGAGAGTAATCATTCAGACCAAGTGGGACCATTTCAGATCTATTTGCTATAAAGCTATTCATATTTTTTAAAAATATTGATCGCTTGGGCAGATTTTTAAAACTTCCAATTTAGTTTTTGTTCCGATTACATGTTCCTTTGTCATTAATTTTCCTCTATTTTTAATTTTCTGAATGATTTTTAGTTTGTCAGTTTATGCAACACAGCGGTGTTTTTTTCAACTATGCTATTTAAATTAGTATGAATACTAAGCTGTATATTTTTTTGCGTTGATATTAATTTACAATTATTAAAGGTAGAAAGCTTTAGTTTTGTGTAAATGCAAAGTTGTTTTGTTTTTGGCTACTTGACAAAATACAGGCTGTGACAGACCACATAAAGGTCATAATCAAGCATTTAACTCATAGTTTGTGTAAACTATGATTATTACTTATGGTGGTGCACATATTTGTACAGCTCTACTTGAGGTTGCTAACTATTATCAACTTATCATGGAGAAATACTATCCATCCCTCCATAATATGAAATTAAAATAAAACAAATTCAGGAAACTATAGGCAGTATTTTAATTAATTTTAATAGGTTTTAAAGTTTAAACCAAACATCGGCATTTTAATTTATCATAGTGTTAATTTATAGACAGAATGTTTAGTAAGCCGAAAAACGATCACTGACACAAGAAATTTGTAGCGTAGTGTAACCCAAAACTTAACAAACTTTAACACACAGGAGAGGAAGTGTTTGTCTTCTTGCTGTACTGTCAGATCTGGTCTGGGATGCTGCGTTGGTCCTCCAGGCTAGCTCTCAGGAATTACAGATGTCAAAACTTCAAATCTGGAGCTATGTGTATGTAGAATGAACCTGAATTTGTTAACTCTATAGATATGTGAGCAGCACATGTAAAAGAGTAATAAATTATTTAAAATATGTTATAACTGAACAATGTCCTTGTAATCATACACAGGACAATATTTGTAGTTTGATATTTACTTCTTATTTAGTGCTGGTAATTCATCATTAGTAATTTATTTCTACCACTTGTGTCTGTGCTGGAGTCAGATTTATGCATGCCATAACTGTAAATTTGCTAATCAACGAATGGCAATTTTCCATGTGTGCTTGTAAGCACAACCAATTATATTGGTCCCTCCTTCCAGACGCTCCTGAGTTTAATCTATTAATACTGTAGTCAAGACACACCTGCCAGTCTTAGTGGTAGTCTTTGAGTTGGTCAGCATGCGATGCCATAAGACAGGGGTGGCCAAATCCAGTCCTTGACAGTGTTAATCTCCATCTTAGAACTCTGCAAAGCTTGACTGTACTGTATATTAATGACTCAGCTTTGCCATTTGATTCAAGTGTGGAGTAGAAGGGACACAACTAAAAGTTGCAGGATTCTGGCCCCCAAAGAATGCAGTTTGAGACCACTGATCTGAGGGTTGCAAGATGCTAGCTCTTGAGGACTGAACTTCTACCTCCATGGTGGGACAAAAAAACTAAATAAAATCATGATCATTCTGTTTGCTCCCAGAACACAATTTCTACTGCTTATTATTAGGAATGCCTTAACACCTCTTAAGATGATTAAGAGGTGTGAAATTCACAATACGCAAAGAATCAAGCTTGGAATATTTCAAAGAGATACAATTGATGCTGTGATTGGTGGTGATTTACTGATAATGGTACAATAAATTAAATTCTGCTTATAGACCGACTTTGTAAGTTCTTTTATTATTGTGAAAACTTAGCATATCATTCATAATTATAATATTTACTAAATTTTAATAATGAAATGGCACTCAATCCGGATGTAGGGGGTTGAGAAGGGTGGTTGCGTGCTGTTTAAGATAGTTGATCGCTGTGAACGCGCACGTATGAGCCTTGCAAGTCACCACCCATTGCGTCAGCGCGCTCCTTCGGCCTCGCCGTCAGCGCGCGTGCTCCGTGCGGGATGCTGGATTGTAGGTGATGATGGCGGAAGGGGAGCGACGCTGAGTTCCATCCGAGTTTTTACCCCAGCTGTAAAAACCACCCACAACCACCGTTTCTCTCCGTCGAGACCTATCCCGAAGCAATGGGGAACGAGGCCAGCATGGAGGGGGAGGGACAGGCGGGACAGCCCGGCGCCGCCGTCCCTGCAGCGGGGGCTCCGACTTCCATTTCAGCACCACCGGACTCTGGACAGCTCATCAAGCCCAGCAATGGAGCGCCAGCCGGAGGAAGTGGGACCGCGTCCGGGCCGGGGATTAACAGGTAGCCGAGATAGCTTGGGAGGCTTCGCTATCCAAAGTGTGGGCAATGAAGCGAAATCAGGGAGGATTCATGGCAGCGTGCTGTAGCGTACATTACTTCAACCAGCAGCGTAGATATAGGCTCAACCGACTGCGTGTAGATAGACATGAATGGGCGCTTAATTATTTATTTCAATACCCTTGTCAACACTATTAACAACCTCTTCTTGAAACCTCTTTAATTTGGGCATCAAGTCTGTCATTGTCGATTTGCTTTAAATCGATAAAGTAAACGGAAGCAATCGTACGTAAATGTAGCTTTAAGCAATTTCAACAGGAATTTCTACGCCCTTTTTTCTACGATGTCTGCCCAGAGGATTCAGTATCATGAATGAAAGCGACAATTTCAGGCAGGACCGAGTGTTACAACTTGAATCTTAGAAGCATAATTTTCACCTCATATTCAAGGTGATGAATTTCAGAATTTAATACTAAAAATAAAATGAGGCGGAGAAAAAAAAAGCAAAGTGTCTCCAATTCGTATTAGAGGGGTGGGTCGGTTCTACTACAGGCTTGTTTGACGTGATTTCCAGTAAATACAGGGTCATTCTGAAAAACACACCTTCCTCCTTGCCAGCAGTAGACGTCTGTCTCCCTGATGACAGCGTTGTGTAGGATGTCACTGCTCCCATCAGATATCACCAACGTCATTGAGCGTGCAGGACCAAAACATATGCCATTGCCGTCTTAGTTACCAGATCTCATTCTCAAATTAATATGCTGCGGGATTAAAATTGCAGCTGGTCCGAAATGGGTCATTTAGTCTAGAGAAAGTGCTGTTGTATCTCCTCCCTAAAAGAAATCTTGTGCCATTTCAATATTTGTAACAACACTGCCCTCCTACTAGCATTCTCATATTTAAACCCACATTGATGGCTTAAGATAATGCAGCGTAAAATGATCAAATACTAACAGGGAACATGTCTGTGGTCGCATGTGGCAGCTTGGATGTCAGTATTTTCGGTGTGGGTGTGTTAGGGATTACCCTTCTAACAAGATCTGATATTGCCTAATTACACAGTTCAACAGTTGTAAACCTTAACACACACAGACGTTGCTGCATCGTGGATTTGCCACACCTGCTTGCAGTCTCTGTGCAACAGTTTCTGAGGCTGGCGTGCAAATAGATTTATAGATTTGCTGCAAGCGTTCCTTCGTATGGTTAAATTACAAGGTGAAGAGTTGATGCTTTGTTTGAGACTATGACTTATGGGAGGGAGAAATTCTGAGGCGCAACATTTTATGAAAGCCTTCTGCCTTTATGTGTAGTGTCTTGCAATGCCTCTTGAAATTGTTCACATCGTTGCATTAGGATTGCAAACTTTAATATATTATGGCATTGTATCTAACATACCACCATAAAACACTGTAGTGCACAACTGTGAAGCAGAAGGAAATGAAACAAAGGCCTTGCCTTTTTCAGAATTACAAATCTGAAAAGTGTGGTGTGGATATGCGTTAAAGCCTCCCTGAATCAATAATTTGTAGAACGACCTTTTGCTGTAATTACAACTGCAGACATTTTGGGGTAAACCAGCTCTACCTGTTTTGCACATCTAAGGACTGATATTTATTTTATTCATTTAATTTTTTTTTTCAAAATAGCTCTAATTCAGTTAGACTGAGAGATTCTGCATATATCAATTTTCAAGTCTGGTCACAAATTCTCAACTGGAATCTGTGATCAGAAGGAAAGGAACAATTTTCAGCTCATGAAAATGGTTTGAACTAAACGTTTATTCTCTTTGTTGTACTGGAAGATGAGCCTCCTCCCGAGGCTCAAGTTTTTTGTAGCTATAGCAGGCTTTCTTTCATTGTTGCTCCATATTTTGTAATGTCTATCTTCCTTTAAACTCCCCTGTCTTTGCTTAGGAAAAACATTTTTTTCTCCTTGACACTTTTCCCTGAAGTCCAGATCTGTGAATTTCATGTCAAATAGTTGCCTGTCAGTTGCATCTTCCACCTGAGCTGGGGTTCTCTGCAGCTCCTTCAGAGTGGCCTTTTTGTTTGCCTCTTTGATTACTGCTCCTCTTTTCTGGCCTGTCAATTAATGCAAATTGCCATGTCTTTATAGGTTTGTAGTTGTGCTATACTCTTTACATTTTCCAGAGGATGGATTGAACAGAGCTGTGTGAGATGTTCAAAGCTTTGAATGCGTCATGTTTTTATGACCAAACCCTGCTTCAATTTATTCCCTTCTTTCATCCTTGATCTGTCTGCTGTGTTCATTGATCTTCATGAAAATGTTATGATTTGTAATTGTGAAAAAAAATTTTTAAAGATCATGTTCCATCCTCTGCATGAATTGTGCACCTCTTCATGGTGGTCAGTCACATAAAATCCGTGGAATGAATACTTTTGCATGTATCTGTACTGTATCTTTGTAGAAAAGATCTCTGTGTCTTGCCTGTGTATTGTGAGGGGTAGATTTAAATGCTCATAGCTTGCTTGTTATCTCATGATTTTTTTATATCTCGATTTCTAGTGTCCCCCCTTAGGATCCTCATAAAGAGAGTGCAGAGACTGAGCGCGCTAACAAACAGAGAGGCAGAATGAGAAATGAGCAGAAGGAAAGAGAGTAACATCGAAGCACATGGCTGATTTAAATGGTTTTCTTGAGATCATGAATCTGGCTTTAACATATTCCTTTGTGAAGAACCCGTAAGAATTTCAGCAGCATTAAGACAGTGTCTGGCTCTAGACTTGATAGACGACTTTCATTTTAATTGAAATGAGTTGCCTGGTAATGCGAATGGGGATATTATATCTTTTATATTACCTTACTCAAAAGTGAAATCCACAGGACTTTTTTGCTGTGTGTTAGACCAAATTACATTACATTCAGTCACAGTAAGAGAGCTAAATCCGAGCCTTTCCAGTAGTCTTCTTCTGGCATATCTGGCCTACCCGTCTGCTCCAGTGAGCACCACAATAATTGTTTTCTACTCTTATCATAACAGCTTTCTCTAAGTGCACAGTCATCCCAACGTTGACCATTACTGAAGAGCATTCTGACACAAGCTCCACATATTTCCTGTTTACAACAACATACTCAGTGTGGTACTGCTGCACCGATCTGCCACAACATTTCTAAGCACTATAGCAATCAAAAAGGCTCCCTGAAGCAAGTAGTAGTTTTGAGATTCTCATTAGCATATGTTCCTAAGTTGTACCTGATTTTTACTCAAAACAGGGAATCAAGCAAGTGCTGTAGGCAGATCTTATTAGCCTAAAAATGGGTTGAATTCCTTAAATAATGCGTAATAATAACCCTTACACTGCACTCGTCCATGATTTTTTAACTGAATTTATAAATTCTGTCAGACTTTATATTGCTGTATCATGTTAATAAATCACGTTTGAAATTGGTTTGCCTTCCATTTTCAGTACTGCAGCAAGTGAGGATTTTAAACAGGGTTTGCAAACATTGACTTTGTTTCTTAAAAACGTGTTTATAGGTGGAGATAGTGATATTAGGAAATCTGTTTGTGTTCAGGATACAACTGAGGAGGGAATAACCATTTTATCAGAAAAGATGTTTTAGTGAATTTACAACTTGAAACATCTCTAGCTTTCTTGATGCGTTTTAATACAGCCAGTGAACATTTTGGCTGCAACATCAGCTCTGGTTTAACACTAGAGCTGAAACTAAAGAGCAACAGACATTAGCATCATGATGTGAATAAAAAATATGCCACTATTATGTTTTTATTTTAAAAACAAATCAGCCACCCGTGACATCTGGTCTACAGAGGATCTTTTTGGAATCTGTCCTACTCAGAAGCATCGGTACTTATAATAAAACTAGCCACAGCTAGAGCTCAGTAATTTGCTCTGTCTTGGTGCACTTCAGCACAACACATCCAGTGTTTTAGAGGTGACATTTGATGGGCATCAGCTGCTTCAGGACACCATAACTCTCCTCATGTGCGTTTCCCTTGAGTGTGGTTTTCATGAGGAGTTGTGGATGATCTGCAGCTACGTTAACATGAGTGATACATGGACGAGTTTTTATGACACTTAACTCTAAGGTTATTTTTGCAGAAAATTGTCTTAAAAACAGATAATTATCAATGCTTTACACATGTCAGTTGTTTTAATTGTCTAGACTTTAAGCTAAATTAGCAAGTGATGGTGCTTTTGTCACAATGTTGCAAGAGTGGAGTCTTACGAGGATAAATTTGTTTGTCATACTTATGTTGGGAGCATTTATACCTTTTTAAACTGATACAAAAGTACAAGTCTGTGTTAATAATAGATGCCTTCATGTTGTAGGACGTAATGCTCAGGCAGTACGTCCTCATGATTAATTTACCTTCAGCAGTGAGAGGACTGCAGCCTGCATAGACTTGA
The DNA here is from genome assembly GCF_002775205.1 of Xiphophorus maculatus. Taxonomy (NCBI): domain Eukaryota; kingdom Metazoa; phylum Chordata; class Actinopteri; order Cyprinodontiformes; family Poeciliidae; genus Xiphophorus; species Xiphophorus maculatus. The sequence goes on from NC_036462.1 coordinate 17,748,486, forward strand.
CATGCGGAATGTTTATGGTGTCCTCACATAAATGATTTGAAAAGCAATTCTTTCTCATTATTTACGATGCTTTTATGTGCAAAAAATCAATACCTACAATACCTGGGAGAGACTGGCAGCATACTGACACTGATCCCTTGTTGGAATAAAAAAAATAATCTAAAATACACAAAAGATTGTGGAGTCTTTATTATAATCTCTATGTTTTTTCCTGGAGTTTTATTTTCATATATTTTATGCATTTTAAGTGGCTCCGAAATGCTGTGGCTTAATCTGAACTCTGGTCATCTTTCATGCAGCACATTGAGTAGTTCGTCTGCATAATTACAGTGGTGAATTTATTTTGATGTGCACAGATGATATATACCTTGCCACTGATTCAGAAAGCAGCCACTACACTCCCTGTAATGTAAGTTTTTTTTAAAACAAACTTTCCTTCTCTGATTTAAAACAGTCTCTATATAAATATAAAAAGTGTGGTAAGCTGTAACTAAAAATGTTTTGGTGATGATTGAAGCACTTCTATCCACTTTCTAAAACACATAATGATTAGTTTAATTTCCCTTGTGCCATTTTAATATAGACTTTTTAACACTTAAGACTAATAGCAAAAAATATAGCTAGTGTTCAACTGCAGGTGAGATGTGTATAATGCATATATAATGCAAAACACATGAGTGCATTATTGGCATGAATTTCAGTTGTGTACAACTTAACTTTATGTGTTTAATTTCTTACCGTCTTGTGTCAATGAAAGTAATAGTGCATAACTTATGATATATATAGCAACACATAAACATTATTTTTGACAGAAACAGCTAAAGACTGTAATTTGATGCTGTTTTTGGTGTTTGTTTATATTTGACTTATATAATATTTTTTAAAAAATGACTTTTTTTTAGTTTAAAGATTTGTTAAATGAACTGCACAATCAAATTAAAACTCAGTCTTGGTGAGGAAATGAAATCAAACATTTGTTTTCTCCTACATTTTGACATCAATAGATGCCGGCTGCTCAGCCTTCACTCTTCAATCACATTTATTTGTTAGACAGAAGGCACATTCGTGTTTTCTGTTTTGCTGTAACTAAAATGTTCTCGGGGTGTTTTTTTTCCCTAATGTCTAACTCTCCACAATTACTTGGAGGACAAAATTAAATCAGTCCTGCTGGTTAATTACGAAGCTGAAAGTATTTTCCTCTGGGTAAAAAAAATGCTTTCATCTGATGTGACATTTAATGAATGTGCAAACAACAAATATATCCTGCTGCTGATGTTATGTTTGCTGAGCAGATTTAGGGTGTCGACTATATCTCTTGTATTTATTTTAAAACTCACAATGAATGCCGCTGCCGCATGCAACTGAGATACGTTTCTGCTTTGACCTTTAAATATTACTAAATGGAGTGCACAGGATAGCTTTTCAATCCAAAGCCTCAATCTGCCTGTTTCGCTTACAGTGAAAGATGTACAAATCAATAAGAAACATGTAGCCTTGCACATAAAAGACATTGATGCAGATATACAGTATCCAGCTAAGGTTTAGCACACATATCAGATTATGATTACCGCTGCAGAATACATTTTTTATATTTTGAAAGGAAAGATTTACCTCGTTTATAAAGCAGATGAGCCAGTTTATTGTCTGGACTCTCAATGTGGCGAAGCTTTAGAAAGCCTGGATTTATGTTTTTGTTAACATAATTAATATTTTCAATGAAAAGAGTCTGCAACACAATTTGGAGGATGAAAGAGTAACACTATGCATTTAGCTAATTAGATTTTAGTGAAACAAATAATTTTTGTTATTCGAAAAATCTTCTGTTATTATGTGTTTGGATTACGTTGCTCAGGAGCCTTTTATGAAAGTCTTCAAAGCAACAGCGGCTTTTGAATTGAACATTTATTGCATCCTTTAAAAAGTATGCATATTCCTTCAATACATTGCCATTTTGCTACAACCAACAAATTCAGTTTATGTTATTGGGATTTTATGTGATAGACAAACACAACATAATCTATGATTGTGAAGTGGATCAAAAAGTATGCACAGTTTTCAAAAATTTCCAAATTTTGCACCTTTTGTACAACTGTAAGTCGAAACTAGAGAATAAAATATCTTCTAAAGTTCAGCATCAGTCTGACTATATGGAGAACATCAGTGAACATGAATTTTATTTCCACAGATTCTCAGATGGACTTTTGACTGGGACATTCTGACACAAAAATAAGCATCTAATCAGTTTTAATCCATTATTCTATTATTTAATACCTTAATTGTGCTTTAAACTTCACAACTTTTACCCTTGACTGTGTTCCTTTGTCTTCAGGATGTTGTTTGTGCTCTAATGTTCTCTTGCAAACCTGCGAGACCTTCACCCTCGGTGGGATTTGTACTGAGATGAATTTACACAGATTTTATTTCATGTTATAAAAAGTAGAAGAGTGGAAACTAATGGACGGCTCACTTTCAAGGTTTGCAGAGTTACATAGTTTAGAAAACCAAATGTTTTTTCCATCCACTTAACAGTTATGTTGAACTTTTGACTTCGTCTATTACATACATCCCCAATAAAATACATGCATGTTTGTGTTTGTAGCATGACAAAATGTGTTATAGTTTAGGCAATGGGAATACTTCTGCACCGTGATTAATACCTGTGCAAACAACAGTTGCGTTGGCAGGAGACACTCTTCCTTCTTTGATACAAAACGTATTTTCTGGGTTTCATAACTTTGTTTGGTCTCACTTTTCTTGTTTGAAGCTTCCAGCACTACTGTCTGTTTCTCATCATGTCCACTGCTTGCTTGTTAGTGTGCAGCTTGAGGATACACAGTAAAGCAAAAACAAAACCACCTGGAAACTCTGCCAAGGAAAATATAAGGCCGGTGACCAGTGAAAGACTAAATTAAATTGGAAAACATTTCTCTGAAGCATCATCTTTAATCTATTATACATTATATTTAAAAAAACAAAACAGTGGACTACAAACCTATCATAGCAGTTATCAAAGGTTGAAGTATGATTATTAGTATAATTGTTTGCCTGTGAAATATCTGTGTAAATATTTATTATGCAGGGTAAAAGTTGGCACATCTGGTAATTGCTTACTTTGCTTGGAAGGAAAAACAGACTCTTCTGTTTCAAACTGCTTCAAGTTTTTTGAAGTTGCATTTTTCTGGACTTTGGCTGCTTTTTCACAAAATTACTGTCTGGTTCTTAGAGCCAATCATAAAAGCATATTGCACAATGTATAATTTCAAATGTATAAATTTAACAAGTGGAGAACAAAATAAGTGCCAGACCTAAAAAGCTGCTTACTGCAGCTGGACAGCAAGGACCTGAGAGAGACATTGTGTTTTACTTAAACCATTTACACTGTGTCATATTTTCAGATATTTGCCCTTTAGGAATCACTGTGTTGGTCCTAAAATACAATTTTATAGGTGTCAAAGTCATGGATTGGGCTGGGCCTCTGCAGCTAATATTCGGCCAGATTCTACTCAGCAAAAAATTATTTTATTTTGTTCTTTAGGAGCAATTAATTCACTGTCTTAGGAACTTTAATAAGTAATCATATTTAATTAAAATAATAAAAGTAACAGAACAGGTCACGGTTTGAGGAAATAAAAAGACTGAGGCACAGAGATCTTCATGCAGTGAGATATATTTAATAAAATTCGCAGACTTACAAGAGCTCAGAAACAACACAAGACGCAAAGGAAACTGAGGAGGATATATATATAAAAAACAGAGATGAATACTTCCAACAAAAATGGACGAAACACCCTAAAACTCAAACAACCAATGTTCATGACAAAACATTTTCCTGCATAATAAAAGCTACCTTCAATTCGGCCAATGAAGGAAGTGTTCCTGTGACTGTTTGCAAGACACAAAGCGCGTAAAAATCCAATTTAAAATTGGATCTTTGCTGGGCTCTCTGTTTTAGATACAATAGTTGATTTTTAATCCTTAATTCTTACAACATGTCACATATATGAGAGTCAACGTGCTTAAGAAAAATAAGTAATGTAAGCATTCCTCTGATGACGGCAACATTCGTACTGAAAGTATGTACTCAGTTGCTTGGATTGTTCAGTAAATGGTTGCAGGAGCTGTAGGAGAAAATGTTATAAACATTGACTGTGACACCTTTCTTGTTTTCCCAGCTGTTGACACCAACACCTCGTTAACTAATTAGCAAGGGCATCATTGCATTCTGGTCTAAGCATTAGTTAGCAAGAGCTGTCTCTCCCCTGCAGTATCTACTCATATCTTTTGAATCTTTTCATATTTTGTCACAACAGAACTGAACATGGGATTTCATGTGACAGAGCAACATAAAGTTTAATGCTTAATTGTGAACTGGAAGAAAAATGATGCATTGTTTTTAAAATGTAATTATCTGAAAGGTGTGGTGTGCATTTGACACAAATGACAAAAAAGGTTTTTGTAGCTCTGGCTGTATGCTTATTTGTGGATGTTCTGCTGGAAATGTAAGTCACCACACTGGTACTCTGACCCCAGAGCATGATGCTCCCACTGCCACCTTTACCATGGGGTTGATGTGTTCAGGGTGCAGTATGAGTTTTCCTTTTCATATTCTGTTTTGCAAGCCAGGAAGTAAGATTTCAGTGTCATCTGACCAGAGCCTGCTGTATCCCCAGCTTGACTTATGGTAAACTTTAAATGTAATTCCTTCTGGGTTTCTTTGAACAGTGACTTTTTTTTCTTGCCAGATTTGTGGAGTGCATATTTTTGGATAATGGACTATATTGAATTGGTGTACTCTGTACACTAACCCTCTCTGAAAAGCTCTTGAGGGAACAGTAAAACAGCTGTGTATACACTGAGAATAAATTACACACAGATGGACTCTTTTTACTAATTAGATGAATTCTAATGAGTTTCAGATTTTATTTAGAGGTATCAGCGTCAGACTTGTTAAATTACTTTTGCAAGATACTCTAAAACTCAATAGTTGATCGGTGCAGTGGGACCATTCTCCACAGTTGACACATTCAGTTATGCATGACTAGTTTCCCTTATTGCTGTTCAAATAGGAGAGTGGTGTGACTCCAACTCCTGGGACTGATGGAACGTATTCCCCCAAAATGTTGAACTCCTTTTAAAGATTCATGTTGCCCTGCAGGTGTGATGCTAATGAGTTTAATTTAGATGACAACGTGATCTTGTTAAATGTAGTGCTGCCACAGTGAAGGGTGGAGGCATCTCTCTGTTGCCTTACAATGAGAGGTTTTACTCAGCCTTCCTGTTACGATGAGCTGTTGTTGTGTAAATGACTCTACTCGTTTTGTGATAATGTGAACAATTTGTTGTGTCTTCGACAAGTGTCTACAAGTTGTTCTCAGTAGATTCTTGTTTGCCTGTATCTAAAGGAATCTTATGAAAAGGTGTCTTCCACTTTCACTTTTTCTTTGTTGCTCTCATTAAGTAAAGCCTCAGGCTTTGCATAAATCATTGGAGACTTGATGTCTGAGCTGTTCAAGAGGAGGTTTTTTAAGTGAAACTACCTGATGCTTTGTGAGAACAGCAGGAGCATAATATTTATACTTACACCTTAAGTACAGAGTGCATAACTGATGAGACTGGAGAGAGAGGTTGGCCCTGGACTGTCAACACTTGTGTTGATTTTCAGGTGTAACAGACTAATAGTGCAGATGAGCTCACTGCAGTGAAATCTGGACTCCAGTGGTGAGTTGACCAAGGTTGGAGATATGCAGCAGCTCAGCCCATTTCGAAACGACTCACAATGGTTAACATTTGATGTACTTCAGCTCTTTTAGTCCTCCATTTAGTTTCACTCTCTCTTTGCTTTGGATGCCGAGCTGCTGCTGGGACCGTCTTTGAAGACGACAGGCTTGACAAAGCAAGGTATAAGTTGTTATGACAGTGGAAATTCGCTGCTCATATTTCAGTGTCTGCTCTAACGCCTAAAGGTCTGAGTGGGTGTGAAAACGGAGGTTTAAAATACTGTTACACTGGTTTTTGTCTCAGCTTAGAAACACCTATAACAAATAAAGGATTTAGCTTTTTCAAATGTCCTGTTTCTAATTGATCCTAACATTTCTTACTCTGCACTCAAATTTGAAATGATTCCACAAAATCCAAAAAAGAGTGTCAGAAGTATTAGCCCTTGGTCAGTAAACATGTTTTTCTCTCAATTTACACACAGTATAAAAATACAGTTAAATTCCTAGGTGTTAGTTGGGAAAACTCTGTGACAAAAAACAAATAATTTAGTGTACAAACGAGAAAAATAACTGTGGATTCTCACAAAGCAGGAGAATGATTAAAAAATATTTCTAAGTATTAAGAGCTGGACTGGAATTTACAGAGAACCACACAGCACAGAACCAGACTGCTGGAGCTACCAAGTGAAAGATTTCAAAGACCCTTCAAGAAAACTAGTGCGAGATGTCTCTAATTATCCCAGAACTACTGCCAAGATGTTAGCAAATGACTTGGCATGATTACAATCATTAGAACAAACCATGAACAAACATGTCTTCCAAGGAGACATCCTTTTGCATCCTCAAAAGATTATTCATACTGGAAGCATGTTCATTGGTCAACTGATCTGAAACTACAGATCTTTGACCATGGAGATATTTTTTATGTGTTAATAAGAGTCAGCTAAGACAAAGACTCTTCATCAGGCTGCCTTTAAACTCTTGGCTTAATAAACGTGTAAGAAGCCTTGACCACTTCTAAACAATTTGTCAGCATTTCGGGGAGACTTGTGACAAGACATGAATCATTTATAAGCTTTTTGACAACACACCAACAGGTTAAATGTTAAATGTTTGCTTCTTCTGACATTGATGTTGGCATCTGCTTCGGGGCTTCCTGTTTGAACTAAAGGGATATTTCTTTAGTTTCAGACAAGCTCAGAAACTGCAGAAAATTGACGACTGAAACCTCAATTGAATTATTCTACACTGATTAAGGATAAATTAAAATCCTGTTGACTCTATTTGTGAAAACAATAAGTGGTGATTCTTCCTTTTCCAGAAAATATTTCTAAAATCTTGTCTCTTGTTCTTCATGCTAACCCAGCACTGTGTATCACTGGATGTATTGGTTAACAACAGTTACTGTCTAGTGAAACATGTTAAAATAGGCATAATAAAATCTTAATGGATGCTTTAATATACTTACAGAAGGATTTAAATACAAATATAAAATCCTGACTATTCAAATAATAAAAGCACTTCAATGTTTTTAAGCTATCTTCCTTGTATTACTGTACAGATTTTAAAAGTAAAGAACAGAAATAGTATTTCTTCACTTATTCATCATGTAATTATGCCCATCATCCCCCTCAATCACTAACTTCTTCTTTCCCATAATAACTGTCACCATTCCTTCATTCTTCTCTCAGCGGCCTCCTCAATCTGTCTCTCACTCACTGTAGAAAGATTTGCGTGGTTATGGTGCACAGTGATTGCTACTGCATGGTGACACAAGCCTAATTAACAAGCGATCATTTTGGTTTGAAGATATGTCCAACCTGTCCAGAAGTGTCTCAGCTAAAATTTGGAAATATGTGGTCCAAAATTGGATGTTTAGTAAAATAAAATGGGTTAATAAGTTTTTTTTAAGCCTACATGTCGACAGTTTTAGCAGTGAGTGGCAAATTTAAAAAAAGACTCTACTTCTTGTCAGGAACTGAAGTAAGGACCTGCTTTGTTGCAAGCATGCCACACTGCAGCGTGACTTAAAATTCACAATTACTCCATGAGTCACTTTCCATGTGCTCCAGTCATGTTTTTTTTACTGACTTTGGTTAAATTATTCTGAATTATATGAAGCAGATGTCACATTTCAGTTTTAGCTTTCAGTGATTTTTGCATGATTTACTGACTTTCAGATTCTTAAAATTATTTAACTATACTGCATATAAACCTTTTTTGTGTGGACTCAATAATAAAATCAAATCTATTGCTTAGTGGTGGATTAAAAACATACTGCTGAGCATTATTCTATAAGGACAAATCAATAAGAAAATGCTAGTTACTGTCTTCCGTGGTTCTGGAGAGCTTTCAGTTTGACTTTGATATGTTTTTCTATATTTAAAGATCTAATACTCCTGTAAATTAAATTGGGTATTGTTTGTCAGATATAAGGTGGCTGCATGCATTGTACTTGGACTGTGTTACATTTGCTGCTAATAAAATAAATGACAGTGTGAGTAGTAAAATATCTAATAAATAATATAAGTATCACCCCAATACTGATTGTTAGTCAGCTACACAACAGCATACTACAGTGCAAATGAGATGAAGATTAATTATCAGTGCTTGCAAATATTCATTTGACAGAACAGCTCTGAAATAATCTTTAGAGAATTTTAATCAATATGAGCTTGTTAATGAAATATTCAGGTTGAAAAAGTAGAAATTTCTCCCTTTAGCTGAAATTGTAATATTAAGTGTAAAGAAATTATTTTGCCCCCTGAGAGAAGTATTTCCAGTTTTGCAGGAATAAAACATTAAAATCATGACTCAAATTAATTATCTAACTTATTTTATGCCTTCTTTTTCTCCCTCCCTTCCAGACCACCTCTATCAGACCCCGGGCCTAAAGCAGGAGCGCAGAGCACCCATGGGCCCGGCGACAGGTTGGCCTCCCATGATGCCAGTCAGCATGCTGCGCCTCCAGGAGGCCAGGGTCAGGGACATGCATCCAGGAAGAATCTGCAGGTTGACTTGGGGGGCGGCAGAACCGGAAGGTCCCCTTCTGTGTCCCCGGACCGTGGGAGCGTCCCCACCTCTCCTTATTCTGTGCCTCAAATTGCTCCGATGCCCAGCAGCAAGCTGTGTCCTGTCTGCAAAACCACCGACCTGATGGGCACTGGGGACGACAAGCCCAACTTCAACACCTGCACACAGTGCCGCTCCATGGTGTGCAACCAGTGTGGCTTCAACCCAAACCCTCACCTCACAGAGGTAGGCAGTGCTCAGTTATGGGATTTCTTTTACTATTTTTTAAGCTTGTTTTATTTTTGTTTGTTTGACAAACTTTATTCATATGGTGCTCATAGTGGTAGATAAGGGTTGCCAACAACAGAAAAGAGTCAAAATACTATTTCATCCAAAACATACTACTGGAATATATTAATTACAATTTAATGCATAAAAAAAGTTAACAAAAACCCCATAAGATATTTGTAAAAATCATAACATTGATATAAATGTCTTCTGTTAAAATGTCTTTAATAGGAATTTTAATATATGTGGTAGTATATGATGTAACTTAGTTATGAGCAACAAAAAATGCTGACTGTGTGTCATTGTGCAATCACATGGGAAATATTGTTATAAAGAATAGTGTAATTGACAGCTCAAGTGCTTGAGGCATACAGAATTAGAGACTGCCTGAATGAAGAGGAGAACCAAGTTGACTTTTTATTGCTTGGCTTGTAATTTTCAGGTATAAAAATGTAAAATAAAAGCCTGTCCTTGATTAATTGAATTACAGGGCATTCTTGGAACTGTTGAATGCTTGAAATGCTTTTAAAAAAGGGATCAGAGATTGTTTAACAATCTGACAACAATTATTTCTGTTTGGTAGAAACATCCTCTTGCATCTTGGTGTGTTTTTTTATTATACAGTAAAAGTATTATATCAGTAAAATATTAAATGAATGACGTTTTTATTTTTTTTTAAACATTTTAATTAAATTTTCATTCTGTGGAAAGATTTTTCTAATCGCTGATGAAGAGCAGCTTTGATGATGACTATTGTTGCTGAGTTGGCTTTGACTGCTTCACAGTCTGTAATGCAGCAGCTGAACAGGAGGGAACATGAGAGATCAGTTACATGCTGACTGAGAGCTGTGAACCTTTTGTTCCAACAACAACTTGTCTTGATTTTTTTAATCTGTTGGATATAATTTGCAATCATAAAATGTATTTGTGAACAGAAACCAGCGAATAACAGAATTTGAGGGAAAAAACCACAAGCTTAATTAATCAGGTTGTATAATTAATTAAAACAATATAAGATATTCTTGTAATTTAATCTCGACAGTACATGTTTAGTGACGTAAAGCACTGTAAACATTAAAAAATAGGTAAAAAGCCTCAAATTAAATTCATTTTTTGTTACAGTAGCAGAATCTCACACACAAAACATGGCTGCAAAGTGACATTCAAATATATTTTTCTACCTCGCTCATTATCCTCTTCACTTCGTGGGGTGGCAAGATAAACTTCATCCAACCTCAGCCTTAATTGTCACAATTTTAGTCAATATTAAACTTTTAATTGATACTGTTATTGTAGATATCAATGCATTTAGAGAAGAAGATAATTTTGGTAGCTATTTCCAAACTTTGACTGTACTTTTTATCTTGCCATGTATGTTGTTGTACATGTGAAAAAAGGAAGTGTGCTTTGTGGAAAACAATTTGTCATAGAGTGAAAGTATATGAATTATGTATAATGCAAACTTCCATTTTGTATATTTAATGTGAATTGTGCTAAAGAACATAAAATCTAGAATGTAACTTTTAGAGTTGAGGGCTTGATTTCCAGACCATCTTAGGCTGGTATTTAGGGGGAAGTCTAATGCCCCAAGTTTTTGCACATTGCCCAAACCAGAAACCATTCCTGCTTTAGCAATTAAAATAGGCCTGGTAGAAGCACCAAGCAAAAGATCCTGAAAAAAAACTATCAAGAGCTGATAACCCAGAAGAGATGCTATGATGCTTGTAGATGACCTAGCCAAGTCAGAAACTGTAGACTGAAAGGAGACAATTACCAGAGATCAGCACATGAATGAATGAATCACTCAATCTATCAATCAATCAAATTAATTTGCATTGTACATTTCCACACTTAAATAGACTAAAATGTCATAAATCAAGAAAAAAAACCTCCATCTCTTCAGAAGAGACACCCTCCACTCTGACTGAAGTATCCTAAGGACATCTTGACGAAGATTATAAATACTGGGCCTGAATTTATTTTAAGACTTTATTAATTTTTACTAGGGCTGCCAGTGAAAATGATGGAGCTGTATGTCCATCTTCCATAAAAGCTTGATAGGATTTTAGGAATACTTGATGCTACTCCTGTGAAGACAGCTCAATATATTTTCCCTGCCATTAACAATAATTTAAATCCATCTAAGCATTTATTTTAATGAACAGGTAGCTGAGAAAGCCTTTTGCGTTGATCCTAAAATAAATCACAATGCTAATATGAATTAGGCCATTCCACAGTGTTACTGTGAATCAAGTGTGGCTGTGTCATCTGTCATAAAGTTTCACATCAACTTCAATGAGTCATGTGGCAGAACTGCAACAATGCAACGTTAGTTAAGCTGGCCTACAGGCTACAAGAGGATCCGCAGGCTTATTATGTTCTGGGTTATCGAGAGTAAATTCTTATTTTTTGTACAAATGGAGCGTTGATGTACATACACTGGGTAATGGCTGTGTTTAGGCTTGGGTGCCTCAATGCGTGAGGGTAGCATAACTCTGGAGGCTTCCATGTTAGAGGAAAAGAAAAGAAAGGCGTAGGAATCGGAAGGACAAGAAAAAAAAAACTCGTGGACCAAAGCGGAGACAGAGAGCGGAGAATGGATCGTGGCAGGGAGTGAAGGAGAGCGAGGGAGTAAAGAGAACAGCGGAGGTGGGTACTTTTCAGCTCAGCCTCAGTGAGCTGGACAGATGCTGACAGGAAGAGAGACGTTGAGGGAAAGCGCTCGGCCTCCGGAGACCTGAAGATTTACCCCCATAACCTAGTTAACATGGACTGAGCCTCGGCTTTACTGCAGCCTATCTAAAATACGCCTTATCGCTTAGAAGGGAAATTGATTAAGGGCAGATCAACGTGATGGTGTTATCGAGGATGATGATGAGTCGAACTGCGATAATAGTGATGGTGGCTGGCTTGGATAGTCAAGCTGAAAAGGTCATCTGGAGCAGACAGATTTTCTTTCTATATGGTTGTATTTCATAAATTTATGATAAACTGATGAAGGAATGTCCTCTTAGATTACGTTATATGTTTTTCTATGCTATTTGGATGAATGCATTATAAATTATTATTTTTTATATAAATATTTGATCTATATTTCAGTTGGGCAAACTAAGCTAAAATGAACTAAACTAACATCTTCTTGATTCCAAATACTTACAATTTACTTGTTCAAGGTCATAAAGGTCTTGAGCATAATTTGTCCTTATCATAATAAAATGCACATTCTCTCTGGACTTTCAAGGACATTTGCAGCATTTACTCATGCCAGGATTACTCACTTGTTGACATGTTTAGTCAGCGATCATGTCTTGTTTGTAAGAGGTCTGTTTGTTAACAAATGCTTCGCTGAAGCTAAATTACCTCTTCCAGATCACAGCAATAAGAGTAGAATCTGTTATAGACTGATTATAGATTTCTTGCTTTCATTTTTGTACTACTGATATCAACAGAATGTAATTTTGTTTTTATGGTTTTAAATACTAAGTAAAAAAAATATTGAAAGCAATGTTGGAAAACAGTAATGATCTAATATGCATAAAACATTTCATTAACTATATTTTTGGAAACCAAGTTCACTTTCCAACCCAAATCAAATCCTGTTCACTGCAAGACCTGTAAATAAAAAATAACTTAAAAACAAGGTTAACAGATCTTAAAAAGCAACATATCAACTTCAGATCTAGAGATGTTCAAAAATAGATAAAAAACATGATAATTAAAAGCTAGAGTTAAGGTCAAATTATTCATATCACTCAGTCAAAACGTTTGTTTTTGATAGCAAATGAAAATGATCTCTCAAAAGATTATACAATTCTAAGAGGAGTACTAATTAATCAAAGCTTTTCCTTCATTATTTAAATTGGATTAGAAAATTACATTACAAAAATTATTTATACACATCTCAAAAATCAGTTGAAAATTTTTTCTTCTTCCATTCAGAAGAAGCATATACTGTACATAAAAATAAAAAAAGTAAAAGCAGTCAAATATGTACATTAAAAAAGATTTCACAAAAGTGACTAGTATTTGATGGGGTGATAGAACAATAGAATTACTGTAAAAACTATTTCCCTGGTTTGAATCACTGCCGGGTAATCCTTTCTGTTGCATTTCTTACAACTTTACCTAGTAACTGCTGAGATAAAGTGGATATTTTAACCACAAACACAAGATTTTCCCACCTGTCTCTGTATTAAGCATAAAGATTTTAATGATTTATTTAAAACACTTAGTACAATATGTCGTTTTCATTTAAAATATTAAGGGCTAGCCTTGTTTACGCAGAGTGACTTGGGAGACTATTCTCGAAATATAAGTCAGTGTTGTGTCAAGCAACTTAATGGCGAGAATGCAGTTCAGATGTAAACAGCAAGCAACAAATGGATGTCATGTGCCACAGTGTGTTACGGGTCTGTCAGTCAGGCTGAAAGGAACTGTTTTATTTACAGATTTAGTCTGACAATTGAGACCTGCAAGCAATCATGCAGTTGACTTCTGTTCACATGTGATAATCTTCTGCAGGAGATAACTGGGAATAGAAATGAATATGCTCCGTGCTTAGTTACGAAGAAGTTGAGAAACCAGTGATGTTGTGGAAGAGGAGCTAGAGGTTCAGAAAGACGAGGTCGTCTGAAGACAGCCTTCAAGCAACAGAGAACATGAACACACAGTGAGAGATAGTGAAAATACCACAGACACTCCCCAGACACCGTTCTCCCACCACCATACAGGAGAACATCTGCTTTATAATTGGTCCAATTTCTATTTATAGAGCCTACCCTCCTTCTGTCTGCAGCAACGGCCTGGTCCTGAGAAGCCACAGCTGAAAGGAGAGAGCAGTGTGAAAAAGCTGTGTAGCAGCAGGAGGAGATGGAACAGGAGAGAAAACCATCATCATAAATTAACCATAATAGCTGCAGTGTTTATAACACGGCAGAGCAACTGTACAACGATTCAGCACCTGGGAAGAATAGAAAATACAAAATGTGCAAATAAATAAAACAAATAATTTTTGCACAGACCCAACTGCTTCTCCGTAAAGGAGCTGGTGACACCCATAAACCACAGGAATTTTAAAACATAGACTGACAAAATTTCAATAGTTCAATTTCAAAATCTGAAGAAGAGCTTGGAGGTCTTTTAATCCTTTTTTTTTTTACCCAACAATGAAACACGCCGAGGCTTGTTTTTAACAAACACCCCCACACATATACTGGTTCTACTTTTCTGCACACAATAATTCAGGTGGCAGGAGTATTGATACATATCACATTCAGCAAACAAAGCAAAAATAATTATTTCTTTTATACCTCCTGGAATGTCCTGCATAAATACCAACCCTGCAATGTGACACAAAATATGAGTTAAACTTATCCGTGTCTTTTCTTCATCCTTTTTTTCTGTCTTTTTTTTTTGTACAAGAAACTGCATGACGGAATCAACCTACAAAAATAGCTACTTGTCTGAACTTGAACATATCTTTATTCAGGGCAATAATTTAAAATCCAGCTGGATGAGAATCAAACATGCCATCATAAGCAATGAGAATCACAGGGATAAAAATCTCTAAAGTTGACTGGTCAGGAATTGCAGGCAATATTTTACTCAGCTTATGCTACTGCAATAAATGAATATTTCATTGTAAAGGCTCTTTATTCATTTTTCACTTTGGGTGCCAGTAATTATGGTGGGCACTTAAGTATTTATGTTACCCCTTGTTTTTACTGATTGCAACCTTCAAGACATTTTTTTATCTCTTGTCTTAGAAGAGCTAAAAGTCTTATTTTATAACTTTGAGGTGCTCCGATATGATCATGAAAAGTATAAACTATAAAAGTTAAGCTTAACCATTACACTGTGAGCTCAGCTTTATCAATGTTTAAAATGATCAGTGATGAAGTTAGAGGGCAAAGAATGTCTTTTATTCCACTTACACTCACCCTTTTATGTATAGCTTCCAGGCAAGGTCTTTTTTGCCACGTATTATAGAGAACGGAGGCAGATAAAGTCATCTTGTGATAAAAGCGGGCAGCAGCACATTGCTTGGATTTAAAGCTGCAGATGTCAGAATAGTTTGTCTGAAGCAAGGTTGAAACTGATGTTGCGCAGGCATGGTGAAGACATGTCAGACTAGTAAAAATTGCTAAAGTGTATCGCCTTACTTACACTGGACGACTCATTGATGAACTGACAAATGTATCATTGCAATTTCCTGTAGATTTCCACAACATTTTAACACCTTTTCCAGTTATTTCTATTGTTAAAAGGCCTGACTTTTTTCACATTAAAGGGCGTTCTAAATACACACATGCAGAATAAGGGGAGCAGACATAGGAAAGGCAAAGACATATCATAATGTCTCCATAAAAGGTTTTGTTTTTGAAAGTGGTCATGGAGAGTAATTAGTTGTCAGTGTTTAACTTGCAGCAGACAGCAGTCATAGTAGTCTCTTTTCAAATGCAGATTCAAGATAACCTCTATAAATATTGGGTCAGATTCAAGAACTGAATGCCAGCCTTCTTTTTGAAGACAATAACTTTTAATTGACATTTAAGTTTTTTATATTATATTTGCACATGGAGGTATTTAACCTTTTAACTTTCTGCTCAACAAAGCAACTTTCATACCACTGTTCAACACGGGGTGCCAGGATTTCTGTGCCTCCAACTAACAGTTTGCACTCTAGTCTGAATTATATTACTTGTATTTGTTTTACAAGAGCCCATACTTGCAGTATCTAATACTAGTGGAAAATGAAATATAATCAAATAATGACTTGACTTTATCCTGAGGAGGTGATTCAGCCATTTGTGTGTTGGATCAGCAACACATATAAAATTTACAGGACAGATATAGTAATTATTTTCACTATATCTTAAATATTTCACTTTATTTAAATTAAATTAAATTAAAATTTTATATAAAATCATACATAAAAATGTTACTGTTTTAATTTAGTTTTTTGATTCTTATACTACAGTTCATCATGAACCAATTTAAACTACTATTACAACCTTTTCTATAATAGTGCTTGACTTGCTGAGTAATTGTGCTTTGTAATTTGTGAAGAAAAATAAGAGAATATTTAAGATAAAGACAGATAAATTTATTTGATGCATACAGCTCCCTTTACATTCCAATTTTCACATTTGTAAAAAGTTACTTTAAGCCTTTTTATGTGTAGAACTGTGGCACTCTTTGATTTCCATACAGGTTGTGTGGTCTAAGTTATTAATATTTTAGTCTCCTGTGTTAGATATTTAGATTTAAAACCTAAAAACCATGGCCCAAACATTGCTTTAGCAGCTAAAGGTTCACATGTGTATCTTCATTTCTTCCACAGCTTCTCACCTCTAGTCAAATCCTATCTGCAGCAGTGATGACGCACCTGGTAGAAACGTCACTCTAGCGCAAGTTACAAAACAGCAGAACTAATGTTTGCCAGCGTTCAAACGTAGCCAATCGGACCTGCTATAATTATAACTTCCCCTGGTAAAAATACACAGGTCTCTGACAGAAGCTGCTGAGCTTGTCAGCACCAGTAGAGCAGAAGACCCAGAGATGAGAGAGGTCCAGCTGCAGGTGACAGAGAATTGGAGAGCGAACCAAGGCATGTTCCTCCAGTGACTATAGCGGAGCTGTTTCTTTATATCAAAGCGATGGGCCAGTTCCCTGAGCCAAAGCGGAAAAACAGATTGGAGCTGTGGTGCACCAAGTATTTTATATAATTTTACGGTGTGGACTTAATAAACTCAAAGTCAGAAGTTGTGTCAGCAGCTAAGCCATTTTTATGCTTGGGATAAGAAGTTTCCTGAATCTTAATATAGAGGCAAGGAGAAGCCTAATAAAAGATTTTTTTTTTTTTACTTAAGTATTATGGTAAGTTAAAAAATAATCCTACAGGCCTATTTTGAAATAAAATAATAGTTATAATAATAATCTTGACCATAATTTGATGGTTGGAGGGCCCAGTTCTGGACCCCTACCTACCTGTCCCCCGTGTTGGTTTGACAGTCAAGAAGCTGTTAGCCAGTTAAAACCAATCTAAAACCAGTTTTGATATGGGTTTGGGGTTATTTTCAGGCTGTAGATTTAACATAATACTTAACAATTTGGAGGCCTACTTCCAAATAAATTATTCCACCTGCTTTATGTAATGCAACAGTAACTGACACCAAAGCACGCCCTCATTATCATGCTAACACCATCATACCTGGTATGTATTAAAAAGTCTTTAGGTCGGGGCGTGCCGTGGTGGCGTAGTGGTTAGCGCGACCCACATTTGGAGGCTTCAGGTCCTCGACGCGGCTGTCGTGGGTTCAACTCCTGGACCCGCGTGTACCGCATGTCTTCCCCCTTTCCTGTCAGCCTACTTCATGAAAAGGGACTCTAGAGCCCACAAAAAGACCCCAAGGAGGGGTGTAAAAAAAAAAAGTCTTTAGGTCTTAAAGCTTCATTTTGATTCATCTAAACATATTTTTAGTCATTGTAGTGAAACAACTCAGTCTTTGTCTCCTGAAAGTAATTGCTTTGTCGATGTGGGCAGCTGATGATTCTAGTCAATTTTAGAGCAAGGGCTTTTTTTCTTGATTGACATCTTCTCATTGTTTATTTTTTCTTTTCTTAACTCACTTTATAGTGAACAGTAACACTGGTGTTCAGGTTTTTGCCAGTTAATTGGCTTGATCCTCGGTGCTCATGGGTTGTTCCCACCATCATTTAGAGTGACATAATGACCACTAATGACCACTTCAAACATTTTATACCAGAGACACTCATGATCATAAGCTGATGAACAGATCAGTAGCCAGTATGAGGTTCAACCCATGACTTTCTAACTGTGTGGCTTCTACTCTGGCTGTGAGGCACAGTTGGTGCTAAGACCAGTGTCAGTGTGAGTTTTATAAATTTCTTTTTTTTTTTGTAATTTTTGATTCTTGCCTTTGACTGCAGCCTATGGCAAATGCACAGCAGAAACATAAATTTAAAGTTGTGGATGTGACCTCTCTGGAGGTTTCACAAGTAACTTCAATTTCTGGAAATGAGTCACAGTCAGTCTTAAAGTTTTTTTTTTTTTTTGTGCATTTTTTAAATTCTGGACCTAATGCCAAAACTGTGACATAAGGACATACAGTATGTAGTAAGTTTCCCCAGTAAAAGATAGGGCTGTTTTAACTGATTTCAATGCTGCCGAGGTTGTAATCCTGAGGCTCAAAATTGATTTTCTCAAGTTTCCACAGCAGCATTAACTTGGGAGAGCAAGTTGTCCACAGTGTCATGAATAAACAATCTGTAATTTTTTAGTAAGGGCACTGGAAGTAAACTTTATAGGCAGTGAGCGTCCTGGGTATGGTATTGATCTCGGTTGCAACTTCAACTTGTGATTATTTCTAAACTTTTCAAGAGTGCTGTATGCCTTACAGCTTCTCTGTTTGTCTGTTACTTATAAAATTCAGATGAAAAGCAAATAAATGTTTTAGGGGTGGAATATTTGAAACATGTTAAACACCTGGAAGAAATTTCTGTTGTTACTCAGTGATCATAGACAGATGAGGGCTATCAGGAATACACAACGGAAACAAAAATCTAAAATGTACAATACTTTGATTGTGGAAGTGTTCACACACCCTTGATATAAATATCCTCTTGAAACATTTTTGATAAAATTTTGGCATTTAATCTATTTGACTTAACATCTCTCTTCAAACACAGATTTGAACTTGATAAACTTACAATAAGTTCAGATGTTCTAGAGGAATGTTTTTGGCCATGAAAGCTGTATTTTGCAGACAAAAGGACAAAGTTATCAGTTAGGAAAAAATAGCAAAAGTTCATAGAATTGATTATACAATGGGCCTCAATAAGTTGAGAAAAAATGGTGACAGCAGTGACACAGGATGCTTCTCCAAAATTAATGAAAAGACAATATGGAAGCTGGTCAAGGAAGCTGCCAAGAGGCCAGTAGCAACACTGAAGGAGCTGCAAGATTTTCTGCCAGGAAAAAAAGGATTTCTGCCAAGTACTGGTTGTCTTCTCCATATGTCTGCATGAAGGATCAAGACTACATGAAAGATAAAATAAAATAAAACTCCCGCCTTGCGAAAATCCACCCAAACTTTGTAGGATGTGTTATTTTGAGTTATGATCTAAAAAAATGACAATATTGCGTTACAATTCCAAAATGTATGCTTGACAGAAATACAACAATGTGCATTACGAAAAAAAAAAAAATGGAAATGAATGAAACGATGGTCAGTCAGTTTTTATCCGAAACCTCCAGTGTCCAGAAAGATGAAGGTAAATTTTATTTTCCTCCTACACAGCGAGTCCAAGAATTCTTCCAAATCAAAAAATTATATCTCCTTACCAGATAAAAAATAAGGTTTTGGACAGGTAGACTAAGATTTCTGAACTAAATCTAACAACTAACAATTATTCCAGTAATAAATTAGTTTATCAATTATTCTGATGATTTATTGACTAATCAGATAAAAAGTATTAACAAATTTTTTTATTTAACCTTTTATACAATGTTTCAAGTGTAAGCAAATAAACAGATAATTTGATTGCTTTTTAAAATAAGAATGTAAATATTTTATTGCCAAAAGTGCAATAACACACTTCTCCTTTTTCTGTACACGTGATCACTTGTGGCAAAGAATTCATCTGCTGTTAAGAAAATTCGTCAAACATCAACATGTGAAAAGCTCGGCACTTTCTGCTTTCCTTAACATCAGTCGAGGGCTAATCTGTTGATTATTTTTTTGATTAACTGATTAATAATTGGATTGCAAAAGGTGCTTAATTGGAGAGATTTTATAGAATTTGAACTGGGTGAAACTAAAACTATGCCACTTGAGGAGTTATTGGCAGAACATATTTACAGTCAAAGGTGTTTTTTTGTCTTAAATGTAAAAAGTATGTGTATATTTTGTACAGTTGTGGCTTCATTACTGCAGTATGTTCTTACAGCAAATTTCACTTTTTTTGAATCTGTATTATAGGGTTAACAATTAATTGATTACTAAATGAGTTGATGAATATTTCAATAATCACTTACTCATGATTAATCTAGTTAACCTTTTCAGCCCTAACTAAATCTGATGGAAAATCTGTGGGTTTATTTGAAGAGGGCTGTAGATAAGAGATCTCCCTCTAATCACAGAGTTTTGGAAAGCTTTCAGTAGTTAGAGTGGGCAAATATTGATAAGTCAAGATGTGGCATGTTAATAGACTCCTACACTTTTGAGCGCTACTGTAGGACCCAATCAGGAAAAAACTGAACTGATATTTTTCTAATGCCTGTCTACATCTGTTTCTGCTATATATAAAAACTACACAGCCAGAAAAAATATGTTTCAAAATATACAGAGTGTGGATGGAGGCTGAACTAAAGTGTCTTAAATGCCATTTATTTGTAAAACTCCACCATTTCCTCCTGTGCATGCTAATGATGTGCTTTCTGTTGGGAAAACTTGTAAACATTTGCTTGTATTGCAGTCTCACACAATAGTGGCAGGCTGTATTTTCCTTTCTATCTGAAATATTCCTATCTAATCATTTCACAATGTTTTTCAGCACAACGCTTCTGGGTGCAGTTATTAACCGGAACTTTAGGTTGACAAACGGTGGGAACTGGGTCAGGAATCCTGCCGAGGCACATACAAGCTGATATTTGCATACACCAAAATATTTTGCAATAAGAGCTGCCAGAAACTAAATCTGGGACACTGATTTAATTATTACTCCATAGTTCACCTCATTTAAAGTCCCAGCTTGTTATTACCACTTTAGCTTCTCTCTACAATAAAGAACAACAGAAATGAGCAGACTGTCAGCACATGGAGGAAAATAATACATGCTTATTAGATCAATTTTGCTTGACAAGCTCCTTGATTACTGCTAAAAACGGCACCTAATTTCATTACTACATTTACTTTAACGTGATCATTTCAATTCCAACACTTCCTATGACACATTCCTGCTTTTAAAATGTTTGGCTACTACTTTTGTTATTTTTGAGCAGTGTAATTTCATCACAACTAGATTTATTTCGCAGGTTATTCTGTTTGCAACTCCACAATAACGTGTACCTAAAATTAAGGTAATAGAAAATAGTTAATCAATCTCTTTCAGCTTTGCAGCTTTGATGTAAATAATTATTATTACATTAAATAACGCCCAGATTTTGGTGCCATGAACTCAATAACACTTGAATTATAAAAGCTGCACAAGCATAACAGATCATAGCAAAAATCATTGCAATGCACATGTTTTAACTTTGAGATTCTGCAGTGTGTTTCAGGACTTAATGTTAGTCAGTACACACTACTTTCCCGCATCCTATTAACAATTTGGCTCCCTGCTGCGGCTAACACTGCACCAGCTCACCTGGTGAGAGGCTCTCAATAAGCAGAATGAAAAGAAATTCATCAGCCGTTTCCACACTCCACTAAAACATTCTCACTCATCTGAGTTTGTTTAAATGGACTCCATTAGCTGCTTCGACCACATTCAGGAGTAAAGCCACAGCATTTATTGAGTAGTTGTTTGTAGTGCTGGCCGGATTTGAATCAAGCAGAGATAGACAAACTCAGAGCGAAAGACAAGGAGGGAGTGAGAGAAATAGACCGAGAGAGAAGCAATGAAAGGAATTTCAATGTCTGTGGCCCAATTTGCAAAGAATTCTTAAACCACTGCATCTCAATCATCCTGATTATGAAACTGCAGTCAACTGAGCTACCATAGGCACTTCAGGGAGATACCCCACCTTGGCAGAGCTTCTTCCTTCATCGTGATCACATATAGTTTGATGATTGGAATGTTTTTTAGGGAATGTACTGCATTGCATTTAACATCAGTCAGCAAATAATAGCAGGTGGGAAACTAACTTCATCTTAGAGAACGTTGTATGGCTGTGAATCTAAAATAGCCATAGGCTCAAATGAGGTTCTGATGGAGCCACAATTTTGAGCAAAACATCAGTGTTGCATATCATGAGTTTTAAATTATTTAATATAATGATGTAACTTCCTGTTCTTCAAATACAGCTGACTGA
This sequence comes from Xiphophorus maculatus, assembly GCF_002775205.1. Lineage (NCBI taxonomy): Eukaryota > Metazoa > Chordata > Actinopteri > Cyprinodontiformes > Poeciliidae > Xiphophorus > Xiphophorus maculatus. Next base: position 17,770,560 of record NC_036462.1, read on the forward strand.
CAGTTTGCTGGAACCAAATGGGGAGGAGGAGTTTCTATTTGTCTTTCACACTGAGATAGCGATCACAGTCTGAAACTTAGGACGGGCTTGCGGTGTTCAGACATCAGACTCGTGCTCTAAACACTCTTTTGTCAAGATTTTTTGAGCTCTTGTGAGTTTCATTTGCAGCAGATCAGATAGAAAAAGGGTTGTGAGAGAAGGAGGGACTACATGCAGCAACGGTTTGAGATTTGAGAGTCGAATCCCAGACGGCTGAATTGAGTATCAGTTACCTTCATCTATATGTCAACACTGCCTCACGACTCGACTGAGACTTCAGGTTTTAACTCATGAACAATCTTTATCCCATGTAATCAAGGGTAAATGTGACTTGGTATGTGTAGATCATTTGAGTAAATTACTAATGTTGTACCTCTGAGTTACCACTGTGTAGAAATGACAGGTTGTCAGGTCACTTTATATCTGTAATGTTCCCTGACAGCATGTGGCAGTAAAAAGACTTAATGGCAGCTTCCAGGTTCGTCTGTGTTTAATAATGCTATTGGACGTGTATTTACAGTGAGTGAGGCACAGACCACATCTCTGACAGATATTACTTTTCCTCCTGCATTTGATTTAATAACCAGAACCATTGCAGATCATGCTATTATTGGCTCAACATTAAACATTTGCTGTATTATCATAATGATGATCACATGGATTACTCTCATCGATACAGAACAGTGATATCTTAATTTACCTTCCACATATCACTTTCTAGTAGATTAGTTTTAATGCAATGATGCTTTTTCAAAAATTAAAACACTTAGTGATTCATTCATTCAGAAATTTTAAATTAATTGGAGTTAACCAATTTTTACTGGTTTTTAAACTTAACTGTTTATATTTTAGTGCAGTGAATGTGCATTTCAATTATATCCCTCCTTTTAAAGTAACTCAGAGCATTTAACAGTATTTTTCACACTGGATTAAATTTATTGAAAAGGATAAAAATTTTAAATTTGTATGTTTTTAACCCTCCTGCGACCTTATCGCGATACTCAGGAGGATCGAGGACAAAGTCACATTCAGACAGAAGATCAGATTGTCAAATTAGATCTTCTATTTCCGAAACTACACAAAGAAACCTTGAAAAAGCACACATAGGGTCAGTACCAAGTTGAGGGACTAGTGACCTGAGACTTGACTTGACGATGTCTGTTGGCTCATGACCAGAGAAAACCTGCAGTATCCTTACCATGCCATTTAAAATGCACATAAAAGTGCAGTAGCTTTTAAATATTTTCTTTAAAACTGTGTTAAACCTGAACAATAGAAACTGGACAACGCTGATTTGTAAAGATTTGATGCATTTTAGTTCTCAATCTCATGTAATAACTCATATTGTGTTGATTCAAATGTTTTATATAATGGTTAAAATATTTAGGGGAGAAAAAAAATTACTTAAACTCTGCTTTCGTTTACGTCTTACCGTGCTTTATTAAAATTACCCTCCATAGATTCAAATGGGTGCTACTAGGTGGCAATAAACCTACAATCTGTTGCCATTGAACTTCTTATGTTGGTCAAGACTTAAGAAGAACTAGAAGATTATAGTTATATATACTGTGTTTGCAATAATAAATATATTATTACGTCACTATTCAGAGATGTAATAGACTAAATAATTAAAATATTTCAAATAAAAACAATATACAAGGTCAGACTTAATATATATTGGAAATACCTGCACATATCACCAATAATTGTTTTGTTTTTATTATTTGATATCTTTTTTTGTTTTTATTATTTAATAACCAACTGTTAGTGGGTCCCCTGTACTAACAGCGAGTTCCTCATGAAGGTCCCAAGCATCTTTTTGGCTCCATGTCCTGACTCATAACCTTTGACATGAGTCAAACAACATTGTACTCTCCAGAGAACACTCTTGTCTACTAAGATAGAGTTTGAATGGAGTCTATGTTTGAATGAGAGCTGGTAAAAAAGAACTGAATATGATTATAAGCTTAAAAATTGAAGCTAGAGGAAGGGGGGATAGATAGAACAAAAAATCCGATAAGAAGAAATAAAGCCATCAAAAGGAGCGCATGATTGGTGTTTCAGTGAGCTGATAGAGGAGCAGAACAGGAGATGGAGTGTGCAGTGTGCTTGTTTTCTGCTGATACAGATCAGATTTCATAAAGATCCACATGACTGCCTCATAACAAGGGGATGGAGATAGGAATGAGATGGAGATATGAGGCAGAGGCAAACAGAGACATGAAGAAATTGATAAATAGCTGCTTGCCCTCCCTGCAGCTGCTCTCTTTGTTTTTCCGGCTTGTGTTTTTCCTGTTGAGCTTTATATGATTATCCAAACTGTAATTTGGAAAGAAAGAGGATTGGAAAACAATATAAAGGAAACATTATAACATTATAACATTATAAATAAAATTTTAATTGAATCAGCGATTGGATGAAGTGTGGTGTAAGTTAGGAGTTGCCCTGATTTGTTCACCATTCATATTACTTTGACGTTTGCCATCTCTGGTTGTCTGATGTACAGTGACAACCATGTGGGCGTCATCACTCTTTATTGTACAGACTGGCAGGAGGCCAGGCTAAGGTCCTGTTGAGCCTATGACATGCTCTGTCTAAGTTACTGAATGACAGACTGACCTAATGATTGACTGAGAGCTTAATAATATTTACCATATAACAGGTGGAGCAGGTGCTGAAGCCTTCAATGCTGTCACTATAGTTTGAAAACTCTTGTTAGATCAGATTTACAATGCCTTGCAAAAGTATTCACATCTCATTTTAATAGTTTTTAATATATCTATTATTTCAGATTTCAAAGCTTTGCATCTTCTCCTAGAGTTACCAGTTGCTTCTCCTCTGATTAATGTTCTCCTTGCCAGCGTTGCTAGCATGTCTTTGTAGCTTTGGTATTGTACGGAAAGATGGTGTTTAATACTCTGAGCTTAAGATGTTGTTTTTAATCCAATTTAAACGTCTCTGCATCTTTGTCCTTGATACTACATATTTGTTCCTTAATGTACTCTAACAAACTTCTGAAATCTGTAAAGAACCTCCGTATTTATATTGAGATTAAATTTCACATATTTGGACTCTGATTAGTAATTGCATTACTTCCAAGTGACTTTGGTAGAAATGCATTTTGTTTATAGGAGTTTCACAGTGAAGGGAACTGCATGCGAATGCCTACTACACTTTTCATATATTTCATATGAATCTAAATTTTGAATACCAGGTATTTCACAATAATACACTGCTCTATGTGATTACATCACACAAATCTATATGAAATACAGTAATAATTGTCATTGTGATGTGAGAAACTTCAGCAAGTATAACTTGTTTTGCAAAGTACAACAAATACAAAACAATAAGTGCAATACTGTGGTACAAAAGTAACAAATAAGGCTCACTGGAAATGTGAGTTTGTTGTTCTGGCTTGTTTTTTCTCATTTTCCCTGCCCTTTATAGTTTTCAGCTGTAGTCTCTGGACAGAGGGTGTGTGGACATCAGACAGTGACAGCATGTGGGTGTGAGGGTTTAAAGAACAGCAATTGGAACAAATTGGCGTCACATTTGTACATGTACATGGTATATGTGGGTGTATTTGATGCCCACATACACTAAAAAGCTGTGACATTGTAGCAACGACATACTACAGTGTAGTTCCTCCTTTGGCTCCTAAAACTGTGCTGACCTCTAAAGACAAGGACTCAACTCAGCTTTTTCCACAATATCTGGCACCAAGTCATCATTAATCCTTCAAGTTCTAAGTTTTGTTGAGCAAGGATGTGCATTGATCAGATGTCATTTTCCAGAATTTTCCACAATCCCCTAATTGTATTTAATTTTTGGGAGCTAAGCCAAGATGTTGTGCTCTTTACATTCTCAGAGGATTCTTGCTGTGCTTCAGGTCACATTATCCCTGCTAAGGCAGTCACTGCAATCAATAAATATCATTTTCTTGAAGAGTTATACTTGGACTCTGACAACACAAGTCGATGATGTGTGTCAGAGCAGTATTGGCAATATTCGCAGTTCTCACTACCCATTGCTGTACATCTCTTAAAATATGAGAAATCTGATCAGTATGCGTCTGCACTCCCTCATTCCCCTCTAATGCAGCTACACTGGCGCTTGCTAGGTTTTTGAGTGCTATTCCAGATTCAGATGGTTTTGACTTGGAGAGTTCTGCATGGACAGTCACCAGTTCACATCAGTGGACTGCTGGATCCTTACATCTCCATCAGGTCCTTGAGTTCCTGTGATCAAAGGCTGCTTATAATCCCCAATAAAAATCGGAAAACTGAAGGAAACATAATTTTCTTCTCAGGACCTCTCTTCCTCTGTCAACGAGAAAAGTGAATTCAGTGGCTTCCTTTAAAAGTCAGCTAAAACTTATGTTTTTAAATTTGCTTTTGTTTAGTGTGTCTTGGGTTTTTATTTTGTTTGTTAAAGCATTTTGTAAATTTTGTCTTGAAAATACATAAAGTTTTACTTGTTTACTTTCTGATTGACTGCTTGTTGACACACAGTTCCTGTGATTTGAATTTGAAGCTGATTCAATACTAAATCAGCTTCAGTATTGAATATTAAAACATTGTAAAGAAGACCAAAACCCAAAGACTGGGTTTCCTTATGCTGAACACACTGGTTTGTCCTGATTAGAAGATATGTTATTTGTTGCATCATTGTGTGGACATAAAATGAGCCACACCAATTACTGTTTGAATAGGAATTCAAACAGTAATTTTATGCTAGAGCATAAGTTGTGGTAAGCAGCAGACAGCAGGTTAGCTATAAGATCCCATGTTTCAGCTAATTAACCAGCTAGTGTTGACTTGCTAGATTTGCATCGTTACTCTATAAACAGGAGAAGAAGAACTAATATCAGAAAGAACTTTATTGACCATCACTGTGTCCGCAAGCCAGAAATGTAACTTCAGCTTCATATGATTTTTGCTCTGACAGCATACAGACATTAATTACAGGAAATATTACATATAATAAGTAGATTTAATGAAGAACTGATACAAAATCTAGTGGGGATTCATGTTACATTTTGCTTTGGTCTTCCACCACTACATAAATCTGTTTAAGAAAATTAAAATAAATATTTTAAAATATTTAAAATATATCCGTATTCCTGAATCAAACTGATTTGCAAATCCTTATACGTCAATTGTCAACACTCCAACATGTGTTTGTTTGTTTCTCTGCATCTAAATCAAAGCAACTATTTGCTTTGATTTGATTTTTGATTTTGAAACACAAACATTTCAGACATTTTTGTGTTTGTAATAATTGACTAATCATATTATTATAGCTTTAATAGTGCTGCTTTCCATTTTGAATACTAGAAATTGGGTCATGTCACCCATTTTGTTTAAAACATACAACAACGAGCTTTTTACGTCACTTAAATTATGAATTTGATGCCCTAAAGGCAGAGCCATCCTACTTTGATACCGGTGACTCATTGTCTATGTCTCTTTTCTCACATTGATCCAAACATTGAGCAGTTAGGAAAGAATAACTAAGTGAAAAGAAATAAGTGTGCAATCTGATTATTATGCTACAGTGTAAATTAGATGTTATCAGCTCAGGTTGGAGTTTCTGAGCCTCTCGTGTCGCTACAAGATCCCAGCACAGTGGATAGTTTGTTCCCTGCACTGTGCAGTAATTCAAGAATTCAAAAGGTCCAGGTTCATGCTGTTGTAGCTAAGCTGTGAAGTGATAATATGCCTGCAAGGTTATAATAATTGTTTTGATCTGTAATTGTATTATGATAATGTACAATATTAAGTTTATTGTACAATTATCAGCTTTCTTCAGCAGCTCATTACACAGAGAGCCAAATTGTCATGAATTGCGGTGAAGAGATGGTGAGGCAGACACAGAGAACCCAGGTTGGAGTGAATAAATGATGATTTAATGGTGAAAAAGCACAAATAATCCAAAAGTCCAGGCAGCACAGAATGAGCAGAAAGCTAAGGCTCACAACGGATAGCAACTGGTAACAATCAAAAATACAGAGTTGACGTGACAAAATGAAACAGATTCGACAAGGACCCGAAGAGAAACAAGGAACACAGGTGGGATTAAATGCACAGAGGATAATCAAGGAACCAAACACAGCTGGGGACAATCAAGGGGTAGACAGGACAACATGGAGACTCAATAGACACAGAAACCTAAAATAAACACAAAGAAAAACTCAAATCACCACACAAATAAACTTAGAGGGTATGATAAGAGGTCTTGTAATTGGCAAATGTTGATATAGTTCATTGAAGTCATTATCATATATTGGAACTTAAGGTAATAGGGCACATATTCGATTGCATTGTTTGGGTCCTATTTTTGTTGATTACAAAACACACAAAAACATGTATTTTCTGAAAATAAAATGTTTATTTTTAATTCTGTACTACAAAAGAAGTGTAACAATACTGTGCATGAGAGGTGGATCATCTCTTCACTGCTGTGTCACCCTATTTCATCCCTTCCTTCCTCCATTGCATTTCAATTTATTTATCTTTTAGTTAAGTATTTTTGAATAGTAGTTAATTATAACAGAAGCAAAATCTCACTTATTTCACTTAATTGTGCATGAGTTTTCTTCGGAAGTCTTTATATTACTTAATATTTCTATTAATTCTAATTCTGTTTCAAATTTAGGCTGACTGACTTGTGTAAGACAACAGATGACGACCCCCGATCAACACAAAATTACTCTGAGCGACCTCCTGCTGATAGATATTATTTACTGTAGTCTGATAATCCTTACAGTAGGGATGGATAGATTTAGAAAATTACTTTTACTCCTTCATGCATGACTTAAAACCTCATTCAGTACTTTTGTCCCTAAATGTATTGGATCAGCTGTTATAATGAAATCAAATGGAAAATGTAGCTTTTTTTAACCATGCACTTTTCAAAGACTTTTGAGGTCTCAGGTGAAAACAAGAATTTATACTATAAATATGTACATGACAAATAAATAATACAACATATTGGATGTAAGATATTGTAACTAATGTTACACTGTCTGTTATGTTACATTATTTCTAATCTATTATATTGGCTACACTACTGCAACATGCTCCTGTCCTCTACGTCCCTCATTCAGCTCTTTGGTCATATTATTTATTGATGGTACAAATATTTTTTACCTGGAAGAATCTTATTCTAGGACTGACCAGATATTTGTCAGGTGTTTAGCCTTTCTGTCTTAGTGCCTCCCATTTGAAGAATGTTTGAAGAATGGGTTTGTGAACTTACACTGATTGACGTAGGTAACCTTTTTTAGAGCAAACGTTAAACTTTAATCTATAAATGACCCAAAATTGGCTTAAGATGCATTTTGACCTAATACTATTTAAGAAAAAGCAAACAACAGGCTTGTAGCATCACTCTTTGTGCCCAATATCTCTAAGGGATCCCCTGCTCTCTCACAGCCTTTCTCTGACTGCATTTATAATGCATGAAGACATTATGCAATGACCATGAATCCACAACATCTACAATAGTGTGGCAGCTGTCAAAGCACCAGGATGCCAATTACCTCTTATGGCCATGTGCCATCACTAACACCTTTCACTGGCCTTCTCTTCAGCATACACCTCGATGGTGCAAAAAAAGAAAAGAAAAAAAGAAAAAAGGCAGCAGAAAAAGCAAAAGAGTCTGAAACAAAGAAGAAATGATTCTGGTTGCAAAAAAGTAGGTTAGATTGTTTAGAGGATTTTGATAAGGATGGAAAAAAGGAGAAAGGCAAGAGGTGCAAATAATACATTTGGGGGAATTGTATAATGAGGGTCAGTATTGCATTATTAAAGATGTCCAAAGTTGTCACCATCTGTCACATTTATTTGCCATGCTGTTGTAAATGGGTAAACAGTGTTTACCAATTAATGGTGATGCTGAGCTTTATGGATGCTTAAATCCCTCCTCAATGAGACATTTCACATCATTCCCAATTATGAATCACTTCAATCATTTTCCACATACAAATTTCCCCCTATTCATTTAGACTGAAGGGTTTTTTTTCAGCTGCACTGGATGAGTGGTAAACAGGCAGTCAGTCAGACAAACAATTAAACGTGCATACTGCATTACAGCAAAGAAAAACCACACATTGACTGTAGTTTACTTTGTAGTTTAACTTTCTTGGATATTTTTGGATAGCAAAGGAGAAAGTGGGGTGTTTACTTAATACCCAAGGGAAAGTAGGAGAGCATTCAAACAGCACTGAGGATAATTTACTGTGTCTGTTTAAGTAAGTCTTGTTTTTTTGTTCTCATAATCTCCTGCATTTTTTGTTTTCTGCAGTATTTCCGCTAGTTTAGCTTTTCTAATAACTCTCACAATGAGAGGACTAATTTAACACTTCAGAAAACCTGCTGTTTGAGGTCTCTTTTGCTGAGTTTCAAATATTCAGATCCATTTTAGGGGGAAACAAGCTTAAAAGTAAGGGTATTTGTGCAACACAATTTGCAAATGTTCATTGGAAAATATTGCAAAAATAATTCAAATAATCTATAATGCCAGCATACAAATTGCAGAAATTGACATGTTATTTGCAATAAAACAACTAGTGCAATTAAAAAAGTAAGTACCTAGAGGTTCTAAGTTAGGAACAGCAAGGTATACTACTGTTTAGTTGCTGATTTTATTGCATTTCACTTGAGTGCTGAACTTATGCTTGAACGCAGAGTCCTCAAGTCAGACGTTTTTTCTTTTTGCGCTACAAAGTTCATTCAAATGAATTGCCCTATTTCTCAAAATGTTACATTATGTGACTAGTAGAGCAATACTTTTATACATAAAAATGAATACAAGTATATGTAAAAAACAGAAATTCTAAAGTGAAAAGGTGTTTATGTTTTTCAGCTGGATTTGACTGTACCCACAAATATAAGATAATATGGTTTAATGTCTTATGTGTTATTGAAATTGCAGACCTGAACAGATGCTCTGAATTGTTGGAAAGCTTTGTGGCTTAATGTTGAATTTATTCCTCTTTCAGGTACAAGAATGGCTATGTTTGAACTGTCAGATGCAGAGAGCGCTGGGGATGGATATGACCACACCACGTTCCAAGAGTCAGCAGCAGATTCACTCTCCTTCTCATCCAACCCAACCTGAGCCCAAACCTGAAGCTACCAATCAGCCCGCGCCTCAACCTCAGCCTCAACCTCAACCTCAACCTCAACCTCAACCTCAACCTCAACCCACTCCTCAGAAACAGCCTCCGGCTCAGCCACATCCAGCGCCTGGCCCTACCAAACAGCCTGTTGCAGGTGGTCCTGGTCATCAACAACCCAAACTGCCTCCAGGGGCGGTCCCTCTCCCTGGAATGGCCAAGGCCCCATCCCAGCCAGATCTGTCTCGAGGCTCGCCTGCCCACCATCCCCAGCAACCCCGCCAGGATCAGACTCGCAGTGCTGGAAGCTCCCCATCACGACAGCCCCCTCCCCCAGAGCAGACATTTGGGAAGCTGTTTGGCTTTGGCGCTTCCCTTCTAAACCAGGCCAGCACTCTCATATCTGAGACCACTCAACCCCAGCAACAACAGCAGCCCCCAAAACCGGCTCCCAAACCTGGGGGGCCTCCTGGTCCAGGACCCGGAGCAGGTAAATCTCCGGGACCTCCTGCACAACAAGGGCCACAACCCCCACTTCAGCAGCAACAACGACATGCTCCCCCTGAGTCTACTAAACCCAGAGCCTCCTGTCCCCTCTGCAAGACTAACCTTAATATCGGCAACGCCACTGAGGAACCCAACTACAACACCTGCACACAGTGCCACTCCCAGGTGTGCAACATGTGTGGATTCAATCCCACTCCACACCTAGTTGAGGTAAGGCTCTGAGTCAATTTTTCTTTGCTTCTTGTTTTTCAACTACTCCACAGGCAAAAGTTAGGCTTCATTAAATTATTTATTGTTTTGTTTTTGTCAGTGGAGCCAGTTGTTGTTAGCTCACAGCAAAAAGGTGTAAATCCCAGCCGAAGCTTTTCTGTCTTGAGTTTGCATCCTCTTCCTGTTCATGTTTACTCCAAATGCTGTTAAAGGGTCAGAAAATATATTTTTTTAAAAGCTCTTTAAGATTCTTTATCATTATCCTGTTTCATACCTTTGCATTCACAGGCAAATCTTAACAAATTTAATTTTACTTCAAATTGTGCTGAGGTCCTTATTTAGTTTAGTAATTCAAATCAGAAAGTGAAACTCACATTGTTCAACTTCATTGCTCACAAAGGGATATTTTCTAAGCAATAATTTGGGATGATTATAGCTTACAGCTACTAAAAACCTTAAATTCAGTCTAAGACCAATGAAAAAGGAATTTTACAACAGAAAAGTTGGCCCACTCAATACTTGGTCAGGACTCCTGGACCTTACCAAGCTCCGCCCACAACCAACCCACGTGACCGCAAGTCTCACAAGCAAAGTCTCGCAGCGCGTTGTTTCTATGTAAACATGACTGGATTAGTGCATAATTTCTACCAGATTTTCACAATATATCAGCTACTACATGGACAGAGGAACTAACAAGTTCATGTCATCATCTGGGAGGAGGTTACTGGTTTCTCAGTCACAAGCTGGTTGCAAACCTGAGGCCAGCAAGTGTCAGTCAGTTATGGTAGATCTGAAATTTGGTTTGATGACGTCAATATGAGAAGCTACAGACTGATAGGAGGAACCAAAGAGCTCTGTAAAGGTAAAGGCAAATCTTCAGAAGCTGGGATATAATTAATTTAATTTCACATAATTACCTCGGTAGAAGCCATTGTATGAAATATATTTGTTCTATTTGATGTTTGTTGTGAATGACGTAAACTCACAAACGAACGAGGTAATTAGTCCAACGTTTAGAAACTACAGCGGCTGTAATGCGCCACAGCAAAGGTAAACAAAGGTAAAATAACCCGAACAGGTGATCAATTCAAAACCACTCCTACCTTTTTACTCTCTCTCTCTCTTTGTAGTTTAAGCACACCTGTTACCGTGGCAACCGCCTGCGCCCCGCAAGACGAGCAAAGATTACGTTAAAAACATAACATTCAGTCCGTTACGATATCAAGTTTCCAGGCTTGATATTTATTTCTCGATTATTAATCAGCGCTTCCCTGAACACAGCGATGGTTGATTGACTAGCTGTACTTGGTGCTAACGTGGCTAACACGAGTAACAGTTTAGTCCAAAGCCTTTTCTGCTAAAATAAAATCTTTAGTGTATGTCAGATACAGACACATTGCATATTAATCTGAATAGCTAACGTAAGACTGTGTAGCAGACAGGCTTCAAGGTGTAGAAGTTGTATCAGTTCTGCCATTATGCTGTACTTAGCTAACGGGAAGCTAAGTGTGTTTGTGAGACGGCCACGCACGTGACCACGTAGAATGGGCATCAGCCAATGAAAAGCGGCCCCTGTGGTAAGGTCCATGTGGTTTAACACTGAAGTGATCAGCTGAGGTGTTGAGAAGGTTGCTTTAGTAGTTTTCTTGAAGGATGACACTTTAATTACAAAATTGTATTATTTATCCAGTGTCCCTGCTAACAGTTGCACTGATATCATCAATTTAACTTGGTGTAGTAATGATGTTTGAGCAAGTGGTGCTTGTGATGCGTTTTAAGCACTGCTCTGAAGAGCTTTGATTGGTTGCTGGTCTTCCTACACTTGCCAAATTTCCTGCCAAGCTCCTCACAATGATTCCCTATCTCACAAATGCTCCACAGGGTTTAGGTCAGGCCCGCTCAAACTATTCGCAGCAGTTGCTGTTGCTTCCCAAATCATTGCTTAGAGGGGAAACTTGATGCAGGATCTCCACAAACCTCGATTTTGTGCCTCTTCTCTCTTCCTCTTTATTCTTAATTTTTAAGGAAATATTCACAAGGCTGTTATTATCTGTGCTACCTGTGTTCCTTTTTCTGCTAAACTTTTTCTTTCTCTCATCTGTCCATTAACATTCTTGGATACAACACCTTATGAACTGCTGACTTCTTAGCAATGCCCTTGCAGAGGGAGTCAGTGACTCTACTGTACAATTGTCATGTCAGCAGTCTTCCTCATATTTGTGTGTATTGATGTGTTGCACTGTGTTTGATTAGAACTGATCATTTAAAAATATTGCAATGGATGTTTCCACAGAAAATTAACTGCTATTTGAGGTGTGAGCACCATATCAGTTATGCTGATTACTGTAGAATCACAACAGGTTTTCATGAAAAAAACCCCAAAAACTTTCTCCATCCTCTTTCAGTGTGTCTTAGTCAGCACCTGCTGAGTTGTGCGCTGTCAGAGTCTTTCATCTAGGTAACAGAGTGAAGTCCAAGCTCTGACTCACCTCATCAGTGATTTTGGCCTGGGGCAACACAAAATATATGACCAGTCTGCAGAAAAAAGAGCCTTATTAAGGTCAATTAAATAGATTATCTTTGTATTTATTAGACACAAAGGGGCTATATTCTTCTTGTAAGGGCCTTCTTATTGTGCTTCATGGTGGTGGGGGGGGGGGGGGGTCTAGTTGGTAAAAACAGGGTCTTGCAATACCTTCCAGAGCCAGGCAATAACAGATTTTAATTATGCAAATCAAGTCCAATTGAATGATAGCAGTAATAACAGGGTTGCTGCAGAGCGCTGGCTTTTTATGGGAATGTCTTGTCTTTCCAGGCATCTGGTTGTCACAGGCACTAGCAGAGGCCATTCATAGATCGCTATGGAAACAGAGAGATAATTTGTCTGTCAGCCATCCCCTTTCATGCTTGGCTGCTGCGATGCAGAATGTCTCCAAAAACTTTCACACTGCACTGTTCTGTATTCAAGACAGACGCATTTGTTGGGTGTGTTGCGTTTCTGCTCCTTGAGCTATACGGTTGGCTACTTGCTTCAACATAAGGTGCATTTTCTTTTGTTGTTTTTTCTCCTGCAAACTTCAGGTGGGTTGCTCAAGAGTGTGAAATAAAATGTTGAACATTTCTAAGACTTTTTATTTTTTTATCTTTGCTGGTTAGTGATATTTTGACTGTCAGTTTGACATACTGTATTCCTCACCCATTCGTTCATAATTTTTTTTCATTTCTGTTTCTCACCTTGTTTTCTCGGCAGTGTTTCGTTAGTTTTAATGTGGGAGTGGTGATGTAGCTATAGCAGAAAAAGATGCACCAGATCTACTGCTGTGTTTGATACTTTTTCTGCTTTTACTCTTGGGTTTAAAGGATATTTGTCACATTCAGACTCGGGCTGGTATGAAAATCTGTTGATATGATAACCTCAAGCAAAAATACCACCAGTATTGACAGGATTGCAGAATAACATTAAATAAATGTATTAACACGTAAACTGCCTTCTTTTAAAAAACATAATTGCAAGCAGTACTACCACTACTGATAAAACAATATCATTTATTTTTAAAGCTGCACAAGGTATTGAGTCATAGCAACAATTAACAAAGATATCAAATCATCCAATTACATGGAAGCAAGTTAAGCCTAGTGCCACAATGGAGAATAAAAGGGTTTTTAAATGAGTCTGAACATAGCATGTAGGTATGTGTTAGCTGGTTTTAATATTTCAGGAGCTGCTGATCTGCTAGGACTCATTTCTCAGGTTTACATAAAATGGTGTGAAAAAGAGAAAATATCCAGGGGGCAGCAGTTCATACCAGAACCATCTTTAAACCTACAACACATCAAACCCTGAATCACATGGGCTGCAGAACCACAAAATGACAATAGGTTCCATTTCAATCAGCAATAGGAAGTTGAGGCTCCAAATTGCACATGCTCAGAAAAATTGGTGCACAAGTGGAAAAATGTTTCCTGGTCCAATGACTCTTAGTTTCAGCTGCAACATTCAGATGGTAAGATCAGAATTTGGCATAAACAACATAACAGTATTGTTTTATTATGCCTCAATGTATAAGCTGCTAGCTGTAGCAGCCCTTTTATTTAAGAGCTGCTTAAAGAGCGATGTTTCTCTCAGAGAAACACACTTGGATATCTGTTTTAACTGCTGAGAAATATTCAGTTCAGCTCGATTAAATTCGGGTCACTTCAGTTTATTTGTATAAAGCCAATTTGCCACATTTGTCTCTGAATGTGAAACTCAATGTTGCTTCTGTTAAGGTATTAAGGAAAAAGTAAAGGTTGCGCTTCATGCTTGTTTCAGTAAGAAATGAAAAATATCAGTGACAGAATACCACCGTCAACACTGATGCTGATGATGCGAGTTGTCAATATTTTTGTTTTCAGCTGCTGTGATATCAATCATGCCATCAATGTTTGCACCTTGTTTCTCATCTGCTTCACTGAGCACTGGATCGATGTTGATTTCACTTCTGCGCAAGTCATTGTACAAGCAGAGGTTTGCCTTCTGCACTTTAACACCATCAGCCTCTTCTCTTTTATTCAATGCACTAAAAGGCAACAAAAAGTAGCTGTGGATATCTAAAAAATGTGGTTGTAAATAATGCATCTCAATAAACTAGATTATCATCAAAAAGTGGATTGATTTTGGTAGTCCAGTCTAAAAATATACTGACACAAAGTAATTGCCAGCTTACAGATTTCAGCTTTTTATTTTGCAATGCAATGTTTTAGCATATCTAACAAACCTGAGCAAATACAAAAGTGCAATTTTTAAAGGAAAAAAAAAGATCCAAACCACCATTAAAAATTCTTAGGAAGGTTCTTCACTGTTCTCTGTTTTCTCTATTTGTCAGCAATAACTTTGAAGTGGCGTTATAAACCCTTCCAAAGTTATAGACGTCATTAACTTTGTTTCTCATCTGATCTTAAGTTTCTTTAGATTTGGACATGATCTGTTGCTTTTTGGGATCTTTTTGAAATATTCAGTTTGATTAATTTCTTGATTGTGCAGGTTTAAAAGGAATCAGGCCTGGGTGTGGTGAAACTTACCTCGGCTCTCCAAAAAATTATTTTATCACAATTAATTCATGATTAATCAATTAAGGAGAGGCTATAGTGTTTCACACGGTCAAGCTGTTTAGGTAGCTCTTTTTCCCCAATTTTACTACTTTCTGTGCATTTCACGGTATATCTGTCTGATATATATCTCAGATATATTGGTGAGGGAGTAAATAGTTTTTCACAGCACTCTTAGTGTGAAACCAAATACAGAATGAATAATTTGTTCAGAAAAAGTGCTTAAATTAAAGACTGCACTAACAGACATTTGTTTGGTTTATTGTTACACAAAATTTTGGCATCATATAATGATGACATTTATCAATTTTTTACATTATTTTCCTGACAAGCTGTTGGTGTGGGAAGTGTGTTGGTATGTTAGTTTTGCATTTAGTAGGCGATTTGGGCAAGAAATGTTTATTTTATTTTGTCAACTTCTTGACGCTAAAACAAATAAAACTCAATATCATTCAAAATGACTTATTTTTTAAGAATGTATTTATTCAACACAAATTTCTAACATCTAGTTAAAATAACAACTGATATTTATGCTACTGAATGTTTTTCTTTCCTTTCACAAAAATGGATTTATAGCAAAAGAAAAGGTTCCCTTTGAGAGCTGACAGCTAAGAAAATGGTTTTGTTCAAGAATGCCACTGCTAACTGAGAGAAAACAGCAAGAGCGTGGGCTGAATTAAAAGGCCCATAACTTTGTTATTTTGTGTGTGAAATAAATCAGTGTATAATAACTTCTAAAAACATTGATTTAATGAGCATTTATGCTCTTTTTCAGTGTCTAGCCCACCCACATAATTTGAGAATTGATTAGCACATCATTTCTTGTGATGTTTTGTTGCATATGAGAATCAGATTATACTAGAAATATGTATAAAACTTTGTTTTCTGTCATGTTACAGGTGACACAATGCATAATTAATTTGAAGAGAATCAGGCTGAGCCGTATAAAAACACAGTCAGCTCCTTTTTGATCTCGGTTGAGTTGACGAGTGGCGGCGTCTGTGCGAGAACGAGTGGAAGAAACAGAGAAGGTGGGGGCAGGAAGGGATGAGGTGAAAGATTGTGGAGAAAGTGAGAATCAGAGATAATGAGTGAATGGAAACCAAATGTTTGTCACATTGCAGAATATTTCACATCAATTAGAGCTGCAACTCATGTTTGGCTCTGAGAAAATAAGATGTCCTTGTTTTGGGACTTCTACTCTCATATTATGCTTCTCAAGTAGATTAAAACCCAAAGAGTGTCATTGCTTTTCCCTTTGGATTTGGCTGTAAATATGACATACGGTATTTTTACTGATGTGTCTGCTGCTCAGTCTGATTTCCAGCACTCTAAAGTCAAACCTCATTCCTAAATTTCTTTATTATTCTGTCATTTCCCTTTATACTGGAGCCTAAATACAGAGTTACTGGGTTGGTGCTCTACATTAGCTTTTCCTCAACAGTACATACAGATAGACTGAGGAATGTTGTAATTCATCATCCCTCAGAGCCCAGCAGTGGCAAACTGTATAGCAGTATTTCTTTCCTTGTCAGTTTTCCTATGTGGCTAAATTTTTCGTCCCTATGGTTTGGCAGGCAGTGTGCTTTGACTCTGTGTGTCTATTATTATGATATAGAAGCCTGCCGTCTGTTTATAATGAGGTGGAAGCCCTGAGTGGGTCATAAATAAAACAGTGAGCTTTTCACAGAACTCTAGAAAAGGTGTAGAGAAACAGAAAACATAGCTCATCAATATTTCAGACGGTCATTGTAAATAGTTCATGGGGTGTGGAACAGTAAGAGAACTGTTTGATTCCACATGTCAGACATGGTCAGTATGCATTGATGTCTGAGTGAGCTGTATATGTCCATGCATATATCTCTGAAGAGAAATGCACACGTGTACTTGCATGAGTCCGTGAAAAGCTGTTAATTTAACTGTTGCATAAGATTTATGGGAGCATTTAACACCATGCATACAATTATTGTTTTTCTACTTGGATCTGTGCAGATCCAAGCAGGGATGCCAAAGTCAATCCTCACAAGGGTTGGCATCATGCATGTTTTAGTTCTCTCCCTGGTTCAACACACCTGGAACAAATGATGGCTTGTTAGCAGGCCTCTGCATAACACTGACATGCTGAGGAGATGTAACTACCAAAAGGGAGAAAACTAAAACATGCAGGATGGCTTGAGGAGTGACTTTGGACACTTCTATGGCTTGGAGACATTAAGATTTATCAGACTAATTTAAGTTATAACAGAGTTGTAAGTCCCCTTGATATTTTTCACATTTTGTCACAATGCAATCATAAAATTTCTCTAATAAATAAATATTTGAGCACAGGCATTTTTTTTTTTACTAAGTTATTTACTTTGAATGCACTGGGGTTTATTTAGGGTCATCAGATGAAGAAATAGACACACTGGTTAAAACTGTCAAAAATATTTATATTTAGGTCTGGAAAAAAAAGAGACCACTTCACTGAATCTCATTGAAAACCTCCTGGTTATTCCACCAGATATTAATTTCCGAACTCTTCCTGGGTTAAAACATTTGTATTGCTGTTTCTAAATAAATATTAACTTGTTTTCTTTGCTTTATTTGAGGTCTGAAAACACTGTATCTTTTTTGTTATTTTGACCATTTCTCATTCTCTGTAAATAAATACAAAACTTTAGCTTGGAATTTTGGAGTAATTCATAGAATAAAAGAACAGTGTCCATTTTACTCAAGCAAATACCTATAAAAAGTTAAATCAGGGAAACTGATAATTTTAAGTGGTCTCTCAATTTTTTCCAGAGCTGTATTTTTCTACTTTGCAGTTGTGTACAGACTGTGGCTCAGTTAGAGACTCAGTCTAGCTGACTTGCAATCCCAAAGTTGGGGGTTTGATTCCAGCTTCCTCCTGTGACATGTTAATGTGTGCGTGAGCAAGACACTTCACCAAGTTGCCTACCAATTTGTGCATTAGTATACATGTATGCATGTTTGTAAGTTCCATTGTGTGAATGTGGCTCTAAAGTGATTTATGAGTTCAGTTCATTTATCTTGTACTTTGTGTTACTCTATGACATAAAATCCCAGTAAAACACATCGAAGTATGGAGTTGTATGGTGAGAAAATGAGAAAAGATTCATGGGTTATGAATAGATGGACTTTATGCTGAGCATCTACACAGTAAACTCACTGAAAATAATCTGAGTTCAACTCACTAACTAGTCAGTGACTCATTCTTTCACTTTCCTACTGTAAGATCTAGCCATTGGTACCCAGAGGAAAATATCTATATAGTGGCACACAAAAGCGAGCTCATTGTGTCATATGCACATCTTTGGCAGAGCGGCAGCAATTACTATGCTTAGGAATGTATATTTATAACTTCAGTCACACTGTCTGCAGTAACTTAGTGCTATATCGACTCATTTTTATATGTGCTGTGAGAGACGTTTTGCTTTTTTCACAAGTTGTCAAAAAATTCCACTTAAAGCGTTCAACCGTGAAAACATTTCTTTGTGCAAAGTAGCGTGGTGCTCATTTATATGTCACTGAGAGAGGTATATCCTATCTATGTGTCATATATTCAGGATTTCTAATTTTTAATTTTTATTCTTCCACCTGGGCTGAATGCCCTTGCAGATAAAGCAGGTATTTATAGAACATATGTAGAATGTGCGCAGATTTCTTAGATGGAGACTCAGTTTGGATGAACATGTCACTCTTATTCTCAAATGTCCTGGGAATGCTTTCTGAATGTTGGCATCAGCCTTTGTCTCCCTCAGGAGCCTTATAGAAAGCCAGATGGCTGGTGGCATCAGGCATCCAAGACTGCCGTGTTCATGCTGGTTGCTCCCAAAGTGACGATAGTGCCCCGTCACATAATTCAATCCCGTATCCGCTCCCAATCAGCTGGGTACTTCCTTCTATTACTTTAATATATCTTTAAGAAGTCTGTTTACCACACTGAAACACAATACATACAACTTAATGAATAAGTACCCAATAGTAGATTCATTTTTCCTCTCAAGAGTGTCTGGAAACATGAACATTATTATAGTTATTTGCACAAAAAGTAATTTGTACTGATATTATATTTTGTTCTTAGTTTAAAACGTGTTCATAGAGTGTCATTATAGCTCAAACACAAAACCAAAATGAAGTATTCACAGAAAGTATAACACATACAAAAACATGTCAATCAAAATAAAAGAAACCAAAATTATTTCTAAGATGGCTAGAAGGCTGTTGGAGAAAAAGACGGTTATCAACCTGAGACTGGGTCTTGATAACACTTTGAAAGAGTTTCTGTTTGCATCAGGCTTTAAGTCTCCATCGACGAATGTTCAGACAGAGGTTCAGTCATCTAGGATAGTTTACAACAGTAAAACTTCATTGTTAGATTTTGGTAAAGATGATAAAATTGTGCCAAAATATGTCAGTCCTGCCCAGAACCTAATAATGCAGACAGGCTTTCTAGTCATCTGTGTGGCAAGTTTGTTGAAAATGACTTAAAGCTGATTTCTGTGTTTATAGATAATGCAAGTATTTATGGTTTAAGGCATCAGAGTACAACTTAGCACTTTTGGGAATATGTTGATTTATGTGCTAATTATGAGCAATTTTGATTTGTGTTGATTTAGGCTTTGCATGTAAGAAGGTAGAGTGTTTACAAGTGACACAAGGGAAGTGTTTCTTTGTGTGTCAAAGATAGAGACCAGAGTCACAGACTTGAGGCAAGAGTTCCACTTTAATTGGAAAACAAAAGACTTCACACTTGACTTGTTGAGACTGGACTTAGACGTCTGGGACTCACGTTCCATTAAATATTTTTATCTCATGTAATCATGGTTGAAAGCAAGCCATCATGTCAGACTGATGCCACAGCTCTGA
The DNA here is from genome assembly GCF_002775205.1 of Xiphophorus maculatus. Lineage (NCBI taxonomy): Eukaryota > Metazoa > Chordata > Actinopteri > Cyprinodontiformes > Poeciliidae > Xiphophorus > Xiphophorus maculatus. The sequence goes on from NC_036462.1 coordinate 17,790,400, forward strand.
CAGGTGATGTCCATACTCTGTGAAAGGACGTTTCATTTATTAGTCAGGGACCTTCATGAACCTTGGGCTATTACTAATTCATAACAATTCGTGTTAGTGATAGCTTTCTGATAATGACCATGTGGATATTAAACTGAACTATGTATTAAATGATATGGATAATTTTAGAATCCATTTTAAAACCTCAAATTATCTCTGACATCATATCCTGTCACTGTTACGGTAGCTTTAAATACTCCTCAAAAGCCTGAGCGGTGCTTAAAGCTATCTTAAACACCCGACTTGACTTGGAGTTTCCCCTTGTCTATTTGAGATTTACTGTACTTGCTTGTTCCCCAAAAAGTCTTGAGTATGGACTTGGACTTGCCAAGTCAAATCTGAACTGGAAGTTTAAAGTTTTGGCTTTAATTGGTCTTGCGCCTCAAAGACTTGAAACCTGGACTTAACAAAAGACTTGTGAACATCTATGTATTTGTGAAAGTTTATTTTCATAATTTGATATTACTCAAATAATAAAAAGAGATAAGAAATTAAAACCAGCTAACACTTATTCTTTTCAATCTGCTCATGTGTCTTGATGGTTTTTTTTTTTGTTTGTAAGGAACTTTGTGATTTTTATCGTTAAAGGTGCTATATAAATAAAGTTTTACTTGTTAGCTAAATACATCTTGTAAATGTAGGCATCCAATTGGCAGTCCAGTCAAATGAAATTAGATTTCTAAGAACTTTTTTTTAGAAATAAGAGATTGGTTCTGAGTACATTAGAGGTTAAAATCTGACATTTATTTGTAACTGTTAAATCTTACTGTTAGAGCAAGAAGCTCGGGAACATATAGTATAATGTCAAGGGACAGTCCACATGAGGACATTGCACTTGTGTGTTAGAGAGGATGGGGGAGGGGTGATCTTGACAAAAAAGCTAATAGTTGAGTGTTACTAATCCATGTTCAGTAAGCGTAGTGATCCCCTTGAGTACAGGGCTTAACCCCACTACATCATCGTGAGGACTCACCCACACAAATAAATGTCATCTGAGAATAGTAAGACAAGTCAGATAATTAAACTGAGACAATGGCATTTTGGCTTCAGCTGATAACCACATCAGCTTGGGAGAAATTGAAACATGGAAATATCATGAGTCCTTTTATTTCTGATAAGCGTTTGAATTTTATTCAGTGCAATTAATAACATTTAGTGTGTTATTGTGCTGCCTTGTGACAGGAAGACGACGTGCAGCAATGACTGCTTCCTGTTGAGATTATGTGGCACCCAGCACAGATGGCATGCTGGTTTGGAGGCTTAAATGCCACTCACTCTCCTCTGTGGGACCTTCGTTTTGGCATTGAGCTCTTGGCTCAGACTAAGTTGCATGCTCTTGGACTTAACTTCTCTGTTCAGATGAAATACAAAGCATCTTCTCTTTTGCATTCAAGTTTTTCAGATATTTTGTTTCCTTTTCAAATTGTAAATCCGGATTTTCCAGACAATAAGTTGCTCCGGAAAATAAGTTGCACTAGTCACATTAGTCAAGGAATGCATCATGAAGAGGGGAAAATGATAAATAAGTTGCAATTACTGAGGAATTGTCAAACATGAGTGGGACCTCTTCCATATATGATCCGGTGACACATGTTCAGTTACCTGCTTTTCAACAAACCCCTAACTTTGGCTTTTAAGTCAGCCGGGAATTTCTGACACACTATGTTCTAAATCAAGGTAGTCAGTAACGACTCTGCACCACTAGTAAAGGGTTCAGCAGAGTGGAGACACATGCAGTGTTAAACCGTGGTAATAGAGAAGCAGTTGCATTGGATGAAGCAGTAATAAAAAATAGATCCACCTGCAGTGCCATTTTTGTTCATCTTCTTGGTAACTACCAGTACATGGAGATGTAACTGAACTATAAGCCTTTCCTGGCACCATGTTCTTTAATAAGTACCCATATGTGGACTCGTACCTCCAGCTTTAGCCATCTTGCTCTGAGCCCACAATTAGCTCCTGGATTCATATTCATCAGTATGAATTAACATTTAACGCATCAGTCTAAAACTACATCATGAAGAGGGAAAATATATATAAATGACTATTAGTCGTAGGACCAGCCAAACAATGAAAAAAGTAAATTAGAACTTTGGTTCTGTTATGTAGAATAAGATGTTTATGAGATCCTCCCTGACCCTGTTGGTGCACAAGCAGCACCAATAGTGCTCTTGATGAATGACTACCTGAAAAAGACAGAGACCAGACTGAAATTGAATTACCCCTCTAGTTCTTTCCTGTTTTTCTGCAAATACCCTGTCTCTCTCACCTTTTGAGTAGATGTGCTTCGAGGCCTGCAAGTGACCTTAGCGTTGGCTTAATCACCTCTTCAGAACTCATCATCTTCAAGGCCTGGTGGCGACGCTAACGAGCTTTAGCTATGCTCCAGGGGCTCCCGCCAGTGTAATGTCTATCCTCCCTGACAGAATCACAGAGGTGGGCTGGTGCAGTCTACCCACTACTAAAACGGTGCCTTTCTGTCTTAGCACATCACTTCACCCGCCTCATTGGTGCTCCGGCTCTCCTCTTGGCCGTGCAGCACCTCAGGCATGCAGCTTTTCCTTAAGGCTGGTATTGGGGCTGAGAGTTAGGAGAAAGCGCTCTGCAAGTACTACAAGGCTAGTGAGACAAATGCGAGATTATTGACGAGCAGTTGTATACCGAGAAATACAAAAACACGTAGGAGATTGAGAGACAAAATGAAAGAGATGAAGCTCACAGATTGCTCTGATATTACATTTAACTCCTTGTAATCTTCACACTGCTGCAGCTGTCATTCAGGAATAAAGAGGATCACATCAGTTGGTGAAGGTCTGAGCTCCTGACCTTAGAAGTTGCCTCACAACTGTAGCATCACTATAAAAAGTATGGCTGCATACTTTTTATATGAAACCAGGAAGATTGTGTTCCCATTCCTCCATTAGTGAAGGCACTGCAGCTCCACCTCCAGCAGTCTTACTGTAAATATTCCCCGCATTGTGAAGTATTTATCCTCTTGAACATTTTCTATTTTTATTACATTAGAACCTCAAACTTTAATGTATTTTACTGAAATTGTATTTGATAAAGTAATCCAAAGTGACACATACATGAAAAAAAGTTAAATGGTTTCAAATTGTTTTACAAACAAAAATCTGACATCTCTATTATCCCTTTATTCAGATATGAAGACCAATGCACAGAGTAGATGTGTCAGGGATAAAATTGTGGAAAAGTTTAAAGCAGGTTTGTTATAAAACACTTTGCTAAGCTTTAGACATCTCATAGAGATCTTTTTAATCTATAATTTATAAACACAAAACCTTGGCACAACTTCAAAACTACCATGATATTACCATCAATCTGAACTGTAACCTTGGACAAGAAGAGCATTATCCAATGTATTCAACTTTAGAAGAACTGCACACATCCACAGCTGAATTGAAGTAGCATAACTATTAACATACTCCACAAATTTGTCTCTGTTGCAAGAAAGCCATATGAAGCTCAGTTTGCAGTTTCCCACATGCCTTGTAATGGAATCATGAAATATAATGGAAAAAGGTGTTCTGTTCAGATTAGACCAGAACTGAGTATCCAGCTTGTAGACTTGCTGCTTGTTCTGGTTAGTTGGATTAAGCTCTCCTATAGACTGCAGTTTAAATATGCATGTATGCATAGAGTGGAGGTAATAAGAAACATTTCTGTGAAACTCCCAGACTTGGATTAAAGTTGTCATTTTACCACATTCTGGTGATAGGTTACAGCTTGTGTAACTTGTCTTGTTTTCTGCCATGCAGTCTGTGGATTGTATTTTGTTGGCTCATGGTTGTAGCTTTTTCTTGGCAGAACTTTAAAATAATTCAGAGCAAAGGAGAAAGGCTGATTAACTTGTCCTTGAGACTGACATATGTGACAAGATGAGATGTATGGGTTGACAAGACTTTGCTTGCAGTGTAAAGTGTACTTGTTTAGCTGTGTTTACTGCAGTTTCATTGTCCTCCTGCATGACAGACGTACAAAACAGGCATACCTTTTATTAGGGACATTGTCCATATTATGATTTTGGCTTGGACAACTTTTACAAGATGCAATTCACAGTCTTCATTACACATGGTATTTACTTATTATTATCTATATGATTCTGCAGATGTTGGGGGAGTGATACAATTTGTGCCAATCCCTTCTCATCTGTATGGAAAAGAATAATAGTCTGTTTTCATTAACACTGGATGGCAGTTGTTGCCACACAGGATGGCACAAGTATGTTTCATGTTTCATACAGGTCAGGTTGGTTTTCATAGCTTTTTCATTATTAAATTAAATCATCATCTGTTAAGTGCATTTTTATATACCTGGGTTATCATAGTCTGGTTTAAACATGTTGTTAATGATCTATAACTTATTGGTGTGACAATTAAAGCAAAAACAAACAAAAAAAACTGAAGAAAGCTACTGGAGGGGAGCTATTGTTCAAAGCACTCGGGATGGGATTACTAATCTACTATTGGACTCTCCAAATAAGATGCACTGTTATCAACCTGTTCATGTTCTGTATCTGATTTAATCTCATTTAAGCTGCATTTCTGTATTCATTTATTTCACTGGCATTAGGTCAGTGGGTAAATTACAGCCTGCAAATCTGGGGATCAGTGGATAAAATGGGCAATAAAACTATGCAGTCAAGCAAAACACAAAAAGGTGTATTCACTGACATTTTATTACTGTTACTGCTGTTACTTAAAAGCTCAAAAGAGCTTTTAAGTTTTTATGGAGATGTTTCGGAGAAATAATTTTAACTTTTTTAGTTTTTCCTGGCCAATCTAGCAGAGATGAGTAATAATATAAAAAACCCTGAAAGCAGTCAGCATTAAGCAGCATCTGTCAATGTCAAAATGCTTGAAGTCCATTAAGTGTCTGAACAGAGAATTTGAGATATGCTGTTCCAATGATAAAAAATGTTGCATCTTTGCCAACAGTAAAAGAGGGGATGAGTTTCTATAAGGGCTTTCATAGAAGTACCTCCTACCTTTTGTTATAGTTTATACAACAGATATTCTGATATTGGCAGTTTAGATTATTCATAGTTTGAGCTTCAGCACATTCAGTTTGAGTTACATAATGGATACTTAAAATAATGTGCCAAGTCTCAAGTTTAATTTAGACATGTTTGCGTATGTAGAGCCTTGGCTGCTAAATGATGGATACAAAGAGAATCTGGTTTGCCAAAATCCAAATAACCTATTCTACCCAAAAGGTAGAATAGGTTATTTGAAACTGAAGCGCAATAGTTTTGAGAGAGAGCAGGATATCATTTGCATTTTTAAAAGAACATTGAGATCGCCACATTCTTCTCTGTTTTTTTTTCTCAGCAAGAAAGAAGAGTGTAACTTTGATCTGCCAGAAGATACAAACACAAGGGCAAATCTTACCTGCAGTTTGAAAAGGTACCACAGAAAAAATGTAGGTTTACATTTGAATGTTCCTATTATGAAATTAGGATTGGGCACTATACACTTTTTGTGATGTTGACCTGTAATTTTAAGCCATGGTGTTTGTATCAGGGAGTCAAAAGATCATGTATAAACTTTTTTTAGTCAAAATAGTCTTGTCAGCATAGACTGTAGGTGCTGTTAGGGGACACATCAAGGTTGTATTAAGTATGTGTGTGTTAACATGATGTGAAATTGCTAAGACATCAGCAGTGACATTAGAAGGTAATTGATGCTACCTACCTGTTCAAAACAGTTTATAAGTCCATATCATACAATTTGACTTGGTATTCTACACTGAGAAATGTTTTTCAAAAATTTAATACATTTTAAATAGTAGCTCATCTTTCCAGAAACAGAGTTTCCACAAATTCAACCCGAAGTCTAATTGCTTGGAGAGTTTTGTAAAAACCCAACAGCTTCATATCAGCCTCAGCTTCAGTGAGCAACAACTATGGATTATTTGCAATTCTTTCAAAAAGAAAAGACTTCTTGTTGTTTGGCCTCAATGCATAGCACCACATTTCACAAAAACCAAAAACAGCATATCCACTACAACACGTCATAACAACTGTCTACTCTGGTGGTAGATGGGTTATGATTTGGCCTTGTTTTACAGCCAAAGTCCCAAGATGCCTTGCAGTCACAGGGTTGATCCGGCATTCTGTATCTTTATTTTAAGATCAAATGTGAGATCATAAGTCCGACAACTAAACCAGGGTGATCATCAAAACAAATATACTTAACCCTGCTCCATATCTACAACAGAATAGTGAAAGAAAAATATTTGACGTTTTGCACTGAAACCCATCATAGTCAAGACAACCTTATTAGAGCTTTATCATCCTCCTCAACTTCCAATTTTTGAGGAAAATGAATTGTGTCATTTTGTGAGTGGTACTTATTTAAATAGATTTGGCTTGAGTTCATTACAGACCCTTTTAAATGATTTCTTTGGATTAAAAAGAAAAAAAATGAACAGGGCATTTAAATTGCCATGAGGAAACTTCTTTGCAGAATTGTTTTATTTAAAACACTCTGGTGAGTTTTCAACTATAAATAGCCTGTTTAAAGCCATGACACAACATCCCAATTAAATGTATGTCTGGACTTTGACTAGATCTCTCCGTCATGGTATCTTCATGGTAGCTCTACACCCATAACATTTGACTGTAACGATAAAGTTTTATTTATTTTTGTGTTATTGTTGCATCAGCTTAAACACTACATACACCTTCCTAAAATTACCGCTCTTCTCTTCAGTTGGGAATATTTTCCCAGTAGTCTTTAGCACCATCAGTATATTTTTAACATACATGTAACATTCACCATTGATTTTAGATGCTATTTTTACTTAGTCCCGTTCTTCATGTTGAGTGATGAACACTGGCCTTCGCCATGTCTGACCTTAACTGAGCATATACAGTGCTGTGACCTTTGCTGTGACCTCCTGGATGAGACATTGATGCAGTCCTACGGTAAATTTGTTAGACCAGACACCTCTGAGATGGTTCACCACAGTTCCATGTTTTTTGTTATGATGTAAAATGGCTGTCATTATACTTCACTGGAATCCAGAAGCCTTAAGAATTGTGCAATCCTTTTTATATTGAAAGTTGTCTGTGACTTTCTCATATTTTCACAAACTTCCTTAAGTTCAACATATTTTCATTTTTATACCTTTCATCCTGCTTCATGTCGACAATTTCTATTGAAGTAATACTCTATATTGATTCAAAAAGCCTAATGTAGATTGTGAATTTCAACATAAAAAATGTTTTTTTCAGAGTTATGTTTTGATTTACCAGAGGGTGAAGGCTTATTTAAATAGGACAATATGTGTATATAGATTTTTCTCCCCCTAATAATTGAAACCATTATTTGAAAACTAGATTTTGAATTTATTTGGGTTATCTGTGTCAGATGTTAAATTGGTTTGATGACCTGAAACATGCAAGTCCTACAGAAAAGTAAATACAGAATCTGTTCGGGGACAAATCCTTTTTCACATCACTGTGATATATTAAATTTTGCAATAGCTAACTAATAATCCCCAATACTGTTTACTGGTTGCTGTATATATAAATGTTACGTTTAGTTTGAAGTGATGCCTGTCAAGAAAATATTTTACAATGTTTAGCTCTGATGCAGTGTTACCTCTCAACTTTTATATTTAACCAAATACATTTTTAATTTACAACTTTGCAAGGTATGCTAAATATTGTTGATTCATTATAGAAGAGAAGCAGTCACTGGTCTGTAAAAAGTTAATAAGGACAATATCAGTATTTTTCAATATACAAACAATGCCCAAATATAAAACAGGACCAGTAAAATCTAATTTATATCTTCACATGTGACTAAAAATAGATAATTTTCTTCTGTTAAGATTTAAAATATCTCAGCGCTCTCCAGATGGTTTCTAATTATACTCTGAGATTCCTTTTATACAGACAAGACATTTACCCCCCAGTGTGGACAGGCCACATGTGTTTACTGGACAAAAAGAGGGCACCTGTAGCCCACGTTGAAACAAACAGAAGCAGACACAATATGTAAATAAAGAGCAGAGAACATGACCTGAGCCTCTGTTACTCTGACCCTGAAGGGACAGCAGAGACCCGCACACTTAATCGTCCATGACATATTGTTGACCTGCAGGAACACACTGGTGGAGTCACCCCAACACACCCACACACACACACATATATCACGTGCAGAGTGCCACTGTTTTGGAAACCTCTAATCTAATCTGCGACTGCACACACCTTTGGACAGGACTTATTATTAGTACACTGTAATTGCCATTTTAGAACAAAGGGAAAATTCTAACACCTATCTATATAAAACTTTTTGTTTTCAATTAATTCTGTTAACATCAAGAATGAAACCATATTTTTGCATTTATCCTGATACTAGTTTGAAAATATTACTTTAATAAACATTGTCTCAGTGCCTATAAATAAAACTGACTCAATAGCCTATAAATAACCTAGCCTGTGACCTTGACGTTGGTGGTTGGAAAGAACATCCCATAAAAGATACTGACAGTTTTATCTCTGCTTCACTTTGTGTCATTGACTTGTCATTGTCTTCTAAATCTATTGTGTAATCACTCCTTGAATTGTTCATCAGACTGTACATGAGTGTCTGTGACCATATCCCAGTCCTGCTTGCTCAGTGGATGATCCTTCATTTCCTCTCTAATCCAGAGTCCTTACCACGTGTCCCCATTGAAGGAGTACCGGGGGATTGACCTATATACCTGCTGACTCTTACTAACCTGTCACAACTATGCCGTGGTTCAGCCTGGCACACTGCTGAGACATGTGCTCGGTCATGCTTCCTGCTGTGCACTTAGCTGTGTTACACCACTGCTCATTCAAGCCTTGCATAATAGAAATTGATGCAGTGGTTTAATAGTTTCTCACAGGGCTTTGACAAAAAATATGTAGTGATCCATTTTGATTTACAGTGCCTTGAAAACCACTTAGTATACCTGAACATTTCTATATTTTGTCATATTACAACTATAATCTTCAGTGTAACTTATTATATTTTAAGTGCTATACTCATAGAAATGAACATGCAAAGTGGAAGAAAAATGACAAATGGTTTTCATAAGTGATGTGATATGAAAATTTTAATCTGTGATGTGTATTTGAATTCAGAGTCACTGAAATATTATGTTATTGAGCTACAATTCACAGCAGTAAAATTTTGTAAGGTTGTCAGTCACTTCATAGGCAAACCTTTGTCCCATTATCAAGTCTGCAGCTGCTTACAGGTTTTTGTTTTTCTTTTTACATAATTGCCCTCTATTTAGCCCTAATAGTTCCAGCTGAAGACAAAAAAAAACATCCCCACAGTATGATGCTACCATTGCTGTGTTTTCAGGGTGGTGTGCATGTTTGCTTACTGTCATAACTATAATTTTGTCTATGTATTATTGTATAGTTCAGGGGACAATGGCTTGTGGGAAACTGCTAGCAGAACTTAATCAAAAATTGCATAAATTGACACCTTTTACACACATTACATGCATTGTTCTAAAGTGTGCCAGAACAAGACACATCATTGGAGTTCATCATTGCGCAGTTTTATCAGCACTATTTGCTTCTTATTAGAAAAGGTTAAAAAAACATTGGCTGCCACACCTTGGGGCGTTGGCCGCCTATCAGATTCTGCCAGTCTGTGTTTGATAGGAAATTATGGAAGCATATTTTTAGACAAACATCTTTTGCAGCCTTATGCCCTTTATTTTCTTTGTTTTTATAATTATCTCCTAACTTGTTTGGCAATACCTCAATAAAATCCCACTAAATGGCATTGAGGTTTGTTGTTTTAGGAAGACAAAATGTGGAAAAGATCAAAGGGGTGAATATTTTTCCAACACACTATATTTTGAAATATTCACCATGTTTTTATTGATTGTAAATTTACAAAACACAGAATGCAACCTCTCTACTTTCTATTTTTACGTATGTGTGTATATACACCCATGTGGTATGGAATCATATTTTTCTTTCCCGCAGTGATTCCTTTCTGGGCCAAAAACACATTGGGATATTTTCCTCCTCACCAAAACTCCTACCTGTTTGGTGTCACACCCATGTGCAAGTGTTAGTTAATAATTCACACTGACCCTGACCTTCACTTATTACAAATTAATTATGACCTCCTTCGTTGTATGCCTCATTAATCTCTGTGAGGGACATAACTCGGAGGATTAAAATGATGATTTCTGCCTTTGGTGTTACAAAGGACCGTTGCGCTCCTTTGAATTATGCTTTGTTGCTCCTTTAAAGGATGTGGACGTGGCATCAGGTTTTGTTTTTGCCGTGTCCAAAATGATTTATATTCAGGCAACAGGATGACCAAAGCTGTGTTGATGGGATAGATAACTGGGCTGTTGTTGTATTTTTGCAGGTAAGTAGTGTAAGGAGAACAGACAAAATAAATTTGGCTCTAGAGGATGACATGTGATGTATGACTGTGCTGCTGCACATGATTTATTACGACTGTTCATACTGTAACTGTCAGAGTCCCACATCTCTTATTTTATTTTTAATATGACAACCCCAGCTATAACTTATGTGTGTACAGAAAATGTTGCACCTTATTCCAACCAACATTTTATTCTTAGACATTCAGCATTATAACATTTAAATGCACTGTAGTGTCAATGATTGGGTACCTCAAACTGAAAGGACCTCCCTCTTCCCTGCACCTAAAATACACTATCTCAATGAGATCTGTGACTGCTTTTAATGATGGCTGACATTTCTTGCTCACAGCTTGTTGTCAGGTCCTGGCAAAGGCACCATGTGGAGGACTGACTCTCGCTGTGAGCTGACTGACAGTAAGAGGGCAAAAACTGAGGCTGTGAAGCTTGCTCACAGCGCTGCTTGTACATGAGTTCTTTGACTTTTTGGGCTAGAAAATATAAATATGTTTGTATGTGTTAAAAGTACAATTGGGCAGTGGTATGAAGAATGCAAACTAAAATTGATTTTGAAAGTCTGCTGTTAAATGTGTATGTAAAAGTTTGACTTTAAGAATATAGTGTTTGGTCTATAGGTCTTGGGGTTCATGTTGATGTGTGTTCGTGTGTGAGCATGTGTGTACACTTCCAAAGTCTCTTTGTGAGTGAACTCTCTGACTCCCTCCATGGGCAGGAAGTGGTAAAGCCTGTTTAATTCTCTTTGGCTCTGAAGAACAACAATCTGTGCACTTTTTTGTAGATATTTTTGTCTTTGTTCCTTGAAGTTGAAGAAAATGGTTCTCAATTTTAGTTAATAGCCAGCATTTTTAGTTGGAAGTTCCAATGAAACACTAAAAATGACAGAATAATTTTCACTTCTGTAATTGGATAGCAAAGAGTAGATTTAGATCTGAAATTCGAACAAGAATTTTTTTCAGTAAATAAATTCAAAAGCTGTAACTCATATTTTGCAGATACTTTATGTATAGTTATTTCAAGTGTTTATTTCAATAAATTTGAACAATTTAAGCTTTCAGCTAATGAAAACCAAATATTCTAGAAAAAACAGAACATTGTGTAAGATCAATAAAATACGTTTTTTTAATACAGAAATGTTGGCCAATGGTAGAAGTATGTCCTTGTACTACATAGTGTATGCAATCAATACTTGGTTGAGGCTCATTTTGCATAATTTACTGGATCAATGCTGCAAGATATGGAGGTGATCAGCCTGTGGCTCTGCTGATGTGTTAAATAAGATGAGGTTGATTTAAAAGCCTGAAGCCTGGTGTGTCCATTGTATCAAGCTGACCTCTTGATACAATGGACACACCAGGCTTCAGGTTGCTTCAGGTATTGGTTTGTGGCAGTGTTGGCAGATGAAAAGTGCAAAAAGTTTGTCAGCAGAAGGAAGCATGAAGGTCCAGGTAATCTTCTGGCAGATAACTGATAACTGCACTGATTTTGGATTTGATAAAACACAGCGGCAAATTCATTGTGAAAACCTCACATTAAACCTCAAGCTGCTTGGCTTCTGTACCTCTGAACTTTTCCTATGGACTCTGGGATCTTGATTTTTAAATGAAATGCAAACTTGACTTTCATCTAAAAGAGGACTACGGATCACGGAGCAACAGTCCCGAGGTCTTCACATCTAGGCCTGGAGGTCTGGTGTCCTGCAACTTTTATATGTGTCTCTGCTTCAACACACATTAGTCGAGAAATCAGTTTATTGGAAGGACTGTCTAGCACTAGGACTACCAGGATTTTGAAAAATTCCTATCTCTACCAAGAGGGGCCAAATTGGGTATCTTCCTAGAACTACCGAGAGAGGGCCAAACTGGGTTATTAGCATCCAAATGTGGCCAAACTGACGACTCTGAATGGTCTAATTAGCATCCCTGTAGATGTGACCATAGCCTGAGGGACCAGCAGGGGGGAGGAGAGCCAAACTGATTTACATAACAAAGGCGCCTCTTCACACCCTATCTTGGAGGGCCAAACTGGCCCCTCTCTGGTACCTAGACGAAGATTCCCATTTTGGGAATCTTTGGTAGTTCTAGTGCTAGAACTTGATTGCATTCAGCCATTTGATTCTGGTGTGTTGGACCAGGGTAACATCTAAAACTTGTAGGACACCCTCCCTGTGGCCAACTGCAGCACACTTTGTGAATCTTTCCTAAACTTTTAGATGAACTTTGCATCACAATTCTCTCAAGGCTCCAGTTACTCCCATAATTTCTGTGCCTTTCTCTACCACACTTTTTCCTTCCTCTCAATCTTTCATTAATATGCTTGGACACAGCATTCTGTAAACAGCCAGCTTCTTTAGCTTTTTGTTGTCCATCTAACCTTGTGGAAGTCAGCGGCCATTCCCATGACTGCATAGGCCATTTGAATTCTGTATTAAACCTTTGATTCCCAAAGTCTTTAGGATCAATGCTGTTGCCCCTAAATAAGGGGGCTCTTGGTAAATACCTTCTTTATTTTTCTTATTTAATACTCTTATTTTCTGAGACATTAAAGTTTTCAAAATTAACAAAAATAATTGCATGATATACGTACTCTGTCTGAACACAAGTTTCACTTTTAAAACCAAATTACTGAATAAATTTACTTTTCAATATTTCTCAGATTTGCTGAGATATACCTGTGTTCCAGATATTTCAGACTAAAGTTGTAAAAATTAAACAATTATTTAGAGTTTTAATATATTGGTCTGATTAGTTATGTGTGACATACATATGTAATTTCACACATGAATATGCAATCTAAGATGTATTACAACTTAACATAATAGAGGTATGTCAATGATCTTTTATGTTATAGCTAATTACGTTTTTGGGCAACGTAACACGACCTATCCCACCAAATGATATCACAACATCTTAGTGGAAACCATCCTAGTATAGGCTTTTTCTAATTGCCATATCATACTAGAAACCTGCTTTCATAAAGATAAACTGGTAAACCTGCATTTCTTGCTGACAGTTAACAATGTGTGTAGAAATAAAATAGTTCTGAAACAAGACATGGAAACAAATATGTGCATAATATCACGACTAAATAAATTGAAACAAAATGCAAATCTAAAATGATTTACTTTAGAAGTAATTTCTCATTTTTTCTACTTTTTTAAATATTGACTATACAAGAGAAACTGTATAAAAGAAAGCTTTTACAATTCCAATCAGAGAGAATTTTAAACTGGTTAATGTGGTTCCCGGTTTGAAATAACTTTTTGAAGGGTTATCTGGCTTAGCTTGTCTCCATAGTCCTTGCAAGATTTGATTTTATGACCCATGACTTTGCAGTTTTGCTTTGCTTTTACTGCTTTGTCAGTATTTTCAGGGGGTAGGAGGCCATCATTTTTTATTCTATACAATTTTTCATTGTTTCTTCTTTTGGTTTAGAGCGAGAGAGAGAAGAAAGAGAAAAAAACAGCCTTTAAACCTTGCATCAGTCAAAACTGAAATTGATTTACCTATATTGAAAATCTCATTAAAATGACTGAGGCATTTTAAAGGAATTTGCATCAGAAAATAATAGGTATTTGGTAGGGTTTTTAGAATAATGACTATGTTGTAATACTATTGCTGAAAACTGTGACGATAATATTACTTACAGTTAAGGTGCATTTTCTGGACTTCTGGATGATCACTATGTCCCTCAATCTCCCTGGGCTTTGGCCTCTCAGCTACCAAACATCTGCACCAGGTCTGGGTGTGACGGAAAATTAGAGTCCATTCAACTGCAATTGTCCATCCAAGTGATGTATTGCATCCCTATGATGCAACACATCATTGGGATGCAGATGTCTATCATGTATTGAACAATTGTTTATGTGGCTTCATCACATAGCAAAAGTGGAATTAAATCACTTTCCCTGTAAAGGACATAAAATCGAAGCACAGTGAAACAGTTGATAGCACTGTTGCCTTGCAGCAAGAAGGTCTTGGGTTCAAATCCCAGACCGGTGCCTTTCTGTATGGAGTTTGCCTGTTTGGTTGCTCTCCAGTTTCTCTGATTTCCTCCCACAATCCAAAAACATGACTGTCAGGTTGATTAATCTATAAATTCTCCTTAGGTATGGGAGTTTGTCCTTTTTTGTCTCCTTGTTGCCCTGCGATGGACTGGTGACCTGGCAGACTGTATTCCATCAGTAGCGCTCATGACCCCGCAAGGAATAAGTATGCTGGGTAATTGATGGATGGATGATTCAATTTTAAGGCATTGCTAATAGTTGCATTGTGACTAGATGCTAAGATGCCACTAGCAACAATGGAGCAGCTGTCCATTGGGGTGCACTTCAAAGAGCATGTTTTTGTCAAATGAAGTATAATAAAAGGGAAGTGGTTGCTGAGAAATACTGCTTCTCTAGGTAGGCTTGCGAAGACAAGTATATTTTAAATTTTTGTTTACTTTAAATATAAAGTTTGACTATTTTTTAAAGCCTACACCTAACATTGGTAATTAGAATGTACTAATGTAATTGTTGAGCTATGATATAGAGTCTATATGGAAAATAAAAGCAAGTCAGTGTTTCACCACAATGTATGAGATCAGGGAACTCTCTACTGTTGGGTGATATAAACTTACTAAAGATTCCTGCTGGATAGATCCTGAAGTTGTGCCCTTGCCAAGTTCTACTGATGGCAGCAAAAGCTTATTGGCAATCAAGTACACTGAGCACATCTGCAGGACCAGGATTGTTTTCTCTTTGGAGTTTCTTCTTCTCTGTCTCTGCTCTATCTCCTGACAAAAGAGTTGTTTCCTTGCACATTTTCTCTTATACAGGTAGAACACATACACCTATTCATCTCAAGAAAAAGTAAGAAGCTAAAAAAATGGTGTCATGCAAAATTTTAGAGTTTAACAACTTGCTAATGAAGCATTTTCCTCTGCTGGTTTGAAATCCAGGAACTTGAGCTGTAAATGTAATTAAATCCTCTCTGTAATGTGCCCCAATCTTGCTAGCAGTCAGACACACTCATGTGAGACTTGATGTCTGTTTTTGTAAAACTGTATTAACGTTTTTTATATCTACTGTTTGAAGCATCTATGCTCTTTTGGGGTTGATCACTTACAGAAAGCTAAATAGCACTCAAACTGAAGTTTAGCTTCTCCTTATTTTCCTTTCATTTAGCTCTTAATATGTTTACTTGTTTTTGTTTTATTCAACATTAATAAAGCTGCCAAGAAGTCAACATTTTTGAACAGGTAGTTTCTTTTGATCTTTTGATGCAATGCTTTAAAAACTGATTTATAGCCCGCTTACTTTCCCCTCACTTTGATACCTTACTGCAGATGTTAATTTATTTTATTATCATAGACCAATAAAGACATTGGCGCATGATTTTGAAGTGTTTTATGAAGCCCTCAGAGCCTGATTTATTACAAAAAAATTAATGACCAAGCAGCATCATGAAGACCAAGGATTACAGTATAGGTCAGGGATGTTTAAACCAGGGTTAGGTTATAAAAGAATGTCTCAAGGTTTGAACATATCACATATTCAATCTAATCTAAATGAAAGAATATGGTACAACTGCAAACTTGTCCATCTTCTAAACCTGGCAGGCTGGGTGCAGAGAGCATTAATCAGAAAGGTCTACGGTACTTGTGCTCAGGTGGGAAATCTGCTGATGGGACACCTATCAGTCGCACACTTCACAGATCATACATCATACATGTCACAATTTTTAGATTTAAATGTTTAGAAAATATTATTAAACCATGCGTCCTTTCACTTTACAGTTACGTGATTATGGTCTATGGCTTTAAATCCCTTTAAAATCTCTTTTCTTTGTAGTTGTAACGTGAGGCAACTGAACAGTGCAAGCTGTAAAACTCAGTGTAGGCATATGGGATCCATACTTTACTTGCCGATCACCTCCACAGACACATGTTTAAGTCAGATGTGCACTCAAGCTCAAATCAGCACACTCAGCAGGCCAACAGACATTGTATGTGTGAGCAGCGCTGTAATATCTCAGCAGGCTCCTTTTAGAGTGAGATCAATCTGTGAAATGGGGTCAATCTCTCCGACCTTTACCCGCTAGTCATTCACAGTGTTCAATCTCTCCTTATTTTAAAAGTGAAAGGGCAGCGTCTCGGGCTGCGAGCCATCTGGATGGAGCATTACTACAAAAATGTCCAGGGTATTCACCTTATATCATGATCAAGCCAGTATCACACTCTGATTGCTCTTCCAACTTCAGTCATGGAACTGAATTGATATTTTACATTACATCGAATGCAACAAAAGGCTTTCTCCTCAGCTGCTTTGTTCTCTGAGACTGAAACTCTGCCAGTACCTTGATGTTGCTGGGGGTTATTTTCTGTGTTATTGATGTGTTTTCTCCTGGAGAAAGGGTACAAGCCAATTCCTGCTGGTTTTCTCAGGAATTACACACAGGGCTATGTAAGCTCCACAGACTGCATCTAAGAAAAACAAACAGATAAAGCCCTATCAAAGAAAACAACCCCTGGGTATCTTATTGTAGGAAGAGGTAATTTGTAAATGCATTTTAAGGGTTGTAAACCTGCATCTCAGTCTGTGTGCACTCAGATTTGTAAGTGCATGTGTTTTGTAGGATTTGTCTTTGGATTAAGCTAAAACATTTGCAACCTGATAGAATGATTGGCAAAACCTGTTTTTTGAAACAAGGTTTAAACAAACAGAAAATGAATAGGAGCAACCTTACATTTGACAAAAATCACACTGTTCACTATAAAATAAAAAAAACACATTTAGACTGTTTATTCTCATTAATATGCATAGGATGCATTATAAAAGTAAGATTTGTTTGGTTGACAAGATAAAAATATTGTCCTAACTAACAAAAAAGTGTGAATTTATAGTATGCTTATGTTATGTATTTGTTAATCTACAGGTGATCCATGGTGTATTAAATTTAGTCATTACTTTCTTACATTCCCAGCTGTCAATGACATAATAAACTCTTAAATCTGCAGTATGTAATGTTTATAAAGAATATGTATTTTTTTTTACATATTTGTTAAAACTGCCACCATGTCATGACGGCATTTTTTTTTTTTTTTAGAAAAAAATCAATCTCCTGCACCTACTCCCAGTTCTGCTATTGCTGTCCACCGCTCCCGACCAAAAACAACCCATCATAGCCAGGTAGACGGTCTTAGTGCTGCCAATCAATCTCATGTTCTCGCTGCTAAATGTGCTAATGGCGGAGAAATAAGTTTCAATTACAGGAAAATTATTTATGTGCTGTGTTGGGCGGGCCATGATACATAGCCTGAGCATTCTCAACAGGCTCTGTTAGCAGAAAGCAATGGGGAAAGGGAGGGAATGAGCAGCATCTTACAAGATTGTGATTTACAGTGCTAAAACCCACCTCCTGGCTCTGATTGGTTGTTTCTATTTAGCATTGGGAGTAGGCAGAGGGGCTTGACGTTTTCACAGATTATCTGTTTCATACCATACTGTCATGACATAGTGATAGTTTCAACAAATATGTAAAATATTTTTCTTCAATACTGCAGTTTAGTGCACCTGACAAGTCGTGTTTAACATCCTCCTGGCACACCCACCAAAAAAACAAAAACAAACACAAAAAACCTACTGCATTTTGTCATCACTTCTTTCTGCGTTATCCATCAGCTGAGTGTTAAGGAATTCACCAGTAGTAATTTTTTTTATAACACAGCACATCAGACTGTTATGATGCGTTTCCCAGCGAATGTCTGTAATGGACTTTTGATAAGCAAAGTGGACTCAAAAATGGAATCTATGGCCACATATTAGTTGCTTGAACAAGCATCCACTCCTACATGTTGTAATCACCACTTTTCTAAAGAGAATTAATGAAGGCATGCTGTATGTGCAAGTACCTGCGACATCTTCTTCATCCCAGAGATTGTGCTTTCAGTGGCAGCGCTTTATCAATCACTCAATCAGTCCGCATTTATAGAGCACTTTCCATAAATAGCTTAGACAACAGATAGAACATAAAAACAGAAGGCAGTAAAAAATAACAACAAGCCAAACTAACAAAAAAAATAAATATTGAGCTTACAAAGCCAAACCATGAATAATGCACATACAGTAAATATGTTGCTAAAAGTGATGTTGAGTCGACGAAGAGGAGTGCTAAAAATGAAATAAGATAAAATTAGGATAAATATATAGAAATAATATAACAATTGAAATTAAAAATGAATGAATATAATATAACATATAACAGATATTGTTTAAGTAAATAAATACATAAACAAGCAGTGTATTTAAACTTATATGTTGATACTTTTATAAAAAAAATAAAAGATTACAACAATAAAAAATTTAAATATAAATTATTGTTAAATAAAATTAAGAATAAATCATTTTGATTACTAATCTACTGGGATACGACTGAATACATACAAGACACTGATTTCAAGGTATGATAATCTTGATTAAAAACACCAAAGAAGCATCAAGTATTACATATTTATTAAATTTTTAGATATAATAATATATAGCTGCTGCTATGATTAGTGTTGTATAATGATGTTGTCTGTAAAATGTATATAATGTTATGGAGAGCACAGCCACATACATTTACAGTATATACTAATGATGATGAATTAAATAACTTCTTTCTATTAAAGATTTCCAGAAAAGTCTATAATTAAATGTTACGTCTGTCAAAAGTAGTTAGATAAAATTTTTTATTGTCATTCAAAAACAGTAGTTCATCTTAAAAGATTAATTTTTTTACAGATGTACACAGTAATGGAAGACTAAAGCAAAATATGGAATAAACATAAGCTGAGTTTAGTAGAAGCATTTAAATAAACATACTTATATTATTGCTTCTTTCCTTTCTGCTTTTACGGAATAAGAGACAAGTTAGAGGAACCATTACATTGGGATCGCTAACCCTGGTATACCTGTTTTTAAATGATGCCTCACTTCAAAACAAACAATTTTGGACAATTTTTATGTGACTAACACATAGCGAAAATAGAGTTAATTCAGGTTCCCAGTAGAGGACATAAAATAAACATGCAGTTCAAAGAAGTATTTCTATGTCATTCAGGACATTTTATTATTTGTTTCAAAAGTTTGGCTTAGGCCAAGTGAAATATTGAAAATTACAGTATTTGCTCTGTTTTCAGAGAACACTGAAAGACCATCTCGGAAGCATCAGAGGCTTCATCTTATGCAGACACGATTTTCTCTTCACTGTGTGGGTTGAGGTGGGAAGCACTGCCCACATAGCTTACTGCTGTACAAGCTAAAGCACTCTACATGAATAATTTGCTACTTGCAGCTTCGTTTTGGCCTTGGTTCTCTCTCTCTTTTACCCACGCAATCGTGTTGTGCTGATTCAGGAGCAAATAGGGAATTTTGGCATAAGCCAACATGGCAGGAAGAAAGCTGTTCTATCGGAAAGGAAGTTAGGATCGCAAAGTGGTATTTTAATTAGACACTGATTCAACAATGGGAATTTTAATTTATTCTTCATAGAAAGTTCAAACCTGGTTTGTGATGGCCATAAAGTGAGAATACATGGTAAATTTTGGCATGCATCTTCAGTAAATGTCTGCTGGTCCCATAGTGAACTAGCTGTCCACAAACACAGTTGCTGGTCATGAAAGAACCAGAACAGATGGCTGCTTCTGAGAGAGCTGCACCTGTTTATATTTAGCTTCTCAGTAGAGCACTTGAGAGATATGAAAACAAAGCAAAGCTGTCACTTTGGCAAACCAATGGCTGCATCCACGCCTCATGGTCTCACTTGAGACAACAGATTTCTGGACAGAATTAGAAAGATTTTATCTTGTACAAAAAATCGTCAGTAAAAATAGCATTTATATTTAAAGGTTTCAGTGTAGGGGCATTGTCTTCACTGCAATGTTTCAGGATACGACTGAATACATACAAGATACTGATGTATCAAGGTTTTGAATGCAACCTTGTTTTGAAAGGTTACTGAACTTGAACTCATTATCTTGCCAAACTAAGAAACCAAAATTATAAGTAAAGCACTCCCTCACTGTCACTCTCAGCTTTAACAAGTCTTCAAGATTCTTACATTTAATCTTTGTTTGAAATTAAAAATATGATGGATTGGTTCATTCTTTGTTTTGCTGCACCATCAAATGTGAAATGCATATTTTCATAATATACAATATTTAAATGACATCATTACTAAAGGAATGTGCTGCATAATTTATCACTGACATTGCATAATAGGCCTAATTGAGTTTTTATGAGGTGCTATATTTGCTGTGTCAGTGCCTCTGCAAAGAGTGGTATGGTGTTCTATCAATCGCATCCTACATGTGGTTCAGTTTGTATAATAATTTCCTTCTTATGAACTCTTAACATGTTTTAACTGGCAGAGCAGAGTCTGACTATTTGTCACCAATACCAAAGTGTGTCACCAGGTACAACATTTTTTTTATCTGCAGACATTAATATCTGTGACCTGTAGAGAAAAATAAACATATAAAAAGCTATCTATATATCCACTACCCTCATCTTAAGATTTGATGCTGTTCATAAATGTCATGCTGAGGTCTAACTTCTTAGCCCACATGCAGAACAACACCAGAAGCCGAGATTGATAAAAGAGATTTATTACAACCAAAGGGAAGGGGGGAAAAAAAACAGATAAACAATCCGGGAGCGCTTGGGACTGGATCTCAGGTCAGCTAGGGAAGAAACAGACGGTAAGTTTGGGGTCGAGGAAATTTGGAGATGGCGCTGACTGGGAGCTTACCTCCGATCGGGAGGAGAAAGGACTGGGGGGAAAAACCTGGGAAATCCGGAGTCTGTTTTGAGGCGCGGAGGGCTGCGGGCTGCGGCGGCGTTGGAGGACGGACAGGTAAGTCTGAACTGTTCTGCCAGAAGCAGGCTGCCGAGCTGTAGGTTCGGAGGGGTCCTGGGCTGGATCTATCTTCAGCACGTCTCAGGTCAATCAGCTGAAAAAGGTCAGAGACACAGATGGATCAGAATTCAGGAAGCAAACAGGAAGAGTAGAGCTGGAGTGAGCCGGTACCATAACTAGCTAACAATCTGGCAGGGAAGTGTCAGCAGCCTCCTCCAGTTATACAGCTCCTGATGGCAGAATGGTTTCAGGTGCGTGGTTCAGGAGACGCCCTCAGATGGAACAAGGCCTCCAGCGCCCTCTGGTGGATGAACAGCTCCGGATCCCAACAGTACCCCCCCCTCAACGACCGCCACCTGGCGGTCCAACCGAGGAAGGCAGGGAGGAACGATAATCAGAAATCAAAGAAGGATCTAAAATAAAAGAACCCGGAACCCACATCCGATCCTCCGGACCGTAGCCCTCCCAGTCGACCAGGTACCGCCAACCCCGGCCCTGTCGACGGGAGTCCACGATCCGGCGGACGGTGTAAGCAGGATGCCCATCAATCTCCCGGGGGGGTGGAGGGGGCCCGGACGGAGGGCACAGCGAGCTGGTCAGAACAGGCTTGATCTGCGAGACGTGGAATGTGGGGTGGATACGGAGAGAAGAAGGCAGATGTAACCGGACAGCAGTAGAACTGATGACGGACTCGATCTTGTATGGGCCAATAAAACGAGGAGACAACTTCTTGGTCATGGATTTCAGTGGGATGTTCCTGGTGGACAACCAAACTTGCTGACCAGGTGCGTAGTCAGGAGCAGGACGTCTCCTCCGATCAGCAAAACGGCGGTTCCGTTCAGAAGAACGATTTAGTGCTGTGACAGTGTTCCGCCAAATGGAACGACAGCGGCGAATGTGGTGCTGGACCGATGTAACGGCAAGCTCCTTCTCATCCGCCGGAAACAATGGAGGCTGGTACCCTAAGGAGACCTCAAAAGGAGAGAGACCGGTAGCTGATGAGACGTGAGCGTTGTGTGCATACTCAGCCCAATGCAGGAACTGGCTCCAGTCAGTGGGGTTGGTGGAGGTGAGGCATCTCAGTGTAGACTCGAGCTCTTGATTCATGCGCTCGGTTTGTCCGTTCGACTGAGGGTGATAACCAGAAGATAGACAGACTTTAGCTTCCAAGGCGGCACAAAAGTGTTTCCATACCTGAGCGGTGAATTGAGGTCCTCTGTCTGATAGGATCTCCTGCGGAATGCCATGCAGTTTGAAAACGTGTTTAACCAAGAGCTGAGCGGTCTGCAGAGACGTGGGCAGTTTTCTTAGCGGAATGAGGTGGCAGGCTTTGGAAAAGCGATCAACCACAGTGAAAATGGTGGTCATTCCTTTGGATACAGGTAACCCAGTAACAAAATCAATTGCAATGTGCGACCAGGGTCGTTTGGGGATGGGCAGAGGTTGAAGCAGACCAGAAGGGGGCTGATGAGACGATTTGTTTCGGGCACAAACTGAGCAGGCCAAGACAAACTCTTTAACATCTTTGTGTAGTGATGGCCACCAAAAACGACGGGAAATTAAGGCTATGGTTCTACTGGTTCCAGGATGGGCTGAGAATTTTGTTGTATGCATCCAATTAATTAACCTAGCTCTGACTGAAGATGGAACATACGTACGGTTGGGCGGCCCAGTACCAGGATCCGGCTCGGACAACAGTGCGTGTTCTATGATGTCGGAAACCTCCCAGGAAACTGACGCAACTGTACAACTGGGGGGCAGAACATTGGCTGGTGTCTCAGACTCTTCAGTGGAGTAGAGTCGGGACAGAGCGTCAGGTTTAATGTTTTTGGACCCAGGTCGGTACGTGATGGACAGGTTGAAACGGGAAAAGAAAAGAGACCAGCGGGACTGACGGGGATTGTGTCTTTTGGCGGATTGAAGGTACGACAGATTCTTATGGTCTGTCCAGACCAAAATGGGATGCTCTGCGCCCTCCAGCCAATGTCTCCATTCCTCCAAGGCTAATTTGATGGCGAGAAGTTCTCTGTCTCCAACATCGTAGTTCCTTTCAGCAGGGGAGAGTCTACGAGAGAAAAAGGCACAGGGGTGAGTCTTTTGGTCAGATTCGGAACGCTGAGAAAGCACAGCTCCGACTCCTGAGTCCGAAGCGTCAACCTCTAGGATGAACTGTTTCGTGATGTCCGGCTGAATGAGGATAGGAGCATTAGCAAACCGAGTCTTCAGCTTTTTAAAAGCCGTTTCTGCTTCGGGGGACCAGTGGAAGGATCTCTTAACTGAGGTTAAAGCAGTCAAGGGTTGGGCTGTCTGACTATAGTTCCTGATGAACCTCCGATAGAAATTAGCAAACCCCAGAAATCGTTGAAGTTGTTTTCTATTCTCTGGGGTAGGCCAGTCTAGAACAGCTTTGATCTTCTCCTCCGATGGTCTTACCTGTCCGCCCTCGAGCACGAATCCCAGGAAGGTGACTGATGGGCGGTGAAATTCGCACTTCTCAGCCTTTACAAACAATTTATTCTCCAGCAGTCGCTGGAGAACAAATCTTACATGTCTCTTATGTTCTGACAGAGTCCTGGAATAGATCAATATGTCATCAAGATAAACAAAAACGAAAATGTTCAAAAAATCTCTCAAAACGTCATTAACTAAGGCTTGGAAACAGGCAGGTGCGTTTGACAGGCCGAAAGGCATCACTAAATATTCGAAATGGCCCAGGGGTGTCTTAAAGGCGGTTTTCCACTCATCACCCTCCCGGATCCTGAGAAGGTGATAAGCGTTTCTTAGATCTAATTTAGTGAAGACAGTAGCTTCCTGAACCGGTTCAAACGCTGAAGCTAGGAGAGGTAGCGGGTACTTATTCTTGATGGTGATCTGATTTAACCCCCGGTAATCTATACAGGGTCGAAGGGAACCATCTTTTTTGCCCACGAAGAAAAACCCCGCCCCGAGCGGAGAAGACGAGGGGCGAATTATTCCTGCGGCTAGTGACTCATTAATGTATGTCTCCATACTTTCCCTTTCAGGTTTGGAGATATTATACAGCCGACTGTTGGGCAGAGGCGCTCCAGGTAGGAGATCTATGGCGCAGTCATATGGGCGATGCGGAGGTAGAGTGAGAGCACTAGCCTTACTGAACACAGGGGCTAAGTCATGGTAGTCTGGAGGGAGAGTAGCGAGATCGGGTGGGTCCGCCTCCTGCCGGTTTGCCGGTGACTGACCCGTCGGCACGGCAGAGCGGAGACAGGTGGAGTGACAGGAAATAGACCAGGATTCAATATGCCTCTTAGACCAATTTATTCTGGGGTTATGAAGAAAAAGCCAATCGAAGCCCAGGACAACAGGTGAGTTGGCAGCCGGGAAGACAAAAAATGATAATGTTTCACGATGGTTACCTGAAACCAGGAAATCCAACGGCTTAGTTTGGTGTGTGATGTCAGGTAGTTCCTTGCCGTCTAACGCTGCAACTCTGAGGGGTGTGGCTAACGGATAGGTCTCTATGTCTAGTTGCCGGACTAAGTTTGAATCGATTAAATTTTTCTCACAACCAGAATCTATCATGGCGGATAACGTCAATGATTGATCATCAGTGAACAGTGTAGCTGGTAGCAGCAGACGAGGAGAATTTCCAGACTGTAGATGGTCCGCCAGTCTCCTCATTTCCTCTGGCGGACCACGGCTTTTGCCTTGGAGGGGCAGGTGGAGATGCGATGTCCAGATTCACCGCAGTACAGACAGAGGTTCTCTTTGAACCTTCTTAGTCTTTCTTCCGGGGAAAGCCGAGTACTCCCGATCTGCATCGGCTCCGTTTCGGCTGGTTCTGAAGATGGAAAAGCAGAATTACTGGTCTTGTCAGAACATGATCTCACAAACGGGTGGCAACTCTTGGCTCTTTCCCTATTTCTGGAGCGTAGCCTATTATCCAACCGGATGGTGAGGTTTATCAGTTCCTCCAGGGTCTTAGGCTCATCTAAAACCGCTAACTCATCCTTTATCGAGTCGTTTAATGCATGGAAATATGCGCTTTTGAGAGCCGTCTGTCCCCAACCTGAAGCTGCTGCCTTAATCCTGAAGTCTATAGCAAACTCAGCCACCGATCTTCTGCCCTGTTTCAGTTCTAGCAGACTTCGGGAATCCGATGTTTTATCTGTATCCTGGTTAAAAGCCTGCTTAAACTCATCCAAAAAGTCATCAAACGAGTATCCGTAATCTGCGGAGTTGGGAAATCTAGCCTCGGCCCATTCTAGCGCTTTTCCTGATAGATGTGACAAAATGAAAGAAATCTTTCTTCCATCATGGAGGAAGCTCTGAGGGGAATGATTGAAGATAATGGTACACTGAAACAAAAATCCTCTACACTTGCTGACTTCTCCAGAAAATCTTTCAGGCAGGGACGGACGGAAATCTGAAACTGTAGAGCGAACCGAATCCACAGACCTGGAAGTAGATTGTGGATCCGGAACTGGAGCGGGTGCTGGGGCGACCGCAGAAGCCTGTGAGCTAGTTCCTTGCAAATAACTTGCAATCTCCTCTAATCGGCGGTTTGTTTCCGCTTGACGATTGTTTAACTCTCGCAACGCGGCGTCATGGTTCTGAATGAGAGTGTGCTGTTGTTCCAAGGTTTTCCGGAGTGTTTCCGCAGGGCTAGGTTGTTGGCCAGATTGTTCTGTCATGCTGAGGTCTAACTTCTTAGCCCACATGCAGAACAACACCAGAAGCCGAGATTGATAAAAGAGATTTATTACAACCAAAGGGAAGGGGGGAAAAAAAACAGATAAACAATCCGGGAGCGCTTGGGACTGGATCTCAGGTCAGCTAGGGAAGAAACAGACGGTAAGTTTGGGGTCGAGGAAATTTGGAGATGGCGCTGACTGGGAGCTTACCTCCGATCGGGAGGAGAAAGGACTGGGGGGAAAAACCTGGGAAATCCGGAGTCTGTTTTGAGGCGCGGAGGGCTGCGGGCTGCGGCGGCGTTGGAGGACGGACAGGTAAGTCTGAACTGTTCTGCCAGAAGCAGGCTGCCGAGCTGTAGGTTCGGAGGGGTCCTGGGCTGGATCTATCTTCAGCACGTCTCAGGTCAATCAGCTGAAAAAGGTCAGAGACACAGATGGATCAGAATTCAGGAAGCAAACAGGAAGAGTAGAGCTGGAGTGAGCCGGTACCATAACTAGCTAACAATCTGGCAGGGAAGTGTCAGCAGCCTCCTCCAGTTATACAGCTCCTGATGGCAGAATGGTTTCAGGTGCGTGGTTCAGGAGACGCCCTCAGATGGAACAAGGCCTCCAGCGCCCTCTGGTGGATGAACAGCTCCGGATCCCAACAATAAATATCTTGTAATATTTAATACCACTGCCCTGATGGCATGAAGCTGGAGGATATTTGCCTGAAGGAAGTCCCTTCCATCGCTGATAGTCTGTACAACATCCAGCTGCTGAGAGAATTGCCAGTGAATATCTGAATAAAAGCTGCTATCTGGCTAGGCTAATGCTATTTGCCTGGCATTTGTAAATTTAGCATTTGTAAATTGGGATTTACAAATGCTAAAATCCAAATGAATTTCTTCTTACTTAAACTCCAAAAAGCTAAGGGTGGTTTTGATTGATATTTCTCTAGACTTTATAAAGGTATTTCAAAAAATATTTTGAGCTGCTTTTTCATCCATTTACTTCTTTTATCAAACTAAGGCAGCATATTGTGCAATGTCTTTTTAATTTTTTAATTTTAAATGTATTCACCAGTTAATGCATGTAAAACAAACAATTCAGACTAACAAATATTAATCTATAAAAGAACAAATAACCAATTAGATATGAGAACAAATAACAACAACAGCTAAAATAAACAAACAGAAAAGGAGGTACACATTAAAATGGATGCATTTAGGATAAAGACAAAGCACAAATCATAACCAAATGGTGTCACAACAAAAGAAAATTGCATTGTTGATGATAAAATCATATTTATTTTATGTCAACCTGTGTATGTCACACTCAGTAAATAACACTCTCCCTTTCCTCCTTGGTCTACCTAGTGATAATTTTAACAATTATATGTATATAAAAAACATATTTTCATAAAAGTAAGTGCAGCTTTTAAGGTTGAGGTGGTTCTGAAATAATTCACAATGGTGTACATTTTTACATCACAACAATCTGAAATTTTAAGAGGGGTGTATTGACTTTGTCTTTGTCCTACATCCTTACTTCTAAACCCTGGAGGAGTATCTCCCACCTCTCACATCATCTTGTATCTGAAGACTTAGTCAAAATGTTCTGTCACATTCACTGTTCCTCATGGACAAAGAGAGAAATTTATGTTGGACAAAGATTTCAGAAAAAGGAGGAAACGCCCTCTGACTTATGTTAATACTTATGTTCAGAATGTGGTGATAATCAAAGCAGACTGTCCTACTATAAACTCTTTGTAGGGGCTGAATCTCGACACTAAGATTTCTGTTGTGATGTTAGGATTGTTCATGCTTACTAAGTGATTGTCATTCTTTGGTTGAATGAATGTAACTTTAAGGTGTTTTAAAACTAGTAATTTATGTTCTGCTTTTTTTGGTGCTTTGGATCTTTGCACTGCAGTAAATGTCCTCCGATTCAGTCCTCGAACACCTGAATTGTTTTTATTTAATAGATTTGACAGAGCCTGTTGGTAAATCTTCCGTTTTTATGCCTTTGAAATGTGACAGCAATAAAATACATGATTTATTAGTCAGATGGTAATCAGCAGTCGAGGTGTTTATGAGGTTATTTGTTTTGTTGAACGAGTCTGTGACACGAAAACACTCCGTCTTCAAGCCTGAGGCACAGATGATTATCATTAACGAAGGGCTGTGTTACTAACATGGCACCATTGCTCGCAATAGAACCGTTTTATTCCAACGAACAGTTTCATCGATCTGTTGCATTGACCTGAAATTGAATCTGCTTATGTTAATATCCCACTGTTGATGGGTTTTGTTCTGGATTTTTAGCAGTGTCAGAATCTATAACCATGGTCCAATGTAAGACTGTGAGGATGAATGTAAAGGGCAAATCCCTGCTTCAAGAAGCAGGAGACTTTGATATGAGCCCAATCAAAGGTCTAGTGATTGTTGCACCTCTCTACAGGCACAATCATCTGTATTCACACTGTGCTCTTTTACTGTGTACCCTGTTTGAGAGTGCTTAATGTTGTCAAAAGATTAACTCTTCTTCAAGAGATGAAAGGTCTTGTTTGGACAGGCTTTCCGGTACACAGTTGTTCAGAGTGGGTCCTACTGAGTCCTTGGCACTGCATAATCACCTATAAAGCAAAAACATTAACATTTAATTTACCAAACTAGCAATTCTGTGCTCTTGTACCAACCAGTCTCCATAAAAATTCAACTCAAAGCAGGTGGGTTTTTAGCCTCATTTTGAAGAAACTCAACGTTTCAATTGTTTTGCAGTTTTCTGGAAGTTTCTTTAAAATTTGTGGAGCATACAAACTGAATTCTGCTTCTCCATCTTTGGTTCTGGTTCTGGAGATGCCGAGCAGTCTTCAACCATTTGTCATAAGCATCTGCTCAGTGCTTGAAAGGACCCTGAATGGTAGAGCAGTGTAACATCTACATAAGTATGGTAACTACTATTGTAGTATGAGGGGTTCAGGATTGAACTTTGAGGTACCCCAATTCTGTATGCTCTGATGAGAAGTTACCTACTGGCTTGAATGTTCTTTAGGTAAGAGTTGCACCAGTCAAGTACTGTGTCAGAGAGTGCAAATATCTATGTGAGAATTGTTTAAACTAGTGCAGCAGGGGTTCAAAAGGTAGGGGTTCATCCTGTTCATCCTGTTGAGCTAAACAGGAGTTGCCCAAAAGTTTAAAGTTCATAAAGGTTTACACAAATGCAGGCCATTTACCATTTTACAGCTGCACTTTAAAACTGATTCAATTCTGTGTATTCTCTGTCCTTGAAGTCCCCATAGGACATAGATTTTTATAATTTAAGTTTATAACTTAAACTTTGGTTTTTTTATTGTGATTTTGCTGATTCCTGCCTTCTGTTGTTCTTGTTTTTCAGAAGAAAGAATGGCTCTGCTTAAACTGCCAAACACAGAGGGCTCTGTCAGGAAGTTTGGGAGATATTCCACCTCCTGTAGCCCCTTCCATGGGATCTCCTCGGGCACCTGCTCCATTCAAACAGCAAACACCTCAGCAGAAAGCACCCAGTCAAGGCTCAGGGCCTAGGATTACAGGTCCTCCACAACAGAAATCTGCGGGTCCTCAAGTAAGTGGCCCTCCCTCTAATGTGAAACAGGCTATGCCTGCTCCTCAATCGAAAGGGCTCAGCCAAACCTCCCCTCAAACAAAGAGTTCTGCTCAGCCACCCTTCCAAGCTAAGGGTCAAACACAGCCTTCTTCTCAAAGTAAAGGACCTGCTCAAATTAAAGGTCCTGCCCAGTCACATGCTCAAAATAAGGCCCCTGCACAGCCTGCTAACCAAGTGAAGGGCCCAAGTCAGGCAAAAGGGCCGACTCAGACAAAAGGATCTGTTCAGCCCTCTGCTCAGACTAAGGGTCCTTCTCATCCTTCTGGTGCCAAGGCTTCATCTAGCTCTAGTAAAGCTGCTCCTAACCATAACAAGGTTTCCACACCTGCAAAACCAGTTCCTACTCAGTCTAAACCCACAGGTAACAACCAGACCCGCAAACAACAGACCCCACAAAGCCAGGAGAAGATGAAAGTTGCATCTAAATCTCTAAAAGAAGATGCCAAAGTCTTACCCAAGAAGGCTTTGTCAGAGACTGTGACTTCCCCACACGAGATCAAGATAACTGAGGAAGAAAAGAAGTCAAGACACCATGAAGTGAGCTACCTGCAACCTCTTCGCCTTCACCTGTTACTCCTGTTACTTGATTCACCATTTTATTTTGCTTTGCTCCATTTAAATAACTGGAAACATTTTTTTTAAATCATAAAGTTTATTTTTTTATATATATATTTTTTGAGCTCATCAAAACTATTGTTTTTTTATTTTAAACACTCTTTATCACAATCATTCTTCCTACTGTCCCATCATCATTTTTGGCCGAGGAGAATTTATTCAAATTGCAATATTTATATGCAAGACAATTAAGTCATCAGTGTAAAAATGAAGGAAGAGAGATAAAAAAGCTATTGCAATACATCCAAAGTATAATGGTGAAATGCATGCATCACATAAAGAAGAAAAAATGTTAAACGGTACCTTTAGGACAAATGAAAAGCTAGTAAAAAATACAAAACTAAAAGGATGAAATAATGGTTGACCTTTATGAAGTAAACAATAATGATTTCAGTGATAATTAAAAAAAACAGTTTATATACTTCTTAACTATTCAGTAAAGTGACTCCAGAGCTAAGGAACATAGACACTCTGTCTTGTTTAGTTCGGGTCCCCAAAACACTGTGTGAAAGAGTGTCTAATGTTTGTGTAGATAGTTCATACCTGACATTAACTTTGACTTGTGTCTGCCTAAAATCATTCAGCACCTTAAAGACCAATAACAAGACTTTAAATTTTATAGTGACACAAACAGGAACGGATTGTATTTTGCAAAACTCATGTAGCCGATTTTTTTATGAAATGTTGCTACCTTATTAAATTTTATGAAGACCAGTAAAGACACAATTACAATAACCTTCAGAAAATAAATCATGCACCAATTTATCTGTGTGTATGAAACGCTTTATTCTGGCAATGTTTTTGAAATGGTAGTATGATGAATCATTAGTATTTCTCACAACTGTTAAAATGGAGGTCTGACTCCACAACAATTCAAAAGTATCTTGCATGCTCTTTGGTTTTGTCCTCATTATGTCAATTTCTAATCATGAATTTTGAGATCCGAATAAAGGCATTCTCTGTTAAGTTGTTGAAAATTTTGATACATAATCAATCAATCAATCAATCAATCAAATTTTATTTGTATAGCACATTTCAGCAGCAAGGCATTTCAAAGTGCTTTACATCATTATTGATACATTGATTCAATAACTAATGGATTGCAGTCACATGATGAAAACGAAAGACCTGAGTATGCATACATATGGTAAAAAATGCTGTAAGACTTCAAATCCTGACCAAAAAGGAACGTTCAATATGTTTATGGTCTTTAGATTTATAATAGCCAAAGTGTATAAATTTTTACTTTAATGGCCAATTGTTTAATTACTTTTAATATTGGCCATATCCATAAATAATAATAATCAGATGTTTTAGTTTATCATAACATAAACCAAACTTTTATCCAAACATAATCCCACTAATGCAGATGTCTTTGACATTCTAACTTTCTCATTATTACAATCTTTTTTTTAAACAGTCATCATCACAATCAACATCAAAACCATCTGCTTTTTTGTACTTTTAGTTTTTTATCATTGCCTTAAAGGCTAATTTTCATTTCTTGTCCACTTAACCATTTCTTCGTTTTGTTTTTGAAAAGCTTTTTGTTCTTTTATTTGTTAAACAAATCACAAGCTTTTGTGTAATGTGACACTTTGTGATGACATTTTAAGCATTCCGAGCATGTTCTTTATTCTTCAATGGGTCGAAGAATGCAATGGAGAATGCGACAAAGATGGCAAACAAGCATGTAACCAAATGACATTTGTCTGTAGATGTTTGTATGTCCAACTGTTTATGTTCACTCTCTGTCAGTGTCAATTTTTCCATCTGTGTGCACAACACACTGAAGGATAAAATCAATTTGAATTAATGGAATATTATCCTAATTGTGTAGTGAAAGTTATTCATATCCAGGTAATTTAATATCATTTGTTTGTGTTTTTTTAATTAATTGAAAATTTAAATGTTACAAAAGTAAATATTTGGGTTGATTTTATCCTAAAGTGTTAAAGTACCTTGTTAGATATTCCCAATGTAATTTTTCTCTAATATCTTACTATTAGAGACCATTTCATCTGTAATGATTGCAAATAAATTGTGTTACCTACAACCACCTGACAATATGCATAAAAATGTCAATACTGATGAACTGGATGAAATAGTGCGACATGAAATATGCAGTGAAACTTGTAATGTACCTTGTATGAGTAATTATGAAGGCCTTTTCTAGATTCTAACATCCCTTTTTTCTTTCTTTCTTTAGGACTCCAATAAATCAAGTACGCAGAGCTTAAGTGACACTGGATACTCTTCAGATGGGATCTCCAGTTCACAAGGGGAGATTACAGGTCAGAT
Source organism: Xiphophorus maculatus (assembly GCF_002775205.1). Classification (NCBI taxonomy): domain Eukaryota; kingdom Metazoa; phylum Chordata; class Actinopteri; order Cyprinodontiformes; family Poeciliidae; genus Xiphophorus; species Xiphophorus maculatus. The sequence goes on from NC_036462.1 coordinate 17,822,966, forward strand.
CCGGGAAGAGGGAATCAAGCTTAATGAAAGAGGTGCTTCCATCCCTTCAGACATCAACAAATTAGAGAGCTCTATGAAACCTCTGCTCGAATCAAAGACTGCCTCAGACCCAAAGCATAGACCGCATTCACTTTCTGTTGGGCAAGAACGAGACTACAATCCTGATGAAGAAGCAGGAAGGGATGAATCAGAAGATGAACTCAGTTGTAAACTTCGCCATGATTATGTGGAAGACAGCAGTGAAAGTGGTCTCTCGCCATTGCCAATAAGACAAAAGAAGTCCCATAAAGACTTAACAGATGAAGAATACATGAGGAGGCAGATTATGGAGATGAGTGCTGATGAAGAAGAATTAGAAGAATATGGAAACCAGAAAACCAAGAAGACTCATAAAACCAGTGGAGAGTCAGGCAAAGAGAGAAGGCGACTCTCTCATCAGTCAAATAGTTTTGAAGAAGACAAAAAAGTATCTGAGGGTGCTTACAAGGCAAATGAAGAGGAAGATGTTGTTATGGCTGGAGGACTTCGGCGTTTTAAAACGATTGAGTTGAATAATACCAACAGCTACAACCGAGACATTGAGCTCAGTAATGAACATGACCTTCGAGAGCCAGAACTCGAAATGGAAAGTCTGACTGGTTCACCAGAGGAGCGATCTAAGGGCGATTATTCATCCACCCTACCGGCCACCACTCCCAGCTACACTTCTGGAACATCACCCACATCAGTATCATCTATGGAGGATGACAGTGACAGCAGTCCTAGTAGAAGAGCACGACTTGAAGAGGCAAAGCAGCAAAGGAAAGCTCGACATCGGTCTCATGGGCCTCTCCTCCCTACAATTGAAGACTCCTCTGAGGAGGATGAGCTCAGAGAAGAAGAAGAACTACTAAGAGAACAGGAGCAGATGAGAGATCTGGAGCAACAGAGGATTCGAAGTACTGCTCGGAAAACAAAAAGAGATAAAGAAGAACTTCGGGCACAAAGGCGCAGAGAACGATCCAAAACTCCCCCTAGTAATCTTTCCCCTATTGAGGATGCATCACCAACAGAGGAGCTAAGACAGGCTGCAGAGATGGAGGAGCTTCATAGATCATCATGTTCTGAATACTCACCTTCTATGGACTCAGAAGCAGAAGGTTTTGAGATGATAGGTGGAAAGCTTTACAAATCAGGAAATGAATTTAATCTTCCAACCTACACATCACTCTATTCACCAACAGAGAAGACATCAGCAATGTTGCCATCTGATAAAACCTTAAAAAGTGCAGAAGAGGTATATGAAGAGATGATGAGGAAAGCACAACTCATGCAGAAGCAGGGCCAAAAAGGTGCCTCTCAGCCAGACAGTGGCCATCATCTTGATGCTGGAACCTCCCTAACCCCTGGCTCTAGCCCAACTCAAGTAACTGCACCCATGTCCTTCTCCACATCAGGCAGCATGCATGCTGCACAGCATTTATCAAAAGAAACACAAAACAGAATGATGACACAGAGTGCCAAAATTGAAGGAGTTGTTGGAGTTGCCACTACCAAAGCTCAACTTAGTCAGGCAGCCTCAGCTCGGCAGGCAGGAAATGCAGTGCCTGTTGGCAACAGAGCAGTGTCCCAGAGGTCAACACAAGCAACACCTGACCCTGGATCATCATCTTTGACCTCCAAAGTCTTTTCAATGTTCAAAGGACCTAGTCCTCCAGTCTCACCCACTACTTCTCCAACAAAAAGTCCAGCACATTCACCATCTGTTCGACCCACTAGTGGTAGTGGCAGGCAGCTACCATCTTTGCCTTCTGAAGTAACAACATCTCCAGTATCCCATACTGGAGCACCTCAAAGGACAATGTCACCTCGTCTTGTACGACAGCAGTCATCCCAAGATTCACCTGTGATGGTCATAACACTAGGCTCTGAAAAGTCAAGCCCTGCCAAGCCAATTACTGTAAACTCATCCACTTCCCCCTTATCATCACCAACACAGGGCAGTTGTAAAACCTTATATAGCTCACAGCCCCCTTCAACAAGTTCGCCAACATCACCTCAAATGCATTCCTCTCAGCAGCTTAAACATTCTTCACAAATGGGGCACAATATTGAAAAAGTAAATGTTGGTATCAATGCAGGGGCCACAAGTACGCAAACTCGTGCTTCAAAGGTTGTGGGACAAAGTCAAGTACAGCAAAGCACAAATGTTGTAGATCTGAGAGCTCCAATGAGACCAGCTCCAATTATTATGACAGATCAAGGAATGGATCTAACATCACTTGCTTCTGACACAAGAAGATATTCATTAGGAGCAGAGCAGTCATCGAGTAGACACACAGCAGTGCAGCCTCTTATTATGAACCTCAATGCACAAGAGCAACCACATATTTCTGTTTCAACTCCAACAACAGTAAGTGTCACAGTTGCTGTGTCAACCTTCATGTCTCAACCCAAACAACCTGTCATATATGGAGACCCATTGCAGAACCGTGTGGATCTGGGTCAGGGAGTTGGATCAGCTGTTTGTTTAACCCAAAGCAAAGCCCCAATTACTGATCCAACTATACCCAAAATTGATGCCTGTCTGGAAAATCTTGGCATACAACAACAGCAACTGCAGTTACAACAGCAGAAGCTCCTGCAGCAGCAACAGCTCCTAGAACAGCAGCTTCAGCAGCATCAGCAGCAGTCTTCTTTTGCTCGCTATAATTTAGCCAATCAGGTACAACCACTGCTGATAAAAAAAGACCTTGTAGTAAGTCAGACAAGCACTGGTCAGCAGCACCTGACCAATGCTGCGGTGACTGCTAATGCCATTCCTAGAGTGTCTCCTCTCGCTCCACCATCAGCATCTGTGGCCCTTACTTCTAATGTACCCCGTGAAATGTATGGCGGAGTTGCCTTAGAGCTAAAAAACAAGCCAACTGTTATAAACTTGTCAACAGGAAAACCCCATGTTATGATGGTACAACTTGATGAGAATAACACATCCAAAAGTGGCACAGTTACTCAGCTGGTAAAACGAGAAGAGCATCCCCCTGCACCACCACCTCCTCCTCAGGTTTTGGATCTAACTGGACAGCTTAAACAAGAAAACCAAGTGGCTTGTTGTGATGTTGTTTACAAATTGCCCTTTGCTGGTACCTGTTCAGGGACATTCTCTCAGAAGCCGGCTACAGTGTCCTCAGATAAAAGTCCCACCACCGAAATGTCTCAAGCAGCCCACCCTCCTCAGCCACCCCAATTCCAGCAACAACAGCCACAACTCCAGCCTCAAATTACACAAGGACTACCTGATGAACACAAACTATATCCACCAGCTATAGCTTCTGCAGGGAGATTACAGCCTTCTATGTCTGACACTAATCTGCCTTCGATGAGTGATGCTGGGTCCTATCAGAATCCTCTCCAGGGAGGACTGGCTGTAGATCTCAGCAGTATGAATCAAGGTTATGATGGTGGATACCTTGGCATGGGAGCACAGTATGGATCTTACACAGATTTGCGACATCAGGGAGATTTTACAGGCCCTTCATTACCCCTTCGTCGGTATGGCTCCATGTCAAATATCAACTCTGATTACACCAGTGCTTCACGTGATCTTACGGGCTCACAAGATTCCAATTTGGCTCAGTACAGTGCAACTACTGCTAGGGAGATAAGTCGCATGTGTGCAGCCCTTAACACTGTCGACCAGTTAGGAAGCCGTTTTGGAAATAACCCTGAATTGGCAGCATATGGTGCTGGAAGAGGTGGGCCTTTAGCCAGATTAAATCTTCAACAAAGCCTAGCATCAATAAGGGCAAATTTGCTTTATGGTCCAGACAGTAGACAAGCTGTGAATGGCCAAGCCTTAACAAATTTAATCAATGCGAGGCAAGCAAGTATACGAGCCTTATACCCTACTGCTATGAGAGGTGGTGATGGCATGATATATTCCACCATAAACACTCCCATAGCTTCCACCTTACCAATTACTACACAGCCTGCCCCAGTAATTCGTCCCATGCCCCGAGGAATTTACAGACCCTACCCTACAGGTGTAACTGCTGTACCTTTGGCTAGTCTTACCAGATTGCCTCAAATGACTCCCAGAATGCCTCTTTCCACACAAGGAGCATATTCCTATCCTTCTCCAAACCAGTATCCTTTGTCTGTCACACCAACAGGAAGTAGTGTTGTAATAAGCAGCTCTCACCAAGAAATTCCAGTATACCTCGGGAAGCTGTCAACAACAATATCTGGACCAACAGCTTCCACCATTCCCCCGACACCACCTGCAGCGCACTCAGGAACACAAAACGTACCTGGAGCTGGTATACAAATCACCTCAGAACAACAAATAGACAGATCTCAATTTACTTCACAAAGTATTGCATCTTTCTCTAAAGTTCAAGGCCAATCTTCATCTGCCCAACAAGTGCAGGCTCAAGTCCAGGCTCAAATGCAGCCGCAACAATTACCTGCACAGACAGAACCCTTATCTTTGACTCAAACCCAACCTCAAACACAACCCGCCAGTCAGCCTCAACCAGTAGTTCTCTCTCAGGGACAGACACAAGCTGAAATTACCCAGGCATCAAGTTCTAAACTGTCCCCTCCCATTGATGCACAAAAGAACAAGGAAGATGAGAAACTCAATCAGCAACAAGAACAACTGCTGCAGCTAGAGAGAGAACGGGTTGAATTAGAAAAGCTGAGGCAGTTGCGCCTGCAAGAGGAGCTAGAGAGAGATCGTATGGAGCTTCAGCGTCACAGAGAAAAAGAACAACTTCTTGTACAACGTGAGATCCACGAACTGCAGACAATAAAACAGCAAGTCCTACAACAACAGCAAGCCGAGAGAGAGACACAACTTATAATGCAAAGAGAGCAGTTGGCCCAGCAAAGAATGCAGCTTGAGCAAATTCAGACCCTGCAGCAGCAGCTTCAGCAGCAATTGGAGGAGCAGAAAAGGCAAAAGACAGCAGCAGTTGAAGCAGCAGCAGCAGCTGCAGCTGCTGAGGCGGCTGCTGCATCAGCTGCAGCAGTGGCTGCAGCAACATCAGCCCAGAGTGCCATCCAAGGAGTAGTTGTTGGAGCAGGGGCCCCTCAAGGATTTATAATCTGTGATCAGACTGGTAGAGTCCTTCAGCAAGATGGGCAGAGTGTGCAATTTTGGCAGGATGGACAAGTTGTTCAAGCAGTAGTGGCTGCTCGACCCATTCATAGCTCCACCTCTGAAATGTCTTTGAGAAGCAGTGACAAACAGGGTGATTCTAAGATGATGAAAAAGCAGAATTCCATGCCTCGGTTGAGGGATGGTTCAGAGGAGGACTCTGTCAAAAGAATTACAGACAGCTGTGTGCAAACAGATGATGAGGATGGTGAAGAAAGGTACATGAATAGGCGTAGGAGAACAAGACGAATTGCAGACTGCAGTGTACAGACTGATGAGGAAGACCAGGGAGAATGGGACCAACAGCCAGTAAGGCGCAGACGATCTCGTGTGTCCAAGCACTCTGAATCTAGTGGTGAGGCTAAATCTGATGGTTCTTCCAAGGTAATTTCAGCAAGCATAGCTATTCAGACCACTAATGACTCATCATGTCAAACAGAGTCAGACCTACTTGGCAGAGTTTCACCTGCAATCCACATTACTATGGCCGAGACCTCAAAAGTTGACCTATTGCATTACATAGCAGCTCCAGAAAGAACTCACAAAGGTGAGAGTTTAGCATGCCAGACAGAACCAGAATCACATTCTCAGGGAATAGTCGCCCCTCAGCTGAGTGTCCCTACAACTATTAGCCCATACTCTACAAGTCTCCATATAGTAGGTGGAAATACATCTGACACAGCCTCTCCCAGACTCCAAGGAGTAGCTAAGTTTGAAAGGAGAAAACCAGATCCTCTGGAAATAGGCTATCATCATCAACAAAATGAGTCTTCATCTCGCCAACCCCCAAAATCTCCCCAAGTACTGTACTCCCCAGTTTCTCCATTGTCTCCTCATCGGATGTTGGAGACAACCTTTGCCTCTCAGGAGAAGCTTAACAAGGCCCATGTTACACCCCAGCAGAAATCCTTCACTGCTGAATCTCCACAACGCCATCAGACGCTGCCAAGGCCCATTAAAAGTGTGCAACGCTCTATGTCGGATCCTAAACCTCTCAGCCCAACATCAGAGGATCCTACAAAGAATCGATTTTCTCCCTATCATCAAGTGCTGTCCAATAGCCAGGTACAGTATAACATTTTTTTGTCTGATAAGAAGCATATATTCCAGGACAGGGATCCTCAAATCCAGGCCTGGAGGGCCAGTATCCTGAAGGTTTTAGATGTGTCTCTGCTTCAATACACCAGAGTCAAATACTCAGGTCATTAGCAGGATCCTGGACAGATTGACTGCATATTGAGTAGGTAATTCAGTCATTTGACTGAGGTCTGTTGAATCAAGGATGCATCTAAAAGTTGCAGGACACTGGCCAGCAAGGCCTGGATTTGAGGATTCCTGTTTTAGAATAATGTATATACAAATGTTTTTCTTTTTTTGGTTGAGTTACATTAAGACTTATATTCAGATTTATAGCAGAAACAGAAAGAAGGCCCTAATACATAAATAGCAGTAGGTATACCTCAAGAACTCACTCCTTTCACATTCTGTCCCATTATGACCCAAAACTTTAATGTATTTGATTAGAAAAGGCCAGTAAGCTAAACAAATTTGGTAAATTAAGCTAAATACAGTGCATTTCATTTGCAACACAATAAACAGCAAATGTAACTTTTCTTCCACTTTCAAATTTTCCCCCGCTTTGTGATGTTCTGTCCTATAAAATTGCTTTAAGAGACATTCTAGTTTGTAAAAGTAGCATTAAGAAATGGGATTATGGGAACCCATCTTCCCATGGGGTACAGTACTCTGTAAATTTATCTTTACAATTTAACTGTGCAAAGATAAATGGGCAAACATACAGCTTAAACGGCATTCATATACTGTAGATTCATTGATGTATATTGATGATCATACCAGATCTGGCATATAAGAAAGGAGGAAACAGAATGTTCTCACATGAGCATCTGGCCATGCCGTTAAAGCCTCTCTGCTGTATCTCCTCCCTCATCTTCCCCCTATACTTTCTCAGTCTGTTTCTCTCTCACACACTGTGTTCATGCAGTGCCTTCTATATCTGGAAAACCCCTAAAGTGCTGCCAAGAGGACACACAATGTGAAGAAATTCTGGTGCTGCTTTGCTCTCTGTGTGATTGTTAGCAGCTGGGCAAAGTCAATTAATACTGCTTTGCACTTAGACCGAAATTAGTCTTCACATTTGTACTTACAATCTGGACTCTTAGTATTTAATACAAGGCTCATATGGAGAATGCTTGATAAAATCATCATGGATCTACCTAACATTGATATTTTGTAAGTAATACAATACCATATATTTCTTTTGGATTATTATATTTTCATATTGATTGTTTGATTAATTCTTGCCTGCATGCAGTTTTCAAATATTTATGTAGCAGACTAAATACTAAGGATATTTAATCACAACACCAGAGGGGAAATTAACCGATAGAATTAAATCTTAGGAGAATAATTTTTTTCTTGTTGTCATATACCTGTTAATTTGTCAGATTTCTTGGGCTTCAGTTAACACTTTCCAAACTACTCAGATGTAGTATTATAAAAATAGCTTGTATTTATAGGACAATTACCTTTATAGAATATATTACATTATTGTGATTGAATTTATTTTTACTTTTAAATGTGGAGTTCAACTGATTTACATTTACAATAGACCTAAATGCAACGGATATAAATTAAAGCATTACAGAGCAATTTCATCTTATCTTGAACAATAATAAACTGTATTAGAAATATTGATGCATTGGACATTTAACAGCAAGTATTTTTGACAACACTGCAGACTGATTTTTATTTGTTTTTGAGATACCAAGTGTGCTGGCCTCTCCAAATATCAGTTAAATAGTAAGAAATTTAATTTACATAAATGCATTATTGTTTGTAGCTGAGTGTTTGCTGTTGTGTGTCTGGCTCTCATGGCAGATGGCCTCCCTGCAGCAGCAGCAGAACTCTCTGATGAGGAAAGTAAAGAGGACTCTTCCCAGCCCCCCTCCAGAGGAAGCTCCGCTCCCCATTGTTACTCCAGCACAAATGTACAGCTCCCCTGGCATGCCTCAGAGGGTGCTCCCAAGACCAGCCCAAGGAGTCACCAAGGCAGGTCTGTTAAGCGAATTAAAAGCAGTGGAGCAAGAGTCATCAAAGCTACGCAAACAGCAGGCTGAGCTGGAGGAAGAAGAAAAAGAGATTGATGCCAAGCTGCGGTATTTGGAATTGGGCATCACTCAGCGTAAGGAGACCATGGTGAAGGAGAGGGAGAGGAGAGAGTTAGCCTATCTGCGATGTATGGGTGATCCTCGAGACTACATGTCAGACAGTGAGCTCAATAACCTAAGAATGGGTGCGGGAACTGGAACATATGATGCTAATGGTTTACTGACAAGACCTAGTACTGCTCCACTGAGTCAGTTTACTAATGACCTCAATGCAACATCCCAGTATCCCTCAACCTCATCTTATATGCCCTATCCATACCCTCAAACTCAACCATCTACACATCAGCCTGGTTCTACTTACCAGCCAATAGGTTTCCAAACTCCTCAATACCCTTCATCTTCTGCACCTCAGCCTGGAACATTCCAGCCTCATCCTCCAACAGTCCCTGGGTACCAGAACCAGGGAACTTATTCCTCCCGCATGTATGGCCAGTCGTCCTATCAAACTGACTTCACCATGCAGCAGCATGGTCACCAGGGCTTTCATTCACCTGGTCAGCCTATGCCAGGACAGAACCTTCCTTATCCTAGTCACAGTTCCTACCAGCCTGGCCTCACCTACCAGCCACAAGCCGAAATTCTTACTGTCCATCAAAGACCGAGGCAAACTTCTTTGGCTGAACTTGAACAGAAACTCCCTACAAATTATGAAGTCATTAGCAACCCAACAGTCTCAGTGGCCACTTCTGCTCCAGATACCAACTTTGGACCAGCTTACAGTAATGCATATGGACAATACCGCCCCCCTGAGCCTGGGCTAACTCACTCTGTGGACAGTCCCACCTCTGCATACACTTCAGATGGTCTTTACACATCCAACCTGGAGCAGAATATTCCAAGAAATTATGTGATGATTGATGACATCAGTGAGTTGACAAAAGACAACACTGGACAGCCCACTGATGCTCTTGGTCATCCTGTGGGAGGGCGGTATCGCAGTGAGAATGGCTCTGTGCGAGTAACTGGATATGAGGAGCCTGTTGATGCTTATGGAAGACCTACAGGATCAGCTGGTTACCAAAGCACAGTTGACAGTCGAACCAGCACCACAGTGAGCGGAGGCTCATCTTACTACTATGATGATTATAAGCATTCTTCTCGCTCTGGTGGCCACAAAATTTCCTCCAAAAATCTTGCTCCTGCTGTAGTCTCCTCTAAACGAAGTAAGCATAGAAAACAGGGAATGGAGCAGAAGATTTCTAAATTCTCACCTATTGAGGAAGCTAGGGATGTGGAGTCAGACCTTGCTTCTTACACAATGACAACATCAACTGCAGGCACCTGTCCAGTAGGGTCAAGATCTAAGAAGCTTCAAGATGATGTCACCTACGGCATGAAGAAAAATGCATATGATCAACAGAAATATTATGGCACGAGTCATGAGGGTCTTGAAGAGGATGACCGCATGTACAGCTCCGGAAGGTCCAGATCTACAGGATATGGTATGGATAAGATTTCCTCCAGAGACACTACAGGCCACCGCAGCAAATCCTACGAGAGAGATGCTATGGAGCGATCTCACCGAAGTAGCCGCAGTGGACGTCCTCCAATGCGAACTCAGAATTCAGAAGAGGAGAGCCCACTTAGTCCTGTAGGGAAGCCTGTAGGTATGGGAAGAAGTTCTGCCATGTCAGAGGCCCACGATGTGAGAAACCAGTATGGTTCCAGTCATTCGCTGCCAGATGTGCAAGATCACCACAAGAAGGACCTTCCCAGAAGTCACGTCTATAAACCAGATGATCCTTATCTCGTAGACGACATGCATTGTGCTGTTTCTGATAGCGAAGGTAACTGGTGCTGAATTAATTCTTCTGTGATATATATTTTTTACCACTCTTCAGGTGTGATGAAAAAACTGCATGTGAACTCTGAAGGAGAACTCCATTATTTTTGTTCTCTTGTCTCTTGTCTTATTCATATGAAAAGCCAAAAATATTTTGAACATAAGTTTTGCGTGCATGGCTTTTAAGTTTTTGGTGAGTTGTGGTCTTTGCTTTTTTTTCTGTTTTTATATTTAAGTTTTTTGTTGGAATCTGCATGGCTCTGGACTGTGGAGCATGTTTTCTCACTTCCACATGAATCTGCATGCTACTCCAATCCCCATATTAAAGCAATTAATTGATAATATGTGTATTGCTTTTCAAAAAGCCTATCATTTGGGTCAAGAGGAGACTGATTGGTTTGAGAAACCACGGGAGGCCCGCTCTGATCGCTCAAGACATCATGGGAGTGGAGGTCACTCTTCTACAGGAAGACGTAATAAACATACTTACCATGACTATGATGAGCCTCCGGAGGAATACAGTCAACAGGATGAGTACAACCAGCGTCACCCTTCCTCTTCGTCACGGGACCACCGCCATCATGGCACCAGCTCTGGCAGACACAGTTCCTCTCGTCACTCCTCAGAGGACCCCAAGTCTTCACGCTCTTCCAGGACACACCCCAAAGACCCATCTGGTCGCACTGATAGCAGGACCTCCTCATCCACACAAAGAAGGAGCGGTACAGACTCTCGGTCTGCCCACGATAGCCCTCGCAACTCAGGAGACTTCTCTCGTGAGCCAGTCTCTGGTCATCACCATGGCACTGGGGGACGGAGTCAGAGATCTCAAGGTGACCGCACAATGGGCAGGAGACAAGACCCTTCTAAGCCACAGAACCAGCAGCCACCCCAGGGCCACCCAGGGCAGCAGCGATCAGGGGGTCAGGGGCAGACTGGAAGACATTCAGGTTCTGAACAACTTGATGGTAGCCAACAGGCTCAGCAGCAGCAGCAGCAGCATCAACAACAAAGTGTGCAACAACAGAGTGTGCAACAACAGCAGCAGCCGCCACAGCACAGTCAAACTCCACAGAGTAGCCATCCAGTAACAAACACTGGAAGTGGACCAGAACAGCAGCACCAGCAGCAGCAGCAGCAAGCCAAACCTGGACAAATTGCATCACAGGGACGCCAACCAGGAGTGGGGTCTGCAACAGGGCAGCCAGCAACAGTGGTAAGTAGATCTGGTTTTACTATACCTGCATCGATTAATTTTCTTTGTTGTGATATTTTTTCAGGACCAGCTTTGTAAAACATTAAGACCATTGCAGAAAACATATGTATGTAGTTTTAGATTTAGCAGTATGTGTTTTTAAAAATGAACACTTTCATTTTATTCTACAGTTTACTGACAATATTTAGTTCGAGACTTTAGTTGCAGAAAATGGCAAGTCGTAACAATAACAAAAATATTGTTTTCAGACCTCAAATAATGCAAAGAACTGAATGTAAAGAACAATGATTGTTACCATCTATTGCTATTTTGCTATGTTAACATACAGTAGCACCTACTGTGCTCTTGCTATGCTAAAACTATTCAGATTTAGCATAGCAAGAGCACAGTAGGTCAGTATTTGGTAGAGTAGCTCATATACTTAAGTGACAGCTTTTATGTTTTTTGTATGGTCTTTGACAACCTTTCACATTGCTAAGGGGTTAAGGTTACAACTTACTGAAAACTTACTCATTATGAATGCTGGCTTATTTTGGAATTCAACAGAATCTGGATTACAACAGCGGTCATTTAGAGATTCTGATTTCCGAAAAAAAAATTGCTTGTTTTGTTTTTTGGCTTTAGTTATTAGTAATTCATCATAATAATATTTATTAAAACCATCCATTAGAAATTAAGCCTGTGTGTTACTCAACATCTTTTAATGCCACAAAGAGTGTATTTAATATAGGAAATGTAAAAAAGTAGCATGTTGCAATGTAAAACCGCCTTAGAACTTTATCACAACAAGGAAATCTGGAAGTGCACAACTTTAAAAAAATAAACCTCAGTTACTGTGACAAACAAAAGTGAATACAGTCTTTATTTCTGTACACTTTTTTATACTGTTGTTATACAAGTAAAAAAATATTTATTGGAATTTAATTTGGGTGGGTTTGTTCTACTCTAACTCATGTTTTTGTTTTGTGTTATTAAAACATAAACATGAGTAATTTCTTAAAACATTAATTTATGTTTTAAGAAATTACTTTGTTATATTATTATTCACTAATCCCAAATTTTCAAGAAGAACAAGAAAAACACGTAAACATTTTTATGTCTACTTAACATTGTGCAGGGAAAAATGGATGCTCCCCCTACTGCTGCTAGTCCGGGAATGAAACCTGCAGCAGGAATCGCAGCACCACCTCAGCCTACCAAAATAGCCACACCACCGCTAACTGGCATCGGTAAGGTTAAATCCTTCTTTTTTTTTTCCAAAGATAGTTCACTTGTTGTGTGTGCTTTTTCACTTGATAATTAATCATTAGTTATTCTACTCTCTAAATTACCTTTCAAATTTTATAAGATATTTATTTATATGCAACCTTTTCATGTGTGTTATTAAATAGCGGTGATTTGAGGTGATGTATAGAAGAAAAGTTATTTTTGAAAAAAATCCTTTTATATTTTCTGCCATGATTCCTTTTACAGAGAAAGGTCATGATTGCAAGGAGGAAAGAGATCAACAACTATCATAAAAATAGTCATTGCTCTGCTGTTTATCCATCTCGGAAGGGTTATTGGAACATTATTTGAGTGAAGTACATTTAAGGCAGTTGTAAATCTATCGAAGAGTGGTAGTCCGAGCAGATTTCCCTCAAGCTCAGACCATCCAGTGCTCAGAGAAATTACAAAAAAAATGTATGAACTCCATCTCAGACTAAATATGCCTCAGTTAGTATTTTAAATGTTACAGTTCACGTCAATATGGCTTGCTTAGAAGTTGTACTGAAAGAAAGACTCCTTACTGAAAATAATACAGCAGCAAACTTGCTTTTGCAATGTTGCATTTTAACGAAACGCAGGACCTCCAGAACGTCTTGCATTATATGACGCCAAACTTTGGACTCCAAAGGAAAGATTTCTGGCAATAATGAACAGTACCACATTTTGAAAAAAAAAAGAAAACACACTTCACTTCTCAATAATATGATTTTGCTGTGAAAAAGGCTTAATCATCTTCAAAGCATACTAAAGCCTACATATAGCTTTCAACACTTCACTTTCACCAATGCTCACCAGTTTTTCTTTGTTACTTTTCTTTAATGTGTCAGCAAATTAACATAACTTAAAGCCACAGTGTAGGAAATGTGTTGGAAATCATTTTGTTATATTTCCAGGCTCCAAGGCAGCTCCTGTTGGAATCGGTAGCAAGCCTGTAGGCATAGGAAGCGCTGCAGCTGGTCAGCCCCCAGGTCCTGAAGGGGAAAATGTTTTAACCAAAATCCTGCAGGGAGGAGCAGCCGAGCAGGCAGGAAAACTGGGAGATGGTATGATTATTTCTTTTAACTTTTGTTTTAGAACTAGTCTTTTAATATTACTAGGGCAAAAAATTCAACTTTTTTTTACACGTAGTTCTGTAAAGTATGTACTTCTAAATCTCTTTTGTCAATCTGGCAGCTCTGTCTGGCCTTGGGAAAAAGTTCACCTCATTCTGGTGAAATACTAGGAGTTGAGTAAGTACATTGCAGCTTTTGTTCTCACACAAATTGATCACAATGTACGCCTTAAATTCCTTTAGACTTCTTTCAGTGCCTTGGAAAAGATTCTAGACCTCTTGATCTTCTTAACATGTTCTCATGTTATAACCACAAACTCGAATGTATTTTATTTAAAGAAAAGGTTAAAACTTTTATACATACTGTAATTTTTTTTTGTCATAGATGAGTGTTTAAAAAGTGTGAGTGGCATTTGACTCCGAACCCCCTAAATAAAAGTGTGACCTACCACTGAAATTGATTTAATTTCAATGGTAACTTGAGTCCATTTGTGTCTGATTTCATCTCAGTATAAATTCATCTGTCCAGTGAAAGCCTCAGAGGTTTGTCGATAGCATAGTTGAGATAAAACAATAATAGCAAGCTTTTGTTCCCCGTTATCTCCTTGTTAGTTCTTGTATTATTATTTTTTCAGTAAAACTTTCACCAACTATTTCTTGCCTCAATCTACTTGCATTTGGGTCCAGCCTTAATCTAAAATATTAACACACTGTAACTCTTGAGGAGATCAGATTATATAATCTGTTGATTGGAAAACGGCAAAATGTTAATCATGAATTCCACCGATATGTGATTTATGGAAGAAAGGCAAGTTGAATGCCATTATTGAAACACAATAATAGAAGGTCTTGTTTGTGCTTTGCCCAAAACCACATAGGAGATGCAACTAACATGTGGCAGAAGGTGTTTTGGTCGGATGAGACCAAAATGTAACTTTTTGGCCTAGTTCCAAAATGCTACATGTGGAAAAATGCAACTGAACTTCAGCCCAAACTCAACATCCCAGCAGGGATAGCAAAGTTATGATTGTATGACATGATTTCCTCTGGGGCAATCCTGGATGAAAATCTGTTTGAGGTTGCAGTGGACTTAAGACTGGGGCTGAGGTTCACCTTCTAGCAAGAAAATGAGTCTAAACCTGGACATGGAGCTAAGATGGAATGGTTTACATCAATTGGTAAATGGACTGAATGTATATAGTCCTTTTCTAGTCATGATAACCACTCCAAATGTATTAGAATCACCCAATAAAACATCAGACCTAAATCCAATTGAGTGTTTGGGGCAAGATTTGCAAATTGATGTTCACAGATAATTTCCATTTAATCCTACTGGGATGGAGCAAGAAAAGGGGTAAAAATGTCATTCTTTAGATGTGCACAGCTAATAGAGACATATCCCAGCAGACTCACAACACAGAGTGCTCTGAATTTAAATGCACGACACTTTCATAAAATTTTTATTTTTGTAAAAAATGCTGAAAACCATCTTTTCCTTCCAATTTTACAATCATGTGGTACTTTGTTGCTACAACACATAAAATCTCAAAAAAGTACATTGATGTTTCTTATTGTATCATGACAAAATGTGCAAACGACTGGAATAAAAGAATTGGGTGAAGCATAAATTTCCTATGAGATGCCAAACATCACAGAGAACATAATGTATGATATGCATGTGGAATAATGATACAATGGTTTCTTGCTTCACTGTGTTTTTTTTTTCTTTTAGAGAACACAAATACAATGAGATGGACTGGTTTCTTTGTGCTGGAAAACCTACGACACCATCTTAAATATATATTTAAATCCACCATGAAAAAGAAGAATGATTCTTAATGCATCAGTCAGTATGGATGTTTTTATTATTCTTTTTTTGTTCCTTATACCATTAAGCAGGTGAAAACATGATGATACAGAAAATACTTCACAAATTTAAAATTGTATTTAATTTATGCAAAATTTAACAATCGACTGAAAAAAAATAGTGAATATTGGTACTTTTATATATTTTTTCCTTTAATCAAGATTAAGTTGTTTAATCTGGTTCTCCAAAAAAAAAAATTATGTTACATTTGGATTAATAGCTTAGCGCTTTATCGTATGTGTATTTACATAGATTAGCATAGTTTATGTCTGCATAATGAGAAGACTCAGGTGAAGTGATGACTCATTAAAGCTGTGACTCTTCACCTTTCCCTTACCCCAAATTACCAAACAGAGCTGGAATCAAAGGATGCCTTGTCAGCACTGAATTCCCCAGACACGGGCTCCCGATTGAAGTGAATTAAATAAGGGGGATCGCTTTGTCAGCAGGCTGTTGCAAGACATGAGAGGAGGACTGAAGAGGCCTGAAAGTAAGTGGAGGCTTTGAAAGAGCTGTGGAGATGTCTGAGGCATCATTAGAACAATGTTAAGTTGCTAAAAGATACCTGCAGATGTTTCTGAGTGTGCATCTGCATTCCCCAACACAGATTTACTTAGATTTTTTTATGGTTTCTATGGAGTTTAGAGTTATATTAACCCCGGAAAATAAAGTTACACTCTGCTTGGAACTATGGCTGCAGAGGGGAAAGGCCAAAGCCTGAAGAGAGTGAGTCAACAGCATCTCACTCTGCACACCTGCAATAATCTGGACCAATCAAAGCGTGCTGGAATCAGCCTCAGAAAGCTAAACATGTCTTGGCTTTAATGCCAACACACGCAAAGGCACAATCTACAGAATGCGTGGCTTCTTTGAATCATGACACATGGTACGCATCATTCATTACATAGTAGATTGAACAATTTCTGCTCTGCTGAGCAGAGCAGCAGACGTGCAGATAAAGCTAATTTAAATTCTCTGTATTTAGCTTTTATCAAAACACGTCTCGTGCATTTTATATATGAAGCCAAGGCTGAGTCAGTTGAGAATCTTATTTGGCTTCAGTTTTGTTGATTAAGATTAAAATCAACAATCATAGTTTACACAAGTAGTGTATTGTGTGGAGAACCATGTTTGAGTCCAAGCGTGGTGATGGCTTTCCCAAGGCCCAAAACGGGTCATTTACAAAATTTGGGACAAGATTTTGGGCCAAAATGTTGCCCTTCTGTTTTATTCACTTTAGTTAAAAAATGTGGGGCAACTCTGGCTTTGTTGCCCCTTCTGAATAAAGGCATCCCATAGCATGATGCCACCACCATGCTGCTAGATTTTCACAGCTGAATTTAGGTGAAAATTACATAACCCAAGTAATTATTTATAGCTGACTTCTGAAAGAAGTGCATCTTGCTGGATTTTATCTGGTATCAGAGCAAAGTAGTATGAATAAAAATTGATGCACTGCTCAGAATGTTTTTGTAAAAATTATGAAAACCATGAGTCATTTTCCTGACACATTACAAGTATGCCCTTCTTGGTCTATCAAATGAAAAAAAACATAGTTGTAATAAATTAATTAATTGAATTTTTTGTAAACCAGATCAGGTGCTATGGATGAGCTTCGCAATGGACTTCCTTTATCACTCGTTCTGATTTGAGTTGTCTTATTTAGCAACATGTGTACCAAGGTTAATCTCATTTTAATGACAAAAGTTCAAAACCTTCCTGTGACTGTCTGCTAATTTCTTTTGAGGATTTTCTCTTATAATTTGAGTAGCCAAAATTGTTTATAGCACATTCTGAAACTTTAACCAGACTGAATTTTTCTTAAATTTGAAATTGCCATATATTTTTTTAGAAAGAAGCTTTTTTTGTTTGTTTTCTTTTTTCTGCACCAGAATTAGCTGCTGGCTTATATCGACTTGTTTTCATTTGATCAAGCTGAATTCTTTATTGAACTGTGCATGCACCATTAATAATTCAATAGTGCGTTGGGTGAAGATGAGGTTCACTGCCCAAATTCATCTAGAAATAATTTTAATCATATAAATATTAGTTTAACCACATTTCAATATAAGAAAACTGTAATTTATGTTTCTTCTGTGCTAGCAGTTTATTTATTACAGCCAACATTCACATTCCAGTTGTTTTTGATTTGATTTTGTTTTTTATTTCCAGGTGAGTAATAAGGAAGTGGTGAAGTTCTGGGAGAAAGCAGCGCTTCTTTCTTCATTTCTTTCATCCTGCAGAGGAATGCTCCAGCATGGACTCTGTGAGAAAGCAGTACAATCTTCACTAACAGAAGCAAGGGTAGGGGTATATTGGACAAACTGTCCATGCATGTCGCCTCTGATTCAGCTCAGCAAAAAGGAGCCTCACAGCGCCCTCTGCAGAGTTTTAATGGTAACACCACTCGCCTCTGAGGAATGTAGGTTGCACAAGGACTCCAGATTCTAAATTGATGCTTTGGGAGCATTCTAAAAAATAAAAAATGATTGTATTGCGTAGGTTTTCCTCGTCTCAAAGGAACCAGTCTTACCCGACAATGACAACATGTACCTGGAAACGACAAAGCTTTTGACAGCAACAACAAACCAACTTGGAGATTCCTTCAAAACCCTGGAACCCTGGCTTCTCCACAGTACATTCCAGTATAGAGAGCTTGACCCGTTCTCTGAATGTGTTTTTAATTTATCGTCTCTTCGTTACTGTGTCTACAGAATGCATTGTGTAAATGTGGACACAAGAATGCACGCACAAATGGAAAAAAAAAAGAAAAAAAAATCTGGAAAAAATAAGCCCATATCAGTTCTTTTTTTCACCACTTATATAAGATGCCGCTACTCATTAGGTGTTGGTTTTTTAAAGGAAGGGACTTACTACCAGCGTGCCCATACGTGTGAGAATCACACAGATGAGAGGACCAAATGAAAGAGTGGCCACGGCTCTTTATCAGCCATTGCTAAGCCATTGTTATGGACATCCTTTTTTATTGATTTGTCTCATCTTTTATTATTTGTTTTGTTTTCTTGTTCTTTTGCCTGATAATGAATGGAAGAGCCTTATTCACTTATGTTTTTACTTGTATACCTCATGTTTTAAGATGTCCATATCATTATGAATTTCTTTTTACACTGTATACTATTGTATGTATATAAAACAAATCAGAGATCTATGATGTAAATTGTCATTTGTGTATTTAATGAGTCACTCTCCAGTGAATTTCTTTTTTTTGTTGTTGCTATGTGTTTTCTTTTTTTGTAAAAGTTTATATTTTCACTTTGTATTTGTTTGATTCTGTTATTGCATCAAATAATTTGCTTCTTGGTTTTTAAAAGCAATAGCATGCAGCAAATGGTATATAGCACAATGGTATAAATGTTTTTTTTTGTTTTTTTTTCTCAATCAGTGATGGGGGAATATCAAACAAAAATCAGTAATAAAAATCTGTCAGAGGGTTTACAGCCACAGCACCACATGTACAGACATGCATGATAATGTTTGGATGCGTAAGAGCATGCAGAAAGGCCGACACACTCTCTATATATATGTCTATTACAAGCTCATACACACACCCAACACTTTGCAATCCCAGTTCCACTTCAGAGCCAAGGCTAATTGAGTTTTCACCAAATAGACTTGTTAACCTCTTGATGATTAATGAGGTTACCAATCTACTAACAAGCTGGGCCCACTGCCTCTGTTTCTGCAAGACACACACCGAACAACACAGACACAGGAGAGGACAAAAAGCAATTATCAAAGTCAAACGTTCTATGCAATGACTCATTTTGAAACGTGGAAGTGACTCACTCTGAAGCAGTTTAGCACCGTCGCTGTACTCACAACAAAATATTAGAATCATGAACAAAAAAAGGTATAAAAAAAATAAATAAGTGAAATGAAAATGTTTTTACCTGGAATCTTGTCTGTATGAATTTGAATACTGAGTATTGATCTAGACTTGTTTTTATTTTCGTGGCATGTTCTTAACCCTCCTCACTCTCCCTAAAAAATGGGGAATGGTGGGGACTTGTTGCCAAAGGGTAAACTTGTGTAGACTGTCAGTTTTATGAATGTCCACCATCATGTTGCTTTTGAAGCATGGGGTTTTGCTTGGCTTCATCTGGTTGTTGTTTATGGTTTTTTTTTTTGTTTTTTGTTTTTGTAATCCCTCATTCAGTCGTCGTGCATTTTGGCTGACCTGTTTGGCTTGCAGTGACTGTCTGTGCTGCTATGAACCTGTACTGCAGATGGTCGAGCACTTCTCATCAATTCGTGTCAGTGTACATATTGGGTGTCAGTATAACCTGTGGGGTGAATGGAATGTTTATATTGGATATACGTCATTGTTGACTCAACCCACACAGCAGCCAAGCCATTTGAAAAGTGCATGATTAGATTATTCTTGAACGTCATAGTCGAAATAATTAAAAAAAGAGAAGTCAAGCATGATTTTAAGAAGGTTTGCCTCACAAACCTTGATTCTAACTGGCCAATGATGATAATATCAGTGAGTTGAAATGTTCAGCCAGTCATTCACAAATCAGGGCATGTCATTTGGAAAGCACAAGCCTGACTGGTGGAGCTCGGCAGAGTGCAGAAACAGAGGTTGCGTAACAGCGCCTCTGTTAAGATGTGCGGCAGAACAAAGCGGAGGTGCAGTGTGGTCGATACGCGATGAAAACAGCCTTCAGTGCAGCCACGCGGATAAGCAGGGAGGCAGACGGACACATTCTCACATTCCTTACTGTAAATACAACCTCATTCCTCTGTACAGCTTTTCAGTTTGGAGTACGGCTGTCATGTGCATCCCCATGCCGTATTTGCTGCCAACTTTTATGTATAAAAAATATTTATTATGACCACGATAATGATGATGAAACTAATAATAATGATGATGATTATTATTATTATTATTGCATAAGCCTAGTGTATGTGACTGACTTGTACTGAGTCTTTACAACAGTGGAACAAAACTCGTTAACATATCCACCCATCCAGTGTGTGTAGAGTTTCTCTACGTATCATATCAAGAAGCCTTTGTCAGGCTAACAGAAGGTTATCAGTTTTGATGGATATGATCTCCGAGGTGAGACGAGGGGGGAAAAAAAAGAAATCTGGAAAATGTCATTCACTGTTGTAAGTGCAATGGGCAAAATGTCAGTCGTGTATCCATTGTGAAACCCTTGTGTTCTATTCAGTGTATTCCTGTAAACAGATAGAGTACATTTTGGTGCATCATGTCAAGTAATGTGAAAATATTGACCCTGCAATTTCCAAACGGAGAAACAAATAAAAAGAAAAAAGTTTATTGTGACTATTGTGTGCAGACTCTATGTCAAGGTGGGTGTGTGTGGTTCGCGCTTGGTTGTAGCAAGGTAAGTTTTGTTCAAGGCTTACTGCTGATGCAGAAGAGAGATCAAGAATAAGACCTCGACAGTTATGAGACTGTTCGGATAAGAGAGGGCTTTGCTTGCAGAGGTGGTGATGATTTATCCTAGTGTGGGTGGTAGAGAGAGTGAGACGTGTGAAGAGCCATGCTTGGCAATGTGCTGGGAGAGATGGAGGTGTGAGGATGATTCTGTGCAAGAAAGAGAAATCAAACTCTTCTGTCTGTTGCTTGTGGATTTGTAAATGCAAAATTCAGGAGAGTGCTATTACTATGTTGTTTTTGTTGTGTAAAAATGCAACAACAGGGTACAAAACTACGTATTTGAAGTTGTTCACATTTTATAACATTGCCACTGCGAACTTTGGTGTGGGCAATTGCTTAATGAAAATGTAGCCACTCAATACTTTAAATCAGAAATGTTTGGAATGCTGATGTATTCACCCCCCTTTTTTCTGAATTATAAGCCTCCATAAGTCACCTAATTAGTAAGTTTTAGTTCACTTTTATCATTTCAGGAAATACTACGTTGAGATTTAAAATCCCTTTTCAGTAGGGTCATGGAAAAGGGTCAAGGAAAAGGTTTAATACATCATTTTTAATATTGTCAAATACAATCAAGGTTGGGTGAACCATAAAAACATCTGCATATTTCCATATCCTCAAAACACATTCTGCAGCTAATTCCAGGAGGATGGAGCTGCAAATTAAAGAATGCTGCTTTCTATCATCAGTCCAGGCCTTTGGGATTGTGAGAATGCAGACAGACAATATGAGAGCAGAGACTTTGACATCAGATCATCTTTGCAAGAAAGTGCTCTGGTCAAATGAAACAAAGAGTGAACTCTTCGACCAAAGTACAAAACCCATTTTGCATCTGAATGCCAACCCACCCGGTGGTGAAGCATGGTGGTGACAGCATCATGACAGGAAGATGCCTTTTTTCCCAGCAGAGATGGGGAAGATGGAGGGAGTCAAACACTGACTTAAAGGTTTAAAGAAACCAGTTAGGAGCAACAAAGAGCTGGGTGGAGCTTCACCTTCAGGACAACAGCCTTAAAGAATACCTGAAACCTTTAGATAAAAGTTTTTAAAGTGTAGGAGATCTAGCACCCCCCATCAGAAAGCAATCAGACAACTGTTAACCCTCCCGGTCCCCTACTTGGATTATTGCCATTATTTCTGTCAAATCTTTGCTGCTGCCATGTTTGATGTTCCATTCATGTTTCATTGATGAGAAATTAATGCAAAACCTGATTAAGCTGGGTTCATTTTCTGTTTGCAGTATTTCAGCTTCTGGTGTATATCTGATCTTCAGTAGTCATGCTATGGGTGTACATAAAATTTTTACTGCATTTATTTCCTTTTTTTTTCTTTGTTCTTTGTCTTTAAAATATTTCTCAGTTTTTTATTTCTCAGTTTTTGGGCACAATTACCTTCATACATGAGTTTATCTGCCTACATAAAATCCAGCCATATAATCTGTCAGTCAGAAGACTTTATGCATAAAGGATTCATATTAGGATTATTTTCACTGATGTTTTCTGTTTGTTGTTCCTTACCTGATGTACATCCACTCTGCTCCACACTAAACATGTTCCAGTGCTGATATCGTATCTACTCTAGCAAGGTTTAAATATATCATTACACTTTTGGTAGAAAAACAAATTGACTTGACTGTAATAACAGGACTTTTGAGATGCCTTGTGTGGCCAGCAATCCCATCTGCAGAAGAAGACTGCCCTCTACTGGACTAGAACAGCACTAAAGGCACAAAGTCAAAAAAAATATTGTGCAGTTTCCAAATGTAGGATAATTAAAAATATTTCTAAAATAATTATTATGTGCTGATGGTACACATAATAAGATAAGGAGAAATCAAAACTGTTGATAGCGTTATATCAGCAGCTTTGACCCACAGAGCATTCTGACCTTCCAGCTGCACGGCTGCCAACAGCAAAACCCTCCAGCAGGTCATCGCCACAGCCCAGTAGATTTCACTAGAAGAACTGTACGCCTGTCACTTCCTGAGGAAGGCAGTAAACATGGCCAGAGACTCCTCCCACCCTGGACATCATCTGTTTGAGCTTTTTTCAGATGGTACAAAACACATAAAACCAAAACAAAGATACTAAAGAGTGTTTCTACCCCAGAGCCATAAGTGCACAAAGCTCTGTGTGAACTATGTAGCATCTATATAGTGTATTGATTGGATTCCTGAGTGTTGAATATTTTAGTTATTGCTGTTTTCACTGTTTTGTTTTGTTCTATGCACCTTGAGTTCTGCATTTAAATTGTGTTGTATTTTGGTTGTGCTGATTTGTGATTTAAATGATTGGAAGGGGCCTTTAGAAAGGTTGTTCCAGATGTTTTATACTAGTTTGATTTATCTATTCTACAAACTGTTGTTTGGGATTATCGTCCTGGTGGAGATGTGAAAGATCGGATTATTGATCAGCACCCACTCTGTTCATGGTGATGTTAAACTGGTGTGGACGATGACACTGGTGTAGTATCTCCCAAAATATAATGAAACTCGAATCTTTGTGATTCCTGGATTGTTCCTGAACAACATGATCAATGTTCTTTACTCTTTGGGGCAAATGGTTCAAATTTGGGCATAATTGTGTTTCCTAACATGACTATGATCCTGAACACTTAATCATGCTGCTTTTAGCTGGGATAAAGCTGAACTTTATTGAAAATGTATAGACTATGCTTTAACATCAGCTCTCTGACAAGAACCCAACCAATTTAAACAGGATCCACCCAATTTAAACAGGATCCACCCAATTTAAACAGGATCCACCTCTTCTACTGAAAACAGTGATCAAACATGCAGAAGCAGCCATGCCAGAAACTTGTTGTTGGTCATGAAAATGTTTGCGGTATAATTTGCCAAGGCCTATTTTATCACTTATTAAGGGTGTTTGTATATTTGTGACTGTATGTGTAATTTTAAACCTTTACAATGCAAATCCGTTTTTACCTTCTGTCCCTCTTTTTACTGTTTTTGTTTCTCTCCTTTCGTTTTCCTTCCTTGTGTCCTTTCTTCCTCTGTTAGTTTTGTTCTATTTTCTGTCCTTCATTTCCTTCTTTCTTTCCTTGATTTCTCTTCAGGTCCCACATTTAAAAAGCTTGCGTTGTTTAAATATTTGCCAAATTCATAATGCACATTTGTAGTTTGCATTTAATCTCAAACCACTGAGAAATGTGTGACCCTTTAACATAAAACATGAAGGATAGTTTTCTTAGACATTTCTGTATGGGTAGAACCTCTGCTTATATACAGACGGTTGTATATATTAGCAGTCTCCAGTTATCATCTAGATTGCTTGACCTCAGTGTCCTCAGATCAAAGGCATAAATGTAAAGTCATTAAGCTGTAATTGGGGTGCCTGCATTCATCCATTTCTTGAAAGCCGTGACAAGAGCCTGTGCCTCTGAAGATTAACCACTTATTAACATCGGTGGTGACCTCCGAGAAGAACTTCATGACTCATGGGTAAGTGATGGAAGTACAGGAACTTGAGGCTGAATAGTTATCCTGCAAATTTGTCATTGTTACAGTCAAAGTACTAACATGGATAACTGGAATTGGGGATCAAAATGAATTGGATTCATTGGATGACGAGCACCAGCTTGTACCATTATTTTATGATGTAACTACAACATTTTTAAGCTGTTTTGCTCCTTAAAATCTAAGGGATAAACTAATAAATCACACAAGTGATTAAGAATCCACTTAAAAAGGCTTAAGCATGCCACAGTAAGCAGATCCATAACCCAATCAGCCTTGAATCCTGCAGGCTGTGGAGTGGATGATGGAGCTAATGTGGCTGAAGGAGAGCTGCCAGCTCAGGTTTTCCAGTCTCACCTGTCACTCATCCATGTTTACTGACAACCATCACAAACAACCAGGGCAAGAAAAATAACTGCAGGGCATGGATAGGTAAAGTGAGTAAAGATTTTGTTGGGAGAGAAAATAATGAGCACACATGCTGAGTGATGTGATGGCAGTGAGTAAGGCTGAATTGAAAAATGGTGTTTAATGGTAATTTGTTTCACCGAGTCTCTCCTCTTTTATATATTTCTGTAAACAAGCCAGCTATTTTTCACAACTTAAAACTTCCCTAATAGCTTAACTTTATACATATATACAGTATATATATATATATATATATATATATATATATATATGATGAAATCTTTAAATACTTTAGATCCTTTTAAAAACTCTCATTGCCAATTTTAATAGCGCAGACAGCAAATACACCACAATATGAAGGAAAGTAACTTGGTTACGTTTAGGAGAGTAAAACAACACTTGTTAGGTTATTGTTGTGTTTATCTGGAAGAGCAGAATTACCTAAGTCAATGCAATGTTTGCTTAAGTTACTTTTATTTGTTATGCAATCAGTGTTGTGTCTTACTTTCTTTGGAAACTTGTTCACACA
This sequence comes from Xiphophorus maculatus, assembly GCF_002775205.1. Taxonomy (NCBI): domain Eukaryota; kingdom Metazoa; phylum Chordata; class Actinopteri; order Cyprinodontiformes; family Poeciliidae; genus Xiphophorus; species Xiphophorus maculatus. The sequence goes on from NC_036462.1 coordinate 17,848,323, forward strand.
TCTGGTTGAAATTTCTATCAGAATATCAATACAAAATTCCAATGTGTTTGCTAAAAAAATATTTTTTTCTTGTTTTCCGTAAATGTTAAAATATGACTTAAGCAATTATGCTATTAGGCTGACGATATATAAAACTTAACCTAACTCTGTATTAATTGAAAGCCAAGAGTAACAAAGGCCAGAGAGTTTCTTTGTCAAACTGAATACATTTGTTCATACCGTACTCCTTTCACACCTTCACTGCTTGTGTCCATGACACAAGAGATTGACAGAGAAAAGCAGAGAGCTGGTGTTTGTTCAGAAATGCTGATGTCTGTCCTTTAGGTCCTGTCAGCTGTACTTACAGTCAGTGTTTATAAAACGGCACAGAGTACCTATAATTTCATTTTGCCTGAAGGAAGGAGGAAGATCGCAGCCAGCGCTGCAGCCAGGAGGATTGTTCTGCTTTGAAAATGCGTACCGGGCTGTCTCTTCACACATTTATAGAGGACACTCTCACCTCTCATGATGGCAGTTATGATGTCATGAGATCAGACAGATTTATGTTACAACAGAAAAGTGCTCAGGGGATTTGCAGACAGTTATTGTATCCTCAGGGCAGCCTGAATACTATAGGAATATGCCGGAGCTTTAGCAGATAGGATATCACGACAGTTGTTTCGTTTTAAAACGCATAGCCTTGTTCTCACATTTCAAGGCTTAGATACTTGGTTGATGATATTTTTCATAGCATCTTTTGCCACGACTGTCAAAAGAGAAAATTAGTCTACAATGTCAAAGTCATGAAATGTTGGAAAATCTGTAAATATTCATCAGTTTCTAGGCGTTCTGGGTTGAATCACACCTTCATTCAGTGGCTCTCAAAACTTTGCCACCCCTGAGAAAAATCCTTGTTTGTGGGATACAGAAAAGTGAGACCACAATAAATCATTTCTGAGCTTTTTCCAACTTCATTGTACTAAAATCCTACTCAACTGAACTGAAAACCAATCTAATCTGTTACATGAAGAAGAAGAAATATTAAAAAATATTTTTTTTAATTCTCATGAAACATTGGAAAGAACGATATTTTATACATTATCATGATACATTTTACTACTTTGCCTCTTTAGTCTTTAGATTTGTCTAAATTTGTGCTCATACATTTCATTGCTCAACCAGGACTGAGTACTGACTGACTGAGTACCCACTGAGTAGTACACTGGTAGTGTACTACTGTGATTTTACCTCAAAATGAAACAATTCAAATAATACTAATTCAAAATGAATTATAGGCTATGGTGCATCTGAATAAAAAAAGTTTAATATCCTATATCCTCTTCAGACTTTGCTGTACTGTTTTCTTTTTGCCAAGGGTCAGGCAAAGGGAGTGACAAAACCTAAAGGTCCTTTAACTTTGTTTTAAATATCTTTGCTGCTCCCCAACATCTCATATCATCTTTCGCTATTTCTGAAACCAAAACTCTTGGTTTCAATCACGGTATCTGACGGTAGGTTTTTTTTTCATTTGTTAGAAAAAAGAACACAGTATTCTCAAAGAACATTGAAATGCAGTTGCACTCATTGTTAAAAAACACAATTACAAATATGTACTCATTTACTTGTTTTACAGTGGTTTGCAAAAGTATTCATAGCCCTTGAACCTTCACATATTTTATGCTACAACCACAAAATGACATTTTTTCTCTTTTTTTCAGTTAGGATTTTTTGTGATAGACTACACAAAGTAGCGCATAAGTGTGAAATGGATCGGAAAACAATCCCATAATTCTGACATTTCAGGAAACTGGCTTTATGAAATCTACCATTGAAATAAAGTCACAAGAAGCTTCAGTTGCACTTTTCCAAACCATTAGAGTAAGCAGAATGAAAAGTAACACTGTGTACATCCCTACTGTACAACATGGTAGTGGCAGCATCATTCTTTGTGGATCCTTTTGTTCAACAGGAACAGAATCGGATGGGAAAATGGAGATAGTTCAATGCAGGGTAATCCTGGTAGAAAACATGTGTAAGGCTGCAAGAAACTTGAAAATGGGATGGACGTCCTGTGACATACTGACCAAACTACAACAGAACAATTCAGTTCAAAAATATATTGTTCCTGAAGGGAAAATAAATTACAGTTCATTCAAATCAAAACATAAACTCACATAGGAATCTTGGACAAATACGGAAAAATTTTCACAAATGTTTTCCATCAGCTCTGATTCAGTTTGAGAGTTTTTGCAAAGTACTGGCGACATTTTCCATATGTAGGCATCAATGTCAGAAGAGTTACAGCTGTAATTGCAGAGAAATGAGTTTCCACAAACCATAGAGTCAGAGGGCTTGTAAATAAATACACACCACACTTTTCAGAGTTTTGTCAGTAAAAAAACATCCATCCTTTTCCTTTCAGTTCAGTTATCCTCTAGATTGAGTTCATATATTACATAAAAAACAGATAAAGTGAAAAATTGGGAATAAAGTCCAAGGGGTATTAACACTCCTGCGGCGCATTGTAATTAAATAAAACAGGTTTTGAAGCCGAATAATTCGGGTCACCTGTATGAGTTGATCCTAGACTAGGAAACATCTGTGAAAGATGAGCAGCCTAACTCTGAATATTATCATCGGCAGCACCTACGTGAAGCCGAGTTGCAGGCCGCTCTCCCGTGCTCTTTCTCTCTCCTCCCCCTGCATGTGATCCGCCCATCCCTTCCTGCCAGCTGCCACTTGCCGTATCGCAGTGATGCTGCTCGCGGCCGTGTGGAGGTGGAGAGAGAGGCTGCCCGCTGCCCAATGACAGCGCAGGATGCTGAGAGAGGCTGTTCGGCTTGAATGGAGGCGACAAGATGCCGTCCAGAGCGACCAAGGAGACCAATTGACAACTGAAAAGGTATGCCTGTATCTGTTGATATTTTACCACTAAAAACTAATATGTACTATTTTAATGTTAGAAAGAATGACGCCTGAAATACGTAACGTGTTCGCTCGCGTTTTTTTGTGCGCGTTTTTATGAGCGACACACCGGGCTAAAAAAAAAAAGAAAAAAAAAAAAAGAGAAAAGGCTGTGTCCATTTAACCAAATCGTTCCTACTCGCTTAATTAAACGAGACAATATAAGCCAGCCGGTTCCTGGAGATTAATATTACGTTATAGTCGCGAAAAGGCGATGACAGAGCGCCGTTGTTCCTAAAAATAAAGATTTCCCCCACAGACAGGTTAGAGTGTTATATTTCAGGCGAGCATGTAGGCCCGGTGTGCTGTCAATTGCTCGGTCGTGCCCTGCTAGTCTCCATTAATTCCACCTTCAGATCAAAGCTGGCAACATATTTTAATTTATAGGAGCTATTTCTGAGCAGCAAAGTCTGCTAACGCTGGCATTTGGTGACGTGAGTGCACGGGCCAATTTGGAGGCATTAACATCTCATCCAGTCCACCAAGCGTTTGAGTCTGGAGGAGGCATGGAGGCGTCAGGCTCTGTAGTAGAATGCCTGATGAGGAGGCTGGATGTGTTGCATCTGCTCTTTCATTGAAATATCAACAAGATTCCCCTACATGCTATATATTCCCCAATGCCATATAACTCCACACATGGCGTTATTTGTATGATGGCTTTTTAAATGTCATGACTGCCTCATTGAACAACCGGCTTCTTTCTCCAAAGGCAGTGCCTGTGGAAAAATCTTTGTTTCAGGACATCTGTATCCTCTCTGCTGTTTCTGCACCACTGCACAGCCAGATTCATTTCCACGTTGCCTTCACTCTGGCATTTGCTGATCACATGTACATGTATGTACTGCAGATCTCCCACCTCCAATACAGAAAGTGGGGTGCAAAAAAAAAAAAAAAAGAACATTGTGATCCAGGTCAAAAAACTAGTCACGCTCAAAACTGTGCTTTCAAAGATTCATAAAACTGAAGAAATGAGTCAACAAATGGGTGATATGGCCCATTACTCTGGGCGGCAGAGTCTTGTGGGTGCAGCATGCAAGGTTACAAGACAATATAGCTCATTGCCCTGGTTGCCGCAGTCTTGTGTGTACTTCATAGCAATTTACAGGACAATTTAAATCACTATGCAGGGCAGCACTGTCTTGTGGGTTTGTTAGAAAGTTTTAAAGTCAATGTGGCCCCTAACCCAGGGTAGCACTTTTGGGCATCCCATACAAGTTTGACAGAGGCCTTGTTTCAGAATTGGCTGTGTTTTTAATATGTTCAATTGCAATAGCTGATATATTTTCACATTTTCAGAGCCGTGTTAATAGAGTCATCGAATATTTGTTGTTTTATCAGCAAGTGGATGCCTAAACCAAATCATTCAATCCCCAACTTATTTCACTGGTGTTTTGACAAGCATTTATAGATTTGGTAACCAGCCATTTTATAGCTCTGCATTTTATATTATTATATTGATAGATTTTGAAAATGATAAATTGCTTTAGACAAATATTTGACAAATAGGTTTACAGCAAATTCAGCCACAATGTCTAGTTACTGCTTGCAAAGATAATTAAATTTCCTTGTGCAGATCTATTGCTTGGAATAAAGTAGAAAAACAACAGAATGAAATGCTGAGAAGTCAAAGTAAAACACAATATTGCTACCTATTTCAAATCAAAGCTGTAAATTAGAGAATTAAAACATTATTTTACAATAGATGCCTGCTCCTCTGCTCTGTTAGCAGTAACAACCACATTGGCTGATTATTTATATAAAAATCCCCTTACTCTTAAGTGGGAAATTGATAGGAGTGTGTAACACTGTGAACCATTGAAAAAACCCTCAATATTCTAATCGCTAAAGTTGAAAAGGGATCATAAAAGGAAGTCTATCTTCATCTTGGCTTTGTAAAGTGAGGCTTTGGTTGCTATAGAGGTTATCATCATGAAGTTGTTTTATGAAAAGAACCAAAAGTAAACCACTTGTGGACTACAGCACTCTCCACATCAATTGAAGTGACAATATGTAAAAAGCCTTGAAATAGTTTAGTCTATTGCAGAAACAAATTCTCATTCATTTTATGAAACCCCCCCCCCAAAAAAATAACAAAACAAAAAAAAAATCATAAGTTTTAATTTGAATTCATTCATTCAGTGGGGAAGAAATCCTGCATAAGAAATAATATTTTCTCACAAAAGCATCACTCATAGCAATTCCTATTAAACAAATGTAACTGAAGCATTTTGTTTAATATATTTTTTTTAGGTAGATCAGGGGCGTCAAACTCACTTTCATTTTGGGCCGTATCAAAAATCGGAATGTTCTTAAAGGCTGGTTGTGCCAGAATATATTGATAAAACCAATGAAACTGTGAAAATATCAATAAATAGCTGTTCCTCTGGGATTTTGTGATCATTTTAGGGTTTTTTTACAATCAAAATGACAGATTTGTGGTGAACATTTAGAAATGTCTGTAAGGAATTTTTACAATATTTGTGGTAATGTATGATATTAAATGATACTCTTTATCACCTGCCATATTAGTTACGGATTCAATGTTTTTGACCAATTTTAAGAAAATTTGCAGTAAAATCGGAAAAAGTATGGAAATTTGTTGATTTTGTGTGAATTTTGCAGATTTGTGAAAAACTGGAAGGACTTATTGATGTAATTTAGAGTCTAGAGGGCCACATAAAAAGCTGCGGCGGGCCACATTTTGCCCCCGGGCCTTGAGTTTGACGCCTGTGAGGTAGATCATAATTTTGTATGCATTTTCATATGTAATAGTAGGTGGAAATAAGCAGATTTGACATGGAGGCACATTTCTGTTCCACACTCCTTCATGGGGAATACAGAAAAATATTGCATTTAAAGTTAGGCAGATTTTTGTTAAGTCTCATAAATCAAAAGGTATCAGAAATTTAGTTGAAAGGAAGTTTATCTGGTTGCAAAACACAGTGAGGAGGATGATAAATAAAATTTAAAAAAGGAAAGAGGAACAAATAATTAATTACGGTAATTAAAATCTAATCTTAGTTCAAGCAGCTGTTATAAACATAACTTAATTATAACATTAAAGCAAAAAAAAAAAAGTGGAGTAAATGAAAGGATTTTAAATCAACACAAAGTTAGAGTACATGTGCAATTAAACTTCTGACACAATTCAACTGAAATAAGGTTGAATTAGGACTAAATATTTAATTTGTTAAAGTCAGTTATAGGCCAGGCCCTGAAGATAAGTCTTTTGTTTACTTCACAAAACCCACGATTTTCATACTGCAACATTTTTCTAGATTTCTTGTGGAAATATAAATATAAGTATAATAAACCCTTTAAATTAATTTACTTTAAGGAATTTTCAAATTAGTGTCAATAAATGTGGAGGTTGCTGCATGTTTCAGGCAAACTGACAGCAGTGTAAAATTAATATCAATAGGAGAAAGATATGCAGTGGAGTATAAGTCAAAGTGTCGTCATCACATCCCAGATTATTAGCTCAGGAGCCCTGCTCTGCTCACATAATTTCCCCATATAGTTACAGTTTTCCTGGAAATCCTGTTCCACTTATGTAACTAATAGCCAAGACAGCATTAAAAATGTTGGATATATTGCACAGTCTGGAATTGACATTGTTTGTGATAAGGAAAGGAACGGTTGAAAGGCAAAAAGAAAAAGAAAAAAAACAACAATGGCAGAGTGACTCCCTTAATCAATGCCCCATCAGTGGTGAGGTACACAAAAGCTGACAAACACTGACTCAAAGATGCGTCACAGGAGATGCAGCCCAACACATGAACTGATTTATCTACACTACCGGTGGATCAAAGAAGCAAACACGTGTTCATCTTCCTCAGAAGTGTGCAGCAAGCTGGCTGGAACTTATGCTGGATGCCGTTTTGTCTGAACCCCTGCTATATCCTGCTTTTCCCACTGATATATTTACCCACCAGACCTCACTGATCTGATCTGGCTGCATTTTTGAACTCTGGTCTACTGTTTGCGATATATATTTTAAAGGAGAACAAAAAGAAATGTTCTGCAAATTCTTTGTAAATTCTAGTAATTATGAATCTAACAGGAAGGGAATATTATCCCCTTGCATCAAAGCAAATGTTGCCAGCCTTTATATGATAAAAAAAATAAAAAAATAAACGCATTGGAGAATATTTTTTGTATTAAAATACCAATAGTTCTTAATTTTGATGCACTTAGTGGAGAAATGATCAGATTTTTCACAAACTGATCACAGACGAGTACAGATCAAGGTAAATTCCAGTCTGTGGGCCTTTTCTGATGCATCTCTGATGCAAATTTTCTCAACATAAAAATCAGAAAATTTTCTCATTGCAAATTAAAATTTGTTGTTCAACTGACTTATATTTAGCATTTCTACGTCTACGCTCGCATAACTTTATCTTACAGATGGGAATGACTTTATGAATTTCATGTAAAGCACCTGTCATGGGAAATTTTAGTGACTTTTGTTTATCGGAGGAACCTGTTGACACATGGATTCCTCTTTTTATGAATAATCTCTTCATCTGTCCTTTAAATTAAAGATATACAGGAATTACTTAAAAAGCAGAAAAAAAACAAACCTTCCCCTCACCACTATTGCTGTATTCAGCCACAGTTTCTTTGATTGATATTTTGAAGATTTCTTCCACCTTCATGTGATGACGACAGGTGATTTGTCTGAGCTAGCCCAGACAGAAACACCATGGCAACCGAATCTGAGAAGTGTCACCAGGAGGAGAGAAAGATGAAAAAGTCTACACGTGTATGATTAACCACCTTTTTCAACCGCTTAGACATATCGGTATCTTTCATTCTTTGACAGCTGGGGAAATTAAAAACCCTGGTTAGTGTCTTTGTCTTGACATTTGTGTTTAATAGCATTCAGTTTTTACCCTAAAAATATCGACCACAGTAAAATAATGATGCCTTCAGATTAAATAAATCGCAGCCCGTGATGAATCTAGAAATGTATTAAAGCCAAAGGACAGCATTAAATAGCCCAGCTATTATTACATGATTAAAAATTAAGTCTCCTGTATCATATTATTTTTCTTGTTACCCAGGAGGAAGAGCTTTATTTTAAAACTTGTACATTTTTGCCATTTTATTAATCTTTTGAACATAACAAGATGAATAGGCCTTTATCATTAAAAGAATGTCTGCGTGACATATGTGGTGGTTTCTGATATTTTTCTTTCTAGTATAAGTCTCAGATAAAAGACATGTTGGGTCCAGTTCTTACAGTCATACTGTGACGAGCTGCACTCTGTCAGTAAATATTTATCAGTTAGCTTATGAGGCAAGACAGTGCTGCAGAAATGTTGCTTTATTTCTTGTCCAGTATGTCTTTATTTGTCAGAATTATTGGTCTTTCTTCCCTACTTTTCTTTCTTGTATTTCTATGTGCAGACACACACACAGAGCACCAGCACCTCTGGGGACTATTTAAAGGCTTAAAATAAATGTGTTTATTACAGTGGCATAATCTCATACTGAAACTTTAGTTTGAGCACATTCTCTCAGTGGGGGAAATACACTATTTTATTTTTACTATTCATTTTAGACTTCATCATCCTTGCTTCCATTCTGACTGTGCATGATAGCAATAAGATTTAATCACACTGTTAAAGTTTTATATTATTGCCTGGATTATACATGCAATACATTTTTAGACAAGAATTTGTTTCTTTGTAGCCATTTCCTTAAAGATCAACAACAATCTGCCTTTCTTTAATTGCATGTTCGATTATCTTTGCAATTTTGAGGGTTGGCTAATAGGAACTGTGTCATATTTATAACCAAGGGAAAAAATTAAGTTATGAGTGACTTATTAAAAAGTTTCCACTCATCTCCCAGTTTTTTAGATTATGCTACTGCAACAAAAGCTGATTTGTTTTAAAGCTTTCTCCACGTCTTTACCGGGGGTGCTAATAAATTTGCTTGATCATTTATATGATAGCTAATTAACAAAGTGCCTTAAGAAACAACACTTCTCAGGAGATGATGATGAGCTTGATATCACACACTAAACTTCTAATTGGATCTGTAATGTACGGCATGGTTGTACTAAATCTGTGCTTGAAAACAAAGATAATTAATAATCAGATGGATTCTAAGTGATTAAAAATGTACTGATGTTTTGTAGAACATGTTCCTCAACATCTAAAATGCTCTCTATGGTTATGTTTGTTTACTCTGATGAAATGATGCCTATCATGATTCAAGTCAGAGAAATGTGAGACTGTAAGGTTATATTTTAATCAGTACTGAGATCTACTATAGATAAATGTTAGCCTGTGAGACATCTGGGATGATGTTGTGAAATTCCTGCAGGCCATTTGAAAATAGAGCCTCGTAAATTGGGACAGCTTGTCGCCTACGCTGACTAATACAAATCTTAGAGCTAATATAAAATTTCCTTTTCCGTCTAGAGCTTAGATTTTTGACTGGAATGTACTGTTTTGTTTTTTTTTTCTGAAATGCTATATGTCTGACAAATGCTTCTCCCCTGTTTCCTCAGATCTGACATTGATGTGACCTAACCCACCCATTCAGACATGAAATAAGTCATCCATGTTTGGTTGAAAAAAGTCAGAGCAGTCTCATTTGAGCACGCCCCTGTTAAAGGACCCTCTGGTGGCTACTCCTCTGAATCACGGGACATGTACGGCAGTGCCAGAGCTGTAGGTCATGTAGAGAGCAGCCCTGTACGGTCCCCGCGCCTTCCGAGGTCCCCCAGACTGGGCCATCGAAGGGCACACAGTGGGAGCGGGGGTAGTGCAGGGGGCAAGACCCTCTCCATGGAGAACATCCAATCACTCAACGCTGCCTATGCTACTTCAGGGCCCATGTACCTGAGTGACCACGAGGGCGTGGGCTCCACTGCCACCTACCCAAAGGGAACCATGACTCTGGGTCGCGCCACCAGCCGGGCCATGTACGGGGGTCGCGTCACAGCCATGGGCAGCAGCCCCAATATTGCTTCAGTGGGGCTGCCTCATGCTGACCTTCTGTCTTACAGTGACCTGGGCTCCCTCTCCATGCTGCACGCCCACCACCACCAGGGGGTGCCCTCGGCTCTGCTCAGGCAGGCCGTGCGGGGCAGTGGTGGCGAGCTGCTGGAGATGCAGGCCCAGCTCAGGGAGATGCAGAGGGAGAATGAGATTCTGCGGCGAGAGCTTGACCTGAAGGAGAGTAAGTTGGGATCTTCCACCAACAGCATCAAGAGCTTCTGGAGCCCAGAGCTGAAGAAGGAGAGGATCATGAGGAAAGAGGAGGCGGCTCGAACGTCCATTCTGAAAGAGCAGATGAGAGTCACTCATGAGGAGAATCAGGTGAGACCACTCCTCTCTGAGCTGTCATAATCCACTTATTGCTGCAGTGAATTTCACTCGCTGCCTATTTGTCTGCCCATTTTGCTCTGCTTTGATCTCTGCTTTCACCATGCTGTCTTTTGCAAATAATCATAGCCATCCTCTCTTATATATACTGTAGAAAATTAAAGCAGTCAATTCTGTTTTTTACAGATTTGTAAAACCTTTCTGGAAAGATGTTCTTTTATTGACATAAATATCTCTTCATCCAGTGAAAAATCTATAAGACCACAGAAAATGCAGGCACTTCAACTGAAAAGGAGTAGAGCAGAAATCCGAAAGTTCAGTTATTTGTGGCTCAGTGAAAAGTATGATGACACTGCCGACAGGTGTATTGAATGCAGTCTGGTCCCGATATCGCTTAATTTTGGTTTGTTTTCACAGGTTCAGCAGATTGGCCCCAGGGGAAGAGATGTCAAAAGGTTTTTTTTCTGCTTACCTCAGTGTGGGGGTGTAGTCATGGCCCAGTTAAATCACTTACTGACAGGAGCAGGCACAGGGCCCAGAGACAAATGTCAAGGACACTTAAACACTCCCCGTCTGTCTTCCTTTGCCTTCTCTTCATATGCTGTGACCTGCATCATCTCACAGTGTTTACTTTGGTTCATATAGTTGTTTCTACAAAAGATTGATCATCTTTCTGTATATTTTAAGTGATTATCTTGGCATAAAAAATAGCTGGATCACTTTCTTTAATGTCAGACTTCACCTGCAGGATTATTAATAGTTGGCTAGCAGTTGGATAGCATAGCCACTGGGTTAGTGGGTTCTGTCAGCTGCAAGTGGAAATGTATGACACTCTGATATTGTGTAAATTGTGAATACAGATTGAGATTTTCAGTATAAATGTATTTTCAGAAAGAAAAGGCTGAGTTCATGATGCAGCATTGTAAGCAATGCTTTGAGCAGTTTAGAGGCTGAGTTTGGCTCGCTCTTTGTGCAGGGCTTTGTTTCTGCTCCAGCTCTGTTTTCGTACACTGAAGAGACACGATTAGTCATTACTCTACCCTGAAGGGTCCTTGTGTAATACCATCAGTGGGTTTTTCCACACAGGACTTGTTGATCTTCTTATAAAAGATGGGGTTTTGTCTCTGCACATTGCTAAAGTATTCATACCCTTTGAACATTTCAATATTTCATTAACCTAATAGTATTTTTGTACCTTTTGTGGATTTTGAGGATATTTTATGTGATGCAACAACACAAAGCTATGGATAATTGTGAAGTGGAAGAAAAATAATTCAACGTCTTATATAGATGAATATACAAAATGTGTGATGTGCATTTTTAATCAATATAATCTCAGTATCAGTCCACCCATATCTATATATAAAAATGCAGTAAAATTGTTGAATTTTAAACGTATGGAGATTTTTTTTCTTTATATAATTCTTCCTCCTCATTCCAAATTTGTGCTGCTTTGTGTTAGTCTTGAAAAAGTGTTTCAAAGGTATGAATACTTTTGCAAGGCACTTTAGTCCAGTCAATTATGCAAGACCAGAAGTTTTACATTACTATGATTTGCAAAAATCTGAGTCTGTGTTAAAGCTGAATCAGCTGTGTCACCGACAGAAGCAATGCAACTCAACTTTTCACATTTCTTTATAAAGCATTGTTAAATCCTCATTGTGATATTTTTAGTTGGAACTCATAGAGTTTAGGAGCTGAATGTGTCCTGCAGATTACGAAAGCTGTTCACTGACGGGTTTCCATGGCATCATCCTTGAATCAAAGAGAGGACTCAGTGTTGCTCTCCCCTTATGTCAAGTGATATTTATATTCCTCCTGATAGGATTCATTAATGTAGTGTGGCAGCTAATAAAAGGCAGATGTGCCTTGTTTCTATAATTGGTCTATTCTAACTTGATTTCTGAGCTCCGAAGCGTGCTTACATAAGTGTATATTTACGGTGGGATGGTTTGGTCACACCCACTGGGCTTACTGAGAGGCTGACTGAGGAGCAAATTGCCTCATTAATAATGGAGAAATTTCAAGCCAGTCATTGCATCTGTCTTCTAGAACCACTTTTTACAATTGCATCAGGTGCCTTAGGCCCCAGTTAGTTTCAGCAAATACCATGCATCATTTATCATGAGATAATCAGAATCAGGGTGTATGGGCTTCTGTTTGCAAAATCTCCTGAAATAACATTCACTTTCTGAAGCATGGACGTTTTTTTCTGTTTAAATACCACCCACAGCCTGCAGAGCCTCAATCAGAAACAGTGAAGGTAATGACTAGCAGTGATGATTAGCGTGAGACCGTTTTGTGTGGTAGATTTTCATTGTGAAGAGCAACTGGTTTTGTTTTCATTGAATTGAGCAGAATTTTTGTTGTCATGCCGAAGCTGCATGAGAGCTGCTGGAGGCGAGTGTGTGAGCTAGAGCATACCATATCTGACTGAGTCATGACCACTGCTGCTCAGCTGCCCAGTCAGCCCTGATCAACGGTTCTCACAAAAATAGATCCCGCTTTGCGCCTTCTGCACATGCATGCAAGACTTAAAGTAAATCATTCTGTATCCACCCAAATTCTAGATTTATAGACATAACGTAACATCATCAACACGAATAAGCATTTACGCTTGTGTCCATTTGAGTGTTATATAATACATGGTGTGTGACGAGTGAAAATTTAATTAGAGGTAATTCCCCTGGTGTAGCCCTGTAATCAAACAGAGCAGTGCACCGCTCATGTGTGAGAGGTGAACTCACAATTATTTGTTTACATGCATGTTTTACAATTCAACTGTGCCAACCAGGTACTGCATATCAGTGCAGGAAGTTGACTTAACTTCTAAGCTACAGCAGTCACATGATGACGCTTTGTCATGTAACAACTCTAAGCTTTTGGTGTCTCTTACAGCCTAGAACAAAAATAGTTCACATTTGTAATGTAACAGTTGAAACCTTCATGTACTTTATTGAGATTGTATGCAATAGATAAAAACTAAATTGTGAATAATGGTGAAGCGGAAGAAAAACAATATATGGTGTCTTGCTACTAATAACCTGAAAAGAGTCTTGCATTTGTTTTCATTTATTTCTTACTGTTTTATCCCCAAATAATATCATTTGCATCTAGTGAACATGGAAGAAAAAACAAACAAACAAAAAATGAATATGGCACAGGTATAATTCTTCCAAAACATGGCAGTTCATATTTCCTGACAAGTAGGCAAGAGGGTCATTAATCAGACAAACGGTAAGAGGCCCATGGTAATTCAGGACAAACTGAAGAGATTAAGGTTGTGAATCTGTTGACAGGACAACTGTTAGTCAAGCACTTCAAATATCTGGCTGCCAAGAGTACCAAACCTGTTGAGTTGATGATCTCGCCCCAAAAAAGCCCCCGTGCAGGTTGCCACAATCAAAGACGGGGACGCATCTACACATGTGTTGGGGAAACAACAGAGATGGTTAAGATCATGCAAAGGAAACCTGGCCACTAGAAAAAACCTGAAGTCATAGTTTATCTGTACCCACAACTTAAGGAAATAAAAGTAGCACTATTGATATGTTTTGTGCCACCAGCACTCACAGTGGTTACCTGTGGTCATGCAGAACCTAGTTTCATCAGCCAGTGTCTACATGTTGCCACTTGAGCAGCCGCCTATAATGGGACTGTGGACCCAGAGTTTTGGAGATGCCATTAGTCGAGACACTGTATGGGAGGACACAGGGAGTTGTATCAGGATCAATACTTGTGTAGAATCACAGAGTTCTTTATTGATTGTTTCACATTATGACAGTCTTCTCTTGGTGTGGTCTTTCATGACAAGCAGAACCCTAGCAAAGTGTGTGGGTGGTATCGAATACAAACTGGTTCCAGTATGTGACTGCCAAGCGGTTGCATGAACCATCTGGCCTCATGCTAACCTACAAAGTAACCTCTATCAAGTGCTGCTAAAGCTGCTTAATTACACAATAAACAGCTTCCTCAAGTTCAAGCATTTTAATAAGATTTGTTTAAGACAAAAAATATAAAAGACGTCTTTAAAGATGGTTTATTTCTGTGCACAGTGTGGCATTTTTTTTAACGTCTCAGACTGTCAGATTTCTGCAGGCACCCCTCTTGTAACTTTGTGCTAACTGAGGGGAGGTGATGAAATGCAGCATTTGCTTGTGTGGTGTGGGTGTAATTGTGTATTGTCAGCTATCACGACACACTACACAGAGATTAGGAACGGTGTGAACAGTAGGCTGCTGCAGCTCAAGAGCTTTAGAGTTGCTCATTTACTCTGACAAAAACACAACCTCCCATGTATATAGAGCATTACATGCAGAGCAGCTGGTTCCTGTGTCACCAGATGGTTCATTCTGGAGCAGGGGTCATCTTCTAATTGCTTAAGGGGCCAAAATAATATTTTAAGGCACACAGTGTGGGAGCCAGCCTTTTATTAGGCATGTTTGTATCAATGGCCTGTTTGTGGGAAACATTTAAATTATGGATGAAGTAAGTAGATGGGATGTTCTGTGACATCTAACAGTTTATATTTGTTAAAGAAAATTACACTTTTTCTTTAATTTTAGTGAATATCGTTTATCTGTGAATAAAAGCAGAAATGGCTAAAATTATGATGAATGCAAAATAAGATAAGAAAAGAATTTAAAAAAAAACCTGATGAGATTTTGAAATTAGGCAGCATTAATGCCATGAAATGCTGCTCACCGTATAGTGCAATCCAAAAGTTAATTCCTCTCAAGCTTTTGTCACATTTTTTCACATTATATTCCAGTTTTTCACAAACTGGAATATAATTTACTGAATTGAGTAAGTTATTGTGGTAAACCAACAAGAAAGAAGCACATCAGTATTAATTAGAAAGATAGTAAGACATGGTTTATTTTCTTTTGCAACTACGAATACAAAGATTGTGCTGCATATTTATTTTCAGCCTCCCTGAATCAATACTTTGTAGAAAGATGTCTCATTGCATTACATCTGCAAGTCTTTGAGGATATCTTTACCAGCTTTTTATTTGCTAAATAGTTCAAACTTAGAATGGAGAGTGCCCATGAGCATCAATTATCAAGTCTTGTCACATATTCTAATTTCATTTAGGTATGGGCTTTGACTAGATCATTCTAATGGATTATTTTTGATGCTTTGATCTAAAATAATCCACTGTCTTTCTGGCTGTACAGTGGACCTCTGGCTTTGGTGCTTCAGTATTCGCACTTTTACCTATTTTCACTGTTGTTGTTTTCTTTTATTTACTTTCTTTTAGCCCCATCTATCTTGTCATAAACACTGTAAAGGCACCTATTAATTAAAGCACCCCACAGTATTATGCAACCACCACCATGTTACACTGTAAAGATGGTATGAGAAACACCAAAGCCACCAAAACTGGTGTCAAATGCTGCCCTGGTGCTCAATTTATAATTTCAATATTTCAGTGCCCATTCATTCTTTTGTTTTTAACTTAGTTTTATTTTCCCTCTTCAATCTTCAGTGGCAATTGACTTGGGGGAACTCAGAAGCTCAACACTGGCAAAGGTAAAACTGCCCCCTACAAGTCAGACAGAGTAACCCCTCTGCTAAATTACCACAACGCTTTGTTAAGGCATTTATATGGCAGAAGCCAGAACCTAAGTCAGTGTGTGATGTTGTCCTCAAAAGGATTCTCTGTTTCTGCACCACAAGATTTATGACAGCCAGTTACCCCCGGCTGGCCCAGGTGTCAGTACGATAAGGAGGCACAGCAGCTCAGCGTCTCTGTTTAGTGCTGGGAAACTCTCTGGGATCTCACCGTCAAGGTGTTCACTAACAGAAAGAAAAACCCTCGTGACCACAGCACCAGTATAACCTGAGTCTTGACAAGTTCACCCAAACAGCTACACCTCAGCTGTGGCTGACGTGGAGAAACTGGACGGAAGGCTGTATAGCGATTTTAAGTGACAGTTCAATTATGCAGATGCAGTCACTGGATTGTTTTCTGCATTTTGGTTTCCAAGGCAGGAGTTTATTGATTGGTGAGGAGGAACGATCAGAAATGAGAAGGATAGATCTGAAAAAAGAAGAAAAGATTTGGGGTTTCTTCTCAGTGTGGGCACACTTTACTCCAAATCTAACTACAGTAGCATCATTTGTTTGCCGTAAAAAAAAACGTATATTCTTGTATTTTTATGCACCTGCAAAATATTTTCTGTAAATTTTGGAATTATGTATATATATATATATACACTGCTCAAAAAAATAAAGGGAACACTTAAACAGGTGTTTCACACTTAAAGTGTTCCCTTTATTTTTTTGTATATGGTTTTTTTTACTTTAAGGTTTTTGTCCAGGAATCCTTCCTTTCCACTCTCATGTATTACTCTAAGATGAGAGTAAGAGCAGAATATGCTCAATGTTAAAATTATACTTTAGCATCTTCATACTGCATTATTTCTGTTGCTCTACCAAAGGCCAATGACTCAGAGAAAGGGTGTTTGACTGAAACAACCTGTCATGGCAGCAGTCAGCAGAAAATTCAGCAGCTTTTACTGGAAATGCAAACACTGTCCCCTGGTGGTTAAACAAACACTTGGGAAATGTAAAAATGATAATCTTGTGTCTTTAGGTCAGAATTTTACTAGTCTTTATTTTTCTCCTGCTAATTTTCCTGTTGGTTGTATACTTATAGGACCCTGTAGGACTTATAGGACCCTTTTGCATACCGTAAATCTGTAGAGCAAATGTGAATAAACCATGTTAATTTTCTATTAATGTATTTGCTAGATTTTAGAATCGTACAGCAAAAAAAAAAAGAAGTTCTCAGTTGTTCCTTTTACTTTTAACTTGACTATTAATGCTTCTCATTACAAATTTTATCATTAGTAAATATATTTTAACAGTTTATTGGAAAAAATGCTAAACCCACTTCAACCCATTTTTAAAATGTCTTTCCAGAAAGGTAATCCAGTCTGAGTAAAATTTGGTTTGTAAATGAAAAATCTATTTTCTGGCAGATATTTTTACTTGTTATAAAGAAAAAAAAATTATATGTTCAGCTCTATTAAAACTATGCACATCCTTTAATCTGGCTTTCTTGAAACTAATTGGGCTAATAGTTTAAAAAAGCATAATATTCTGTCCTTTTTCTTATAACAAGATAAAATGTTTGCTATCAAAACGTTTTGTTGTAAATTTGCTTTACTGACTGCAAGAGTGATAAACCAGCAGCTCTCACTTAAGACTTTTCTGCTTTATGTTGATCATCCGTTTCTATTGCATCAAGCTCTGACGCTCTGTTTTCACCACACATCTGTTTTTCTGTTCATTCTGTTCATGCTCTGCAGCTGCTGGATGCCAGGAGAACCAAGGTTTGTCCCTATGTTTGCACCGTGTCGTGTGCACAACATAGAGTCACCTTTCGTGTGCCGTGTATTTTTTTCCAGATACCCGATAATCCCTTTTTCTCCTAACCCTTTAACCTCCGTGAAGAACTGAATGATGTCCCCTCATTCCCTCAGTTCTGCTGTCCTTCTTGCCCCTTGAATCCTGATGTTTCAACACAAAGACCTGGAAAACAGAAAGTCATGTTATTGCCCCATGCCACTCCAAGAATTCAAACCATGCATTTGTAAGGTGAATGATTTCAGGAGAAAAAGCTGTTTCTGTTCTCTAAGGACCATTTTCAGTACATGGATGGATGGATGGATCTTTGTTTCTCTACTTCTTTGTTGGAGGAAAGTTATACTTCTAGCAAAACTAAACCTGGTACAAATACATGGTACCAGGTTTACAAATATCATGGTACATGATATTTGTAAATGGTACAAATACATGGTACAAATATCCTTACAGACAATATTATACACATGGGTGAAAAATGTCATGAAAATGGTAACAACGTGAAGTGTCAAAGTTACAATGTCAATCCTATAACATTAGTTTGGTAGAGTACAAAATCCACATAAGAAAATAAATGTTGTAACAAAGTCACTGGTGACATTTTCCACCCATCAAAATAGGGCTGGACGACATGGCTGAAAATTGTATCATGATATATGTTTCACATCAGGTGATATTGATAATTATCAATTAGTTTTTTGTTTTAGATATCTGAAGTATTACCAAACTGGTGGTGTGACCTTTCCTCTTTTATCCACAATATTCCCTCGATTTGTTGTCCTCATTTGATCCTTTCACTCCACACCGTTGTTTATTTTTAAGCACGTATGAGGCATGGTGGCAAAACCTTAAACTGCTGCTAAGTTACTCAACAGGTAGTTGCTAGGTAACCAAAGAGTGAGTGAGTTGCTAGGTAACCGAATAGTGAGTGAATTAGTTGATGCCACCAACCTTGGTTAGCAGACCGTGAGAGGTTGAGCGACTAATCTCTTCCTCTACCTACATCCCCCAGAATGCCGTGTGGTTCTGGATTGGAGTTATTAGAAATTATTGAATATTCTATCCGAGATATTATCTATTGATATGAATCATGTGTCTACCACAATATATATTGTTATTGATTTATTGTCCAGCCCTATTTCCAAATAGAAAAAACAAATGAACATCTTCTGAATTAAGAATGTGTTTTGATTTTTCAGACAGTGGCTACAGGACAATATAAAACATATTCTTCAAATCTCACTCTTAGGGGAACTGGTGCTGAGTTTAATCTAGTTAATATATTAACCATTAATTACACCGTGTTCCAAATTATTATGAATTGGATTTGAGTGTCATAAAGCTAAAATGTGTTGTTGTGCTATTAAATTTATAGATGATATTGTGTGTCAGGGCTCTTTGAATCACTATATTGGGTTGATTAGTTTGTCTAATGAGCTAAATTAAAGGAAATCTACTTAAGAAGGATGTTCCACATTATTAATCAGGCCACAGGTTTCAAGCAATATGGGAAAGAGAAAGGATCTCTGCTGACGAAAATCATCAGATAGTGTAGTGCTTTATGACAAGGTATGAAAACATTAGATATTTAACAAAAACTGAAGCGTTATCGTACTGTGAAGAGATTTGTGGCTGATTCAGAACAAAGACGGGTTTGTACAGATAAAGGCATAACGAGGAAGGTTTCTGTTAGACAAATTCATCGGATTAAGAGAGCAGCTGTTAAAATGCCCTTACAAAGCAGCAAACAGTTATTTGAAGCTGCTGATGCCTCTGGAACCTCAAGCTGGAGGATCCTCCAGAGGTTTGCGGTGCATGAACTATTCGGCCACCCCTAACCAGAGCTCACAAGCAGAAGCTGCCGCAGTGGGCCCAGCCGTACATGAAGATTAATTCAGACTTGCTCACTGATGACTGCTGTGCAACCCTGGATGGTCCAGATGGACGCAGTAGTGGATTGGTGGTGGATGGCCACCACATCCCAACACGGCTGTGACGTCAGCAAGGAGATGGTGGAGTCATGCTTTGGGCCGAAATCATGGGGAGAGAATCATTGGTCGGCCCCTTCAGAGTCCCTGAAGGTGTGAAAATGACCTCAGCAAAGTATACGGACTTTCTGACTGATCACTTTCTTTCATAGTTCAAAAAGAAGAGCTGCACCTTCAGTAGCAAAATCACCTTCATGCATGACAATGCACCATCTCATGCTGCAAGGAATACCACTGTGTCATTGGCTGCTATCGGCATGAAAGGGGAGAAACTCATGGTGTGGTCACCATCCTCCTCTGACCTCAGCCCTATTGAGAACCTTTGGAGTTTCCTCAAACAGAAGATCTGAAGGTGAAATGCAGTTCATATCAAAACAGCAGCTCCAACTAAAATCATGACTGAAACTTAATGAATGAATTTTAGTCCTTCATTTGCTCTTATTATATTCATTTCTTTCTTTCTTTATTTTGTCACCTGTGTTTAGGTATTTTTGTGATCTTTAGTCCTGAAGAGACATTTTCACTAAAATTAACATTCAAGACATTTTCAAGATGTTGTAACTAATGGGAGTTTATATTTAGTTTTTAGTCCTTCCATATCCAGACTAGACAGACATGTCTAGCAGAATGTTTTGAACTGAGAACTGAGACCTGCTTTTAGAGGTTAGAATCACATCATTTCTGTCCCTTAGTGTCTAATGGTAAAGCAAGAAATTCTCCCCCTTCCTGGCATTCAAAGAAATGCTTAATTGTTGTGTCAAACAGTGCTAATTCTCTGGAATTAGTTTTTGAAGATGCTGTAATGTAAGTGCTGGTGTGTCATAGGTTAGACCTTCCCAGTATTATACATTTCGTCATTGATGTTAGTTTTGATTAAAACAAATGAAATTGGATTCTGTTTTATTCCTAAACACGTCGGGTCTTTGTGTGTGTGTACACGTCCATGTCTGTCCACGTCTCCTGCAGCATCTCCAAATGACAATCCAGGCTCTGCAGGATGAGCTACGCACACAGCGAGACCTCAACCACCTGCTTCAGCAGGAGAGCGGAAACCGATCTGGCTCGGAGCATTTCACCACCATCGAGCTGACAGAGGAGAACTTCCGCCGGCTGCAAGCCGAGCACGACAGGCAGGCCAAGGAGCTCTTCCTGCTTAGAAAAACCCTGGAGGAGATGGAGCTAAGAATAGAGACCCAGAAACAAACACTCGGTGCCAGGGACGAGTCCATTAAGAAGCTGCTGGAGATGCTGCAGAGTAAAGGGCTGCCTCCTGGGCCGGGCAGGGTGACCGAAGAGGAAGAGCAGGAAAGAGCCAGGCGCATTGCTGAGGCCGAGGCCCAACTCGGACACCTGGAAGTAATTCTGGATCAGAAGGAGAAGGAAAACATCCATCTGCGAGAGGTACAATGTAACAAACAGTATTTGAAATTTAGTATGTGTCTTTGTCACTAGATGGCAGTGCTCAGCATCATAAATTCAGTGCTCTCCTGTCTGCTCCTTGTGATACACTGATGATGTAATATGTACAAAAACTGTGGAGCACTTTTGTAAATGTGGCACCGTGAACAGAACAGACTCATATGGTTTGCATTGTATTTTTATTTATCCTTTGCTCTTGTGTAGAAAAAGTTAGAAATTATTTTTGTTTTCCAAAGGAACTGCACAGAAGAAATCAGCTTCATCAGGATCCAAGCAAAACCAAGGCCTTGCAGACCATCATAGAGATGAAAGTAAGAACTTGACTACACACAGCATCTCCGCATTTGTGTGAAAGCAAATCTTGTGTGTTCATATGCTCCCATTCTCAAGCCTTTCATTGCGTTTCCCACAGAGGCTGATGTATGTTCTGCTGAATCTATTGTTGTCACTGCAATTTGCTGCAGCTGAGTCAATCACCAGCCTGACATGACATCTCTCTCTCTCTCATTCTCACACATGGAACGGTGCTGTATCAGCTTTCAGGGCTTTTGTGCTAACTTGAACAAGAGTCAACATTTCATCTTGTTTGGTTTGTTGAAGAGGTTTGCGTCAAACTGAAACAAGAAAAGGTTTGTGACAGCCAATGTGATTCTTTTACAGTCAACTCCTCACATCGCTGACTGCAAAAACTGAGCAGACTTTGATTCTGCAAGAGCTCTGGAGGTTTATGTAAAATTTTCCATCAAGATTTTTTTGGAGGATGCATAGAGGTTCTTTAGTGCGTTTTCTGATCATGCATATCTGAAATTAAAGCTCAGGAATGAACAGTTTGGAAGTAATGTTGCTCTAGAAGGACTCGGTGAATCACTAGAATTAAAGAGCTTGCAAACCTAGTAATATCTGGTGAACTATTTCACTTTTTGTAAGCTTACAGTCAGAAAAAAGTATTTTATTGGGACAGATCAACACAAGGTAATTTGTGAAGTAAAGCAAGAAGGACAAATGATTTTCAAAAGTTTTTACTAATAACAGTCAACTACCAATTGCCTGCAGAAGTAGCCCACTTCATGAATGGAGTCCACCAAGTACAGCTGTTTTGTAATAGTAGAGGGTTTGTAAAGGACATTAAAGACCAAATATGATGATGAAGAACAAGAACTTTTGCCTATTTAGAAAAAATTACCAAATTGTGAAAATTGTAGTTGTTCTCTTAATGGGTATTGCCTTCACAAAACAGTGGCAAAACAAAGGTTATTGATGAAAGAAAGTATAAATTAGTTCAATTTAATGTCATGCTGCGTATGACCCTGAGCACACTTTAGACAGTGAAACCTTTCATGTTATGAAAGGTTTTCAAAGGCTACAAAAAGTTGACACAGGGACAAAGTTATAACCTGGTATCCTCTTGTTTTACACTTTGCTTTGTACAGAGGGTCTGGGCTCTTAGCTATTGAGAAATGATGATTGCTTCCTGGAAGTGCGAACTCTATTAAAGTTTAAAATTTTACCCAGTCCCTAACACTTGTCCGTGCTGTATTTAATGTGGCAGTCTGAAGCTATGAAGCTTACCAGAAATTAACTGCACTGTAAACATCCTCCACTTAAAAGAGAGAAGTGCTAAGCTGAACCAGGTGGCTGTTAATTCAGTGTTCGGAAGCATGACCAATGTGGACTGGATGTCCTCGTTCACTTCCTCTGCTGCCATTACCAAAACTACAGGCAGACTAAAATGGAGCAGAAAACCGACATGAATAATAACTTCTCCTTCAGTTCTCTTATTGGCCCAGTTGAAATTTTACCAGAGGAATCCAAGTGAAAGCTGCACAGTGGCACACTGTTGCCTTGCAGCAAGAAGGTTCTGGGTTCGATTCCTGGCCCGGGGTCTTTCTGCATGGAGTTTGCATGTTCTCCCTGTGCATGCGTGGGTTCTCTCCGGGCACTCTGGCTTCTGGTTTTTGGACTGTGGCTTCCTCCTGCAGTCCAAAAACATGACTGTCAGGTTAATTGGTCTCTCAAAATTCTCCCTATGTGTGAGTGTGCATAGTTGTTTGTCCTGTCTGTCTCTGTGTTGCCCTGCGACAGACTGGCGACCTGTCCAGGGTGACCCTGCCTCTCGCCCGATTAGCTGGAGATAGACACCAGCAGCCCTCCTGACCCCACTAGGGACAAGGGTGTACAGAAAATGGATAGATGGATGGATGAATCCAAGCCCAGAAAGCCCAGACTGTGAAGTGAAGTGAGTTTTGAATCAAGTGGAATAGCATAGGAAAGCAATGGCCATGCTAGCAGAGCTACAAGGGATGGTTTAGATTGTGATGAAAAAATAAGATTATCCAAGTGAAAGTTACATATTAAAATATCTTGTTCAAAAGCAGAGCAAAAACTGAACATGGACCATCTGCACTCGAGTTCAGACTCTCAGAGTGTCGTGTTTCTTTACCCAAGGACAGGACAAGCAACAAAAAAGCTATGAGACTGGCTGTGAGAGCTGGCAACAGGCTGTTGTGAGACCTGACTGCTCCTTATCTAGGAGCCATATTTGGCAGATGAGCTTCAAAGTGGCAAAGAGAAACCTATTCAAAAAATAAAGATACAACAAATATACGTTCAACACAGTCACAATGTGCTGAATACAAGATCCTGACCCTTATCAAAATGAGAACCTGATATGAAAATTCATGTTCACCAGTGCATTCCATCCAACCTGGCATAGCCTGAGTTATCAAACCAGAATGAGCAAATACTTCAGTCTGTAGATCTGCAAAGCTGGAAGAGTCATATTTCTCAAAAAATTTAGCCTTAATTGCAGCAAAAGACTGATGTGAAAATATTGACTCAGGAGAGCTAAATGCAGAAGTATGCCACACCTTTAGAATTTTATTTTTAAAAAAATTTGAAAATATAGATCACTTTCCTTTCGCTTTACAGTTATGTACCACATTGTTTCATTCAAATAAAATCTTATTAAAAAGAAATGGAACTTTTTGTTTGCAGCAAAACAAGATATGAAAAAGCTCAACACACTGTAGTAAAGCTTTTAAACTAATTATAGGAGTGAATCTAAACATGTTATTCAACATAGGAAAACATCAGAGTTTCAGGAGTCTACCCACAACAAATCTTATATTTAAGCTCATGTTCATACTATTTCTTTAATCTATTTTAGACTCCTAAACACAGATGGAGAAAAGGATGTAGCTAATAAAAAGGGCATTCAATATCACTGTGACAGTGGAGAATATCAGGAACATCCAGCTACTGAGCTGCTGTAGACACCCCCTGCCTCACTGCAGAGGCCTGACATCACTTCCTCAAAATAAATCATGACATCATCGCCGAGCTGACACAGCCCCTCTCGCTTGGCTGCACCGGCCCAGCCTCCCACAGCCTGGTCATGTGACTTCAGGGCGCTCTGTACCCTGTTGATTATCATACTGGGCGAGGGAAGTCCCGCCCCCTCCTCCTTCTCCTTTTGCTGTGGAGGAAGACCCTGCTTCTCTCCTCTCTCCTGTTCTCTGTTGATGCTGATGGAAGCGCAAATAATCCTACCTCCTTCCCTCCTTCCCCCTCATCTCCATCCCTCCCTCCCGCCTTCTCTTCTTCCTCACTCACCAGAGACGGTGCACCGTATATAGCCTGCCTGCTGCTGCCATGGAAACAGGTGTGGTTGTTTATGACAGTGAGAGGCCAGTATGCAGGGATATGGAGAGACAGAGGGATGTACAGATGCAGGGACAGATAACGAGCACAATTCACTGACCAGGTCCGTGGGATAAAATCACTCTTCTCTGAAGGTACGGCGCCTCATGTCTGTTGCAGAATTGTCACTTCATTGATGTTCTTCTTGTAAGGTGAGATGCAGCAGCTGGGCGAAGTGCATGCACACGAGCGGCGCTCTACGCATTGACATTAAACTCCCAATCATTCATTTCTCATTACAACTCATCACCCATGTTGTTCAGCAGGCTGTGGCTGACCCTGCTAATGGCTATAAGTTCACAAGTTCACAAAGAGGAAGGAAGGACGATATTAAAAAAGAGAGAGAGGCAGGAAGAAGCAAGGTTGCTCTATGCTCTGCTGGAGAGGGAGATGAACCATGGCTAATCTTAAAGACGTAGTATTATTTATTTAAAAAGCCGTGAAGCTAAAGCTGGTCTCTCAGTTGCAGTCCAGAGACTTGATTCTGCATTTATCTGCAAGCCTCCACAACTGAAGCTAGAGCTTGTTACTTTTTCCTTTTTATTTTTGTACGCCTCTCTCTGTTCCTGAAGGATCAGGTTGTGCTGGATGTGCACTCAATATTTCCCAATGGTGATTAATCCTTTGAGCCGCTGCAAAGAGCTGGGTAGAAAGCTTTTGATTTCCCCGACAGATACTGCAGTTGTTCTGAGCCAAACCAGAGAGCTTCTTCCATTCACTCTTTATCTCTCTGCATCTCCCCCTTTTACCTCTCTTCTGTCTCTCTGTCTGTCCAAATCGTTGCGGTTGCTTTCAGTCTTTACATTTATTCGTGGACTCTTGTCTGTAGTTCTGATTATTTTTGCAGTACTCGGCTAGTGGAAATGCTGGTCTTGGTTTTGAGGTGTGTCTCTTTCGCGTGTTTGTGTGCAGGATACCAAAATTGCCTCTCTGGAGCGCAACATTCGAGATCTGGAGGATGAGATCCAGATGCTGAAGGCGAACAGCTTACTAAACACAGAGGATCGAGAGGAGGAAATCAAACAGATGGAGGTCTACAAGAACCACTCCAAGTTTATGAAGACTAAGGTAGAGGCCATGTGCATGCGGGTTCAGAAACAGGATTGCTCTTTAATCTCAGTTTTTTTCAGCTGAGATGATGATCCTCATTTGCTCACAAACTTTGCTTATCTATTGTTGGAGGTTTGGAGAGGAACACAAACTCTTGACTTTTTATGATGGAAACTTTTGTACACATCATTTTGTTCTTTTTATTTGCACAATTTAAATCAATAACTGATCACAACAAATCCAAGAGGAAACAGACAAAAGGTGTGAAAACCCCTTAAAGAGCTGATTATGACTGTCACCTAACTTCAAAACACATGCTTAAATTAATACAGGGTCTCTTTAAATCTGCACACATCCCAGTTACAATGCAAGATTTCTATGACATTTACAAAGAAATCGTTCATGTTTTCTAAACTTTTTCTAAAGATAAGACATGTTCTGCATGATTTAGTTGAAAAGTATTTTCTTTTGGAGGAAACATGTAAGAAATAGAAAAATTACAATGATAGAAAAAATGTGGGCAGCCTCAAACTAACACTTTGTTGAAGTGTTGGTTTTGATTCAGTTCACAATTAATTTCTTTTGAGGAAAACATCCAAACACTTTTGATAAAATGTGTTATGGTATGATGAAGACAACAAAAACGTCTCTGCAATGATTCCAAATATTTTTCACACAGAGAAAAAAACAACAACAACATTTCACTAAAAGAAAATCACACCTGGAGTGAAAGAGGATGTTGAGACCATCGTGATCTGGACCTTTTTTATCTTTTTGTTCAAAAGTATTGACACAAGATTATATGATGGCATGTACACTTTTGAAGCCACTCTATACTGTATTGTCAAATCTTGCAAGTGTTTATATATCAGTTGTGCAATATAAGAAGCAGTTGCAGGAATTGATGATTGCTCCAAGTCAATTTATCTTCCTGCCAATTCATGTCCTCTTTTCATTACCACACATTTACAATAACATTCCTTTCTATTTGCACTTCATACCTCTGAACAGAAAACATTGTACTAATATAATGAAATCATTGAGCATGAACTTATTTTTCTCTGGTGTTTTTCATCAATTATGAAGTTAGTCTTAAATTGCTTAAATCCATCTGTTAGTGCTTATTTTCCAGCAGTCTTTGCGCGAGAAATGGGGATCACCCATGATAGATCGCCAGTTCATCAGAGGGCAACACAGAAACACACAGGACAAACAAATGTGAACACACTCACCTGTAAGGTAACTTAAAGAGCCCACTAAGCCCACCAGTCATGTTTTTCTTTTGTTTTTTGCTTTGCTTTATCTTTTACATTTTTTTATGTCATGCTTTATGTCATGTTCTTGGACTGTAGGAAGAGGGTGGACTACTCAAAAAGAGCCCATACATGCACAAGGACAACATGGAAACTTCTGGCAAAAACAGAAGTTGTGACTTTAATTCTTGACTTTCTTGCTGCAAGGCCACCATACAACCCAGAACCGCTCAAATCCTGATATTTAATTGTATAGTATTAACTGAAAATGTTATTTTTCCACTGTATTTTTTTCTTTAATCCATGTTGGTTATTAACCGTTTATAAAATTGCTGACTTTTATTAAATATGACCCACTGATCAAACCAAAATAACTCCAATCAACCTCCAGGTGGTGATTCCTATTTTTCAAGTTTTAAAACCACATTTACATAACAGGTGAAGCATAATAAATTCTATTATAGACAACTTGTTAGTTAGATAAAAGGACCCATTTCGATGTTTTCAAAAATATACAGGTATAAAATGATGAAGGGAATTAAATGACCAGCACTGTGCTGCCCACAGTGCTGGTTTAGAGGTTTCAGATTGTGTTTACAAAGAGCACCCCATAAAACAGAACTAGTCACAGAGCAGCCACAGTTTTGTTGGTCTATTTTTAAACCTCTTTTCATCAATCATGAATAGGGACAATGTATAATATATGACAAATGGCGGGGAGTCAGCCCAAAATGCATTTTTAATGAGAGAAAACTGTGTTGATGAAGATAGTAGTCCAACTGCAATGTATAGCTCACTGCTCAACCAGAAGTTTTTTTCTCAGATGTACACACACACGTGGTCATTGGTAAAAACGTCACATTGCTGATGTCTTGGTTCAGTCAGCAAGCTGAAAGGATTTTTATTGTGTGTTGAACAGATTGACCAACTGAAGCAGGAGCTGTCAAAGAAAGAGTCGGAACTGCTGGCTCTGCAAACAAAGCTGGAGACCCTCAACAACCAGAACTCGGACTGCAAACAGCATATCGAAGTTCTCAAAGAGTCTCTCACTGCCAAAGAGCAACGTGCTGCCATTCTCCAAACAGAGGTAGTACAAAAAAATCCCTCACTTGTTTGCCAACTAAACAAAACACAAACATTCCCATTTCCTCCTCGGGAAATTTTAAAATGAAACATGAAACATTTCATGCAGGTGACAGTCGTTGCACCTTGTACCGTGTCAGGACATGCTATACAAAAAAATAAGCTAAATAATGGTGGCTGTATTAAGACTGCTGTCTTGCTTATACGTGTTGTAAAGATTCAGGTCAATGAGGAAAAGTCAGATAAGCAGTTTGAATGAATGGTGTTTTTTTTCTGCTGATGCTTTAGAACAATCTTTTTTTGCAAACAAGTAACTTGAGTAATCAGATAGAAAGCTGTTTACCCTAAATAGTGTTTTACAAGCTCACAAAAAACTTTTAAATTAGTTTATTTTACCTATTCCAAGTAAATCTTGCCTCAAGGCACTATACAAGAAATGCAAATGCAATTTATATACACTAATATCAAATCAAATCAATCCGTTATTTTCTTGATTTGATTTATTTGCTTCTAACAGGTTTCTAAAAACAAGAGAACAAGAAATCAGTAAGACAAAGACAAACAAGTGTATACATAACCAAGAACAAAATATATTGTTTGCTACTACTTTTCTGTTTGAAAAGGAGCAGTTAGAAGAGAACACCAATTTAATCCTACCCCTTGTCTGCAGGCAGATACATATTCAAGCATATAGATTCCAATTTGATTGGTAAAAAGTTTATAATTTAAGGAAACTCAGCCCATTTTGCATTGAGCCATTGAGTTTGGAGCTTTTCCCCAAAACTGAGCATGTATATGGCAACAGTGGGAAGGAACAATCCCATTTTGACAGGAAGACACCTTCAGATGGACGCTCAGATAATGACTGTCGGAGCGTCAATCTGCTGCGACCAACTGAGACTAAAACTGAATCACAAATGAAAGAATTTAAAGAGGCTGTTGAAAGAAAAAATTGGTGGATTGAACCATAAATAGGTAACTTTTTACTATCTGTAAATACCTTACATTTGTAAATATCTTACAAGGGTAAAGTATTTACATTTGTTTAAGTACCTTAAATTTGATATGGTAATATGTTTTGTAATTGTGTTTCTAAATTCACAAACAAATAGCTGTAACTGATGCATTTTACAGTTTTATACTAAAAAAACAAACAAATAAAACACAAATAATATGCAGTGAATTCAGGCCCTTTATTATTGTATTAAAAACATGAACTTTTAATCTGAAATGTCCAGTTTCTTACGTAGAAAAGACATCATCTGCTGCTTTGTTGTGGGTATAATTATCCCTGAGACAAATGGTATAATTGACCAGAGACAAATGTTGGAGTCAGATCGAAAGGGTTTCTCACATTTATCCCTCCAATTCTTTACTGGGCCAGAAAACCAAGACCTGGGCTCACTTTGTGCATTGAGTATGATTCCACAAATTGCCAACAAAACCACTAGTTGATAAGAAAATTTAGTTTAGTGCTCAAATATTATTTATGGGTTCAAATGACTGCTTTTCTGTCTTGCTAGGTTCTGTACCTGCCCTGTCATTGCAAGGTCACAAAATGTGTGCGAACAAAAATAACTAAATTCATACTCATTACTGTATATCCCAGTCAGGCAAAACATTGCAACAGGTGGAGTGAGGAGCACTTGTTATCGCTCCATCATGACATCTGTCATCAGGTTAGATATATTTGGCAGCTACTGAACAGTTTTTTCCTCATTGTCAATGCATGTAGAGGAAAAAATTGGTAACCACAAGGATTTAAGCAAATTGAACAAGAACCAAGCAGTGGTTGGGTCACAGCATCTCCAAACTGCAGCTCATGTCTGCAGCGTTCGTGTCTTCCAGGTCTGCAGCTATCAGTATCAATCAACACTTGTCCAAGAAAGCAACAATGTGGCCAAGGGTGGCCACGGTTCATTAATGCATGCGGGGACAGAAGGCTGGCCTGTGTGGTCTGATCCAATAAATAGAAACTCAATTTGCTGGAGACGTTATTGTTGATCCTGATAAAAAGGATGTCGAAATATGCAATGGATCACAGTTTGCTAGATAAACGTTGTTGGGAAATAATTTTTGACCAAATGTTTGACTGAACATCTTTACTAGCACCACAACCTCAACATTTGATTTAAAGAAATAACCCAGGAGTTGTTTTCTGACTTCAAGGTGAAATATCTCTCCTAGAAACTCTCTATTTACAGTATCATTTAAAAGCTGGATGAATTGGAACGTTCTTCTAAAATATTAACGGCACTGAAAAGCACATTTGATAAAAACAATACAGTAATCACTGTAACTTTTTCTAAGCTATTTGAGTGTGTGCCATTCTTTAGGTCGATGCTCTACGTCTGCGTCTGGAGGAAAAAGAGTCCTTTCTGAACAAGAAAACTAAGCAGCTGCAGGACCTGACAGAGGAGAAGGGAACTCTCGCTGGAGAGATCAGGGACATGAAGGACATGCTGGAGGTTAAAGAAAGGAAGATTAATGTCCTGCAGAAAAAGGTGAGAGGAGCAAAGAAAAAAGTCACCCTGTTTAAAAGTTGAAGTTGAGGAAAAATAGCTGAATCTATTACATTATTTTGCTATAGAAAACTCTGACCCCACTGAGGCGTGTGGGTGTAACTTGTAGTATTACTCTAGGAGTCATAAGAAAATTTCAAACAAAAACAGTGATGCAATGGGATGTTTTATCAGATTACTGTTTCCTGGACTGCAGTCACTCACTGAAAACACAAAGCAGAGTGTTTACTCTCTCCGAGATGAGTGGGAGTTTATCTGAGAGGTCTTAGTATCCAGAAAAAAGAAAAAAACAAGAAATTTACTTCAACTGCTTACTTTAAGATGTGTCTAATTATGATAACGTGATCACTAATTGACTTTTTTATTATCTAGTTGTGTCTAAAATGTTAACTTATTATTTAACTTATTATTATGATCTAACTTATAAGTTCTGAGAGTTCACAAAGCCGGGGTTTTAGATAAACTTTTCTTCCACTATTTGCTCCCTCCTCTTACTTCTTTGCTGTACTATTTTCAATGTCTTTCTACCACAACAAGTACAAAAGTGCGAAGAAGACACAGGAAATAATTTTTATAACCAGCCCAAAACCCTAACAAGATTGAGGCATTAAATCTTTAGTAACATTACACTATAACTTTTAAGAAGGTATTTTTAAATTGTTAGATGTTCAAGACGGTTTAAAAGTGCAACTACTGAGTGTAAAAAATTTAAAAGAAAATTATATTTTTTTTAACTGATGAATATAAAGAGAACTGACTGAAGTTTATCAGATTTTCTAGTGACTGACTCTGAAAAAATTTCATATATTCACAGCTATGGCATCCAGAGTTAATGTAATGCGATTGTTACATAATATCAAACAAAAAAGAAAAACTTGTGGTGCTTTCTAGTCCATTATTACATCCTGTTAAATTTTTTTGCTAAAAATGATTTTGTACTGCTCAATAATTCATTTGAGTTATGTTTGTTGAAATTTGCAAGGCAAGCAGCATCTGTATAAAGAAAATCTTACCAATAATACAATTTCAGGGCATTGTTTTACATTTGCAAATCCCTCTATACACACTGGAACAGAAAGGAAGTAAAGCCACAAGGGCAATTGTATGTTTTTTTTTGTTTTTGTTTCTCTTTATCTGGATCTATGTGAATTACCCCCAGCTTTCACAAAATACTTCATTTCAACAATAATTTTTCACTGTTTGTGTATCACCAACGATCTTGCACAATTCCTGTAATTTGTCATTTAAATTATCAGGCTAACTGTGTTATCACAAAGACCTTCATTGTGGTTGGCAGTATTGTTTAAACAGTATATCTGTCTTTGCTTGAGTTTAAAGAATCAAATTCGTATGCACAATTTGTTTCTCCCTCCTTAAGCAAATGCAGCCACTTATGTGCCTGTCTGTTTGAGTGTCTCCTGTTACCTACGTATGTTTACAGTTTCTTATCTTAGAGATTCAGATTAAATAAAAAAATATGTAAATTAAACTGAAATTTAACAAATCAAATAAAAAAAAAAATCAAACAGAAATTTGCTTTAACATAACAACATCCCAGATGTTGTAACTACTATAAAAATATGCCAATAAAGGATCCAGATGTGAATTTTCACAAAACAACAATAAATAATTACCTGTGAAAACACGACAGGAAAATGTTGTGATTCGTTTATTTTCAGTAGGTTAGATTACAGAAACAATATCTTTGCTGGTCTGACAGCTGCAGCTCATCCAAAATTTCACAGCCAGAGTTTTTCTGCCACAAGCAAACTCACTCATATTAGACAAGTTTTTAAATCACAGCACTGGCTTCCGGTTTTCAAAGGCATTGGCCAAAGATTCTGACTAATGAACTGTTTGCTGGATCACTGATTATTGATTGAACTGTTATATTAGCAAATAGATTTAGATTTAAATTAGCCTGCTAAATCTACATTTTAAAATGCTTTTTAGTGCTGGCATACTGAGCTCTGTTTGAAGAAAAAAACTAATTGTTTTTGCTTTCGTCTTTTGTTGTTGTTGTTATCCTGCAAAGCACTTTGGATAACCTCACTTACGAATGGAGCTACAGTATATGAATAAACCTGCCTTGCCTATATTAGCAAGAAAATGAAAGCTTTCTTTATTCAAACTGGTTTGTCTCCTCACATCCTGGATGTGGCCAGGATTGTTTAACATAACCTGATGTAACATAGTGATAACTTTGTTTGCACAAGAGAAAAAAGAAATTCTGTCCCTGCTTTTTGGAAAGACGTTGCAAGTATCAAATTCACAGACTCTCTCTTTCCAACATCATTTGCTGGAAAATATGTTTTCTTTGCATGTCAAAGAACAACATTTATTAGGCCTCCATTCTTATACTGGAGGCCTATAAGATAAGAATGGAGGCCTAATAAGAATGGAGGCCTAATAAATGTTGAATGTGGAATCCAAAACATCAAACATAAGATTAATATCAAACATATTCTCAAATATAAGCAGAAAGCTCAAACACAAACAATGACCTTGACTAAAAACGTAAAAGGATGTTAGCATATTTAGTAACATAACCAGAAAGGGATCAATCAGCATATTGGAAGTTGCAGTAATAGAACTAGGACTAAGACCAGACCAGCAGCAATGATTCATTTGGACATTTGGTTCAAATAAAAACTAGAAACTGAAAGGAAGAAAAAAAAGAACAAAAAGTTTATAATTCTATAAAAACAACCTGGAAATAAACTAACCTGCACGCTAGATATGAAAGCAAAGGCCAAAATTAAAACCCACTGACCACAACAGTTTTATTCCCAGTTGAATTTGACATAATTTCACAAACCTTTAGGGTTATTAAAAGCATTATCAGAAGCATAAGTCTAACATATACTTGTTAGTACTGTTTTATTCATGTAGCAAGTGCCTGTTTGCAGCATGCTTATATATACCCTTAAACCAAAAAAGCCATATTGTAAAAGATTGTAAAAGTCCTGGCTTTTTTATTGTCTTTTTGAATACATATAGCTACTTCAATCTTAAATAATGCTTTGTGCAATTGTGATATTATACTTAATGCAGTTTTGTTCTATTTGAATGAAACAGATTGAGAACCTGCAGGAGCAGCTGAGAGACAAAGAGAAGCAGCTGGGAAACCTGAAGGACAGAATCAAGTCTCTGCAGACCGACTCCAGTAACACAGACACTGCCCTGGCCACCCTGGAGGAGGCGCTCTCAGAGAAGGTGCAACATTGAGATCTGATTTTTTTTTATTGTGTTTTTTTACATCTCTTTGTGTTACAATCTTGCACATCAGTATGATCTCATAATGTAAATGCAGAAATTATGACAAGAAATGCAAATATTGGGAAAAATGAAACTTTCTGGTTTGAGGTTCAACATTCAGAAGCTTCAACTCTGGAAAAATGAACCACATTGAAAACCTCCTGGTTTTTCCACCAAATATTGATTTCTGAACTCTTCCTGAGTTAGAACATTAGCATTGCTATCTCTAAATCAATATGATCTTGTTTTCTTTGCATTACTTGAGGTCTGAAAGCATTTTTTTCCCATTATTTTGACCATTTTTCATTTTTGTTAATAAATATAACATTTTTGCTTGGAATTTCAGAGACATGTTGTCAGTAGTTCATAGAATAAAAGAACAATGTTCATTTTACACAAACATTTGCCTATAAAGAGTAAAATCAGAAACTGATGATCTTATGTTGTCTTTTTTCAGAGCTGAATTACTGATGAATCAAGTGGCTTAAAATTGTGAACTGTGTTGGATAATCATTAAAAATTTTCCTTGCATAGAAGAACTTTAATTGCGAAGCTTCAGGTTTTCATTGATTTTCTTTGTCAAAGTAAAATAAAATAAAAAATGTTAGGAACATTTCAAGACACAATCATTTTATAATGATATATTTATGGCCTTTGAGATATGACAGATTGTGCTTCAGTCATTTAATTTAAAACAAACATGTAATTATCTTGTCATCTTTTCAGAGCAATTTTAAAACATAATTTTGATATATTTTTTTTATATCGTTACAAGATCGACTGCAAACTTTAGTGGTTGAAAAGTTGCCTTTACTGTTTATTTTAGAATCATATTAACTAGTGTGCATTTATGGTTTTGTTTCATTTTGTTAGGAGAGAATTATTGAGCGATTAAAGGACCAAAGAGAGAGAGAAGACAGAGAACGTCTGGAAGAAGTGGATTCCTATAAGAAGGAGAACAAAGACCTGAAGGAGAAGGTCAACAACCTGCAGATAGAGTTAACAGAGAAGGAGGTAGGTGTGAGATCGTCTGTGCGAGGGTGTCAGGGTGAATCCACATGCCTCTCTCTGTGCTTCTTTGTAGAACATCCAGCTCTCCTCTGTGTAAGCAGTGTAGTGCATCTACTAAGTGTCTCTTTCAGCAGCTGTCTCCTCTGATTCTGTGACCTTTCACACCTGCTGACAAGGCAAGGCTGCTGGATTTAAACGTGCTTTCAACGTCTCTGCCTTCAGTCTAGTCTCATCGATCTCAAAGAACATGCATCATCCCTGGCATCTTCTGGCCTCAAGAAGGACTCAAAGCTCAAGTCCCTGGAAATCGCCATCGAGCAGAAAAAAGAGGAGTGTAGTAAGTTGGAGACGCAGTTGCAAAAGGTAGGTGTTTGTCCTTATCTTAGTGAAAGCTCACTCATCAACATGTTTTTAGGTGATAATGTTGATCTGATTAATGAAACCAGTAAGTACCAGTTCATATGTCATATGTTTCCTGAGGTGCAAAATATCTCATTTTTGGAAGAAAAAGCCACCAGATGCACTAACTGAAGCTCTACCATCCTCTGGCACATCCTATTTTGAAAACTTGCAAAGAAAGGATTTGAGTGCTTGGTGGCTCAGTTGGTAGAAAGGGCGCACCGTGTGCAGAAGCTGGAGTCTTCAATTAGTGGTGTCTGAATATTTGGCGCATGTCTTTTCCTTCTGTCTTCACCCTTTTTCCTTTCAAACTGTTCAGTGAAGTCCTCTAGTGCCAGAACATGGAAGGATTAAGTATAATCAAACAGATATGTACAGTTAGCTTAATAAAATGAACATTTCAGAAAATGTACTCTTTCATTTTGTCACAAACTTCAATGTGTTTTATTCTGCTTTGTGTGATAGATCACCACAAAGTAGTGTATAATAGTGAAGCTAAGTAAGTTTTACAAATAAAATCTAAATGTAGATAAGATTGGTGGACAGGATCAGTTTCATATGTCAGTATTGACTAATCGCTGATCTCCCAAAGTTAAGGAAAGTGGAGCTGATTTGTTGGTGGACTCCTACTTTGAACACTTAATAAAAAACTGTTCAGTATCCTTACCTAAACAGACAAACTAGGCAAGAAGAAAACCATTGTTATAAGATAGTATCAAGAAGTCTCGTTTACATTTTATAGGAAAACTAACATTGCACATTATAATGAACATGCTATCCCTACTGTGCCACATGGGCTGGTGATAACGCTCGTTTTGCATCTGACCTGAATTTATTATAAAATTAATGGAATTAGAGAAAGTGTGAAAAAGGTTTGTTAAATTTTTGGAGAACCCTAAATGAACCAAATTTAAATAAACCAGGAAATTGTACTTTGATTTTGTTTTCACTGTTGTTTTACAAACTGTTGAACATTTTTAAACTCTGTTGTTTGATTTGTTAATTCTGTTTTGGGAGTAGGAAGATGTCACTGAAAGCTTGTCTGAACAAGAATCTTGATCCAGCGTTACATAAATCACAGCTCTTTAGGATCCTGGCTGCCATCACTTTCTCTCCTCTGCTGCAAGCTGCTGTACTTTGTCACAATGCTACGCAGAACAAGGAGTCCCTCCATCTTCTTTGTCTCCATAATCCACAGACCGTCCCAGCGTCTGTCCGTCTGTCGTCATCAGTGTTTTACTGCTGTTAACCTTTAACAACACGTTCAGTGCTGAAACTGTGTTACTTTGCAATCAACGTGTATTATGTCTGATCCTACTGTTATCTCCTCTGGCTCAAACTAAGCCCTAACACTTAACTTTCCCTGAACCCTCCCACCCCTCCTCTCTAACGTCCCTTCCTCGACCCCCCTCTGTTGGCAATGTAGCAAGCTGAGCAGCTATTCAGTCACATGAACAATCCTGTAAGTCCCTCTCTTGAGGTCTGTGAGGCGCACATTGAAAGCATGAGGACACTGAGAAGTTATTTGAAATATGCTAGATGGTGATCATGGCGAGTCCCAGCACAGGCACTGCTTTCCCCCATCGACATGCATGTTGCCCATTGCACTGTGCAGGTATTACAAGCTTCAAACTGAACAGAGAGTCCTGTGCAATGTCCTCTTACAGTGATTGATGTCTGTGGGGGTGTGTGTGTGAAAATAGTGTTACACAGTCAAAGTTGTTTTCTTTTTGTTCTGTTGTATTTATTGTCACCTGAAATTAGCGCAATTCCCACATTACTCAATAACATTTCTAAGGATTTATTTCTTTAGTTTTTATTCAAACTCAGGTATTGTTTTAGGTAACGCTAATATTTTAATCTTTCATTATTCCAACAACATTACCCTTCAGCAGAATTCTATTTGTACTTGTAAAGTTTTCAGTACAAGTCAAAACGGATGCTTAAATTATCCAGATAACCATTAAAATGTGCAATTTTAAGTCAGAGGGAAAAAAACACATTTAATCCTTTGTGTTACATATATGCAAAATAATGAAAAAAACAGGTTCAATATACTAAAGTTTTTAAGAGGGATGTACAGTATATCAGCTATTTATGAGTTCTTTCTCCGACTGTCTGGCTTCCTGTAGCTTTAAGTGTCACACGCTGCATCAGAAAATTATCCACACCATTGAATTTTTTTATTTTTTGTCACATTGCAACCACAATAAAATATTTGTTGTGACTTTATGTGACGAACCAACATAAAGTAGAAAATAATTTCAAAGTGGAGGCAAACTGATACAATTTAGGTTTTTTTGTACAAATAACACCATCATCATGCGATAACCCATAAACAAAAACGTAGTGCAAACTACTGCCTTCAGAGTTCACCTACACTAAACAGAGTCCATGTAAGTTAATTTCAGTATTAAACTAGCTACACCATGATGGCTTCAGCTCTGGAGGCGCTGCAGAGATTTACAGCTCAGGTGGAAAAATGTGTTTATGTAAGAGTGGCAAAAATTATCTTGTTCAAAAATAATTCTTCATAAGTTTGCAACTTGCCACAAGCCACATAGGAGATTTTTAAAGATGTTTTTTTAAAATCACATCCATCTTTAGTTGCTCTTTAATGATGTTGTGCCTAAAAAATAAGTTCAGCAACAACAAATGTGAGACCTATGGCTGTAATTTCTCTGGTTGTAAATTTTTTTTAAAAATTGATCACAATTAATTTGAGCATTCAAGGGCAAGTCAGATCCTTTACAGTTTGCATAAAGATAGCAAAGTTTACAATGCACTTTTAACATTTAAAATGCCTTTGTAAACACACCTATGACCTCAGCTTTCATGAACTCTTGCTATGTTCAGATTTTCCATCTGCTTCTAATACAATCCACCTGCACATAAAATCTTTACTAATGTTAAACTTTGTAAGGGTGTTTTGGATGGGTTTTTAAAACTTCTTGTTGATACATCCCACATGAGACTTGAACTTTCTGGAAAACTACAACATCCCAATAGTAGCAGCATGGTAGTGACAGTATCATGCTGTGGGGTTTATCTTTAGAAGGGACTAGGAAGCTGATGAAAGTAAAAGATGGGTGGATGTAAATACAGACCAATCCTGGAGGGAATACTTGTTAAGACGCCTAAAACAACTGAGACCTGAGACCCTCCAGGAGACACATAATTTTCCACTGCTTTGTGTTGGTTTATTACATAAAATCACACAAAAATGAACTAAAGTTTGTCATTATAATGAGACAAAACGGGGTTAAACATTAACAATAAATACTTTTGCATAATCTCAATTTACTTAAAGATTGTAGCAGATGAGCAATGACATAATTATGTTTTTATCCCCCTGTAATGTTGTTCCACATGCTAAAAATATGAACTATAAATTGATCCAACTTCTTTGTCTGCACACAGTCAGTTTATAGATGCAAACACTGTTTCAGCTCTGTTGGGTTTGCATGATTCGTTGCATGTTGTTATTGTTGCAGCGCTTCTCGTTTATCTCAGTGTGGTGCTGGTAGCGTTTGTACGAGCCGTGGGTGGAGATTGCAGCTGTGTTTTGGCGGATGGCTCTGTAAAACTTTGCACCATACGTGGGTTTGTTTGCTTCCCAAGGGTGATGTGTACCTTTGTAGTAAATTTAATTGAAAATTCAATCATAGTGGTGATGAGATTTGTCGAACATGACCAAAATTGAATCTTGGTTTTGGTTATTTGTGATCATCTTGTTTTTCTGAATATTTAATAGATTTTACCAGGTTTTTTTCTGTCCACGTAGGACAAACATGCACACTGTAATGCACTCTGCATACTAACCAAGTGACAGATGACTGTGAGACTCAGAGGGACATTTAAATTGAGCTAAATAATAGCTCTGTTAAAGCTAATGAGCCAGCACCAGTAATGATGGCCTGGTTCACAATGTTTACTCTACTCTTCACTATATTGCATTCACAGAGACAGAGAGACAGAGACAAATCTACCACAAAACCTTAAAGCACAGTAAAATATTGTGAGCTGCTCTCCATGGCTCTTTCGACTCATCAATGTGAACTGACTCTGTGCATCTTTCCTTGGTACATGGATGCAGAAAGCTCATGAGGTGGAGCAGCAGCACTCGGGCCCCCGAGGAAACCCAGAGTACGTGGACCGAGTAAAGCTTCTGGAAAAGGAAGTGAGCTATTACAAAGACGAGGCAAGCAAGTCTCAGTCGGAAGTGGAGAGGCTTCTGGACATCCTGAGAGAGGTGGAGACCGAGAAGAATGACAAGGACAAAAAGATTGCTGAGCTGGAAAGGTGAGTGACCAAACTTCCGACTGAAGATGCTGGCTAATCTCTTCTACCAGTTATTCGGGATTTTGTAAAAAATAATATATAAATATTCTTATCTGTACCTCTAAATAAATGTCTTATACTAAGAAAAGCAAGCTGTCATCAAAGATGGTTTTAGTTTTATGTCAACTTATTTAAAGAAAACAAAGTATGCCTTCGGTTTCAGTTACGTTTTGTCCTCTTTTCCAGTTTTATGTTTTTCTGCTTGTGT
Organism: Xiphophorus maculatus; assembly: GCF_002775205.1. Taxonomy (NCBI): domain Eukaryota; kingdom Metazoa; phylum Chordata; class Actinopteri; order Cyprinodontiformes; family Poeciliidae; genus Xiphophorus; species Xiphophorus maculatus. The sequence continues at coordinate 17,888,214 of NC_036462.1, forward strand.
TTTAATATCTTAGTTTCTGATTGTTACCCATTCTTTCTCAATGCTCTTGTTTGTTATTCTAATCCGGCTGAGTTAGACATTATGGTTACAGCTATTTTTTGCAACACATTGGTTTCCGTGACACAGACGAGTTTGTTTCTGTTGATGTTGGATGTGGTTTCGATATCAAGTTATAAATTACTTGTTTCTACTTGTCTATGCTTAACTTCCAGCCTTTTGCTCAAGCGTAACTATTTATTTCTTGGATGGAGTCTGTGTGGAGTCAGTTTGTTTGAAGGCCTGATAAAGCCTATGGACTCTTGCTTTCCATACTTGATGTTCAGGACAGTGTCTTTCATTTGCTGGTCAGTGACTTGACCACCATGGTTTGTGTATTTAGTTGACTTCATCGCTGTACTGGGAAATTCTTATTAAAACTCATCAATGTCTGAATGATAGATGTTTCATCTGCCAGGAATTTTAATACTTTGTCTTAAATTTGAGATACACCACTTTTGGGACCGATTGAGATTTTGTCAAGTTCTGATGAACTGATTTTGAAATCTATATTTTTACATTACAGTTGCTGTGATAAACATTACTAACTAAAACGTTAGTGTCTATGTTCATTTCCGTAAATAGAGCCACACTTTAACCGTAGCATTAAATCCTTCACAAAGTCTGAAAACAGTTTACATGGACATTTTCCTCCTTAACAACTTCCACACCGAAGAGAGATAATACCACGACCTGCCTGCATTTATTGGTCCAGAAATAAGAAGGTTTTTTAGGCTTCAACTGATGATTCACCAGTCAGCATTAAGTGTCAAGTGTAAAATGGATTGATTTTCCTCACAAGCTGATTTGTTGTGGATTTCTCGAAGTCATTCTTTGGAAAAAACAGAAATCTTCATCCTGAAGGATGTTAGAACAGAGCAATTGATTTCTGTAAATGTGCTTCTTTCATTCTTGTATTTATGTGACATTTAATCCAGATACTCGACTCTGAAATTGTTGTTTAGTTTTGGTTCAGCTGATGAAGTGGATCGCTAAACTGACCTAAGCATTGGTCGAATTGTCTGAGCCCAATATAGATTTACTGTGACTTCTTCTTCTCTCCTGTCACATACTCTCCATTTAGCACAGATACAAGTTAGATGTCAGTGATAGTGCCCACTCAGTTGAGTTATTTGTTAAGTCTTTCACCAAATATGATTAATTGAGTTTTCTTGTCCTTTTTTTGCCATCCTTATCCACTTTTTTCATCCTGTATCCCTTCTGTCTTTTGTCCCCTTCTTTAACCCCAACCATTGGTCAACCTTGTCCTCTGTTCATTTCCTCCTTTTTCTTTCTCAAATTGGATTCTGAATCTTCAATCTGTCCGTCATCTTTTTTGAAACACCCTTCCTTCTGCACTAAATTTTAAAAAGCCCCCCATCCACTGCCCCTCGCCATACTCCTCGTTCTGGAGGCAGAGCTCCCCCTGACCCACTCCCTTCTGTGTCTGCCGCCCCTCAGCAGATAGGGGGCATGGTCTGGGATTTCCTGGGAAAGTGAGTGCTCTACCCTGGCACTTCAGCTCAGTTCGGCTTCCTGATTTTAAATCTTGGACCGTAACTGCTGCAACTGCATCTGGTTTCACCTGTGTGCCTGGTCTGCCTGCTCTCTGTAGAACGCACAGATCTTTGCATTGCAGTGGCAGTTTTTGTTTGTTGTCTGTGTTTTCATTACTTACTATTACACATGATGCAAAGACTCCTGGATTCAGTTTTTCTTTTTGCTTCTTTCTCAGTGACTGTCTGCATGTGCTCCATGAATGCATCTCTTTCAGCTTGGGCATTAGTTGGAGAGCATGTGTGTGTTTGACGTATGCATGACATATAAACTGTTGCATGATAGTTTTCTAAAAAAATAATGACTAAACATACATTTATCTGTGCAAAGGTTTTAAACAGTTTCTTATTTATTCATATTTTCTTCTCAAGGACCAGAATTTCTTGTATTTTTTTATTTTATTTTATTTTTATTTTTGTAAGTGAGACCCCCAGCCAATGTTCTTCAAGCTTTAGGTGGTCTATCAATGTTTTTCATAGAGTCTGGCTACTTTTTATCAGTTTCAGTTCTGCTTCTCAAACTATGAAATGATAACAAATGAAAGCATTGTGACTGGCTGCTTCTAGCAAAGTGCATAAGGATCCAATTTGAGTTTGGGTCTTTACATAGTTGTCTGCTATCTTTGAACACAACATTAGTTTTTGCCTTGAGCTTAAGACCCTTTTTACGCCTGAATACAAAAACATGAAAGAGGAAGAATTAAAGGGCTCTTTAATTTAACAAATGGAGCAACAAACACACCTTCACTAAAAATGTACTTTTGTTATCTGTTATTGGACAGAAAATTATAGACCTTCAGAAAGCCTGAAGAGCTGTTGAACTTAATTTTATCAAATACAGAAAGTCTGTCTCCTTGTGAAACAGCTAAAAAAGATGGATGACTGAAAACCTTTGCACAGGACTGTGACATTTTAAATATTGCACATGTTGTGGGGTTCATTTTCTTTACTGAGTAACAACAAGTACTTAATATTTCTGTTTCTTTTTTGCTTGCATATGCAATGATGAAGTGTAAAGTGCAATGATTCACATCAAGGATACCACATTTTACAATTTATGGCACAAGCAATTATTCAGGTGTTTATCAAAACTGCTGCTGTTCAATTTGAGCCCATTATTGTTGTGCCTTGAAAAAATATTGATACGCCTTGAACTTTTTCACATTTTGTCACTTAGAAACCACAAACTTGAACGGATTGTATGGACATTTTATCTGCTAAACCAACACTAAGTTGTACATGATTGTGAAACATCCATGAATATATACTTGAATTCAGCGCTCTGAGTTTGATTCCTTTGGATTTCGTCTCTAAAAGCTTAGCGCATACAGAGGTACATTCTGGTGCCTCTCCATAGTATTTTTTGCCTATGTTCAATCACATGAAACCCAAATGAGAATGTATTGAAGTTTGTGGTGGTAATTTGACAAAATCAGAAAAAGTTATGGGGTCTGAATACATTTGAAAGTGAATAATTTTCTGTGAGACCTTGGTGTGATTCTTTCTGCTCCTTTTTTATTTGTTTGAGTTGATTTTACTGCACACGTTGTTCCTACCAAGTTGAAACAGCGTGGACAGCAGCATATTTTCACTCATTACACACACGCCCACCCGCACACAGGGCATTTCTGATTATATGTTGTTTTATGGGCTGTTTGTTAAAGCTTTTGTAAAAAGTATCAGTCCCCAGCTGTTAGACCTCCGTCTCCTATGGGCACATTTCACTCCTTTTCATTCCACCCATCTATCCGCCTCATTTCTGTCTGTCGGTGACACTTGCATTTCTGATTGACATTTTCCTTTCTACATCCTCACTTCGCATCTTCTCTCTTTCCCAGTCTCTACCTCCCAGTCTGCTCCAGATGTCTTCTTAGCTAACCCTAACAGACACTGAAGGAAATACTGAGAAAAAATTATCTGCATGACTAAAGCTGCTGTGCTCCTAGTCTGTGCACCATCAGGGTGGGGATGCTGTATTTTGTCGGATCTGGATGGAGTCCTATCGAGTCTGCTCTATTAATGAATCCCCTGCATTTTCAACTAATGCCCTTCTCCCTTTGTCTCCCACTCAATTAAAATATTGTTAGTTTCCCTTCCTTCCTTCCTTCCTTTCCCCTGTTCCGCGTCCTCATCTTTTGCCCGGCTAATGTTTTGCCTGTCTGACTGCATGTCTGCCACTCCCAGGCTTGGCAGCAGATGCACAGCGCTCCATGTTGTTCAGAGAAAGTGCATCCTGCAAAAGCTGTGTCAGACTGTCACAGGCTTGTCTGTAATCTCAAGTGTTGTTGGAAGATTATAGCACAGTGTGATATCCCCAAGGTGTTTTTTTAAATTTGTTTTACATTTTGGTTCAAAAACTTTCTTTACATTTTTATTTTTGCTTTTCTTCTGTGTGTTTTTTCCTGCTTCCAATGTTTTCTTCACGTGTCCTTCATCCTATTGTCTTCTACCTTTAAATCTACCTGTCTGCAGTTTAGCTCCAAGGTAAGACATTTCCCTGCAACTCTCGTAGTCCAACTCTACTGAGGTTGATCCAAACTCCTGCACTGAAACCTTTTAGCCCTCCCAACAATGACATGAGGCTCAGTTCAGATGGGATACCCATGCTTTGTTACTGAGATCATGACTGACACAGTTTCTTCCATTTGTACTCATTATGGTTCCTTGTCTTTTTATGGGTTTGCATTGTGCCCTTCTCACACCTTAGCTCCTTTAGATTTGACTTAATTACTGTTGTGGTATGGACAAGTTTTAGAAGTGTGTAATTTTACAGGCAAGGAGGTAAAGATCAGATCAAGAAGGGTTCCAACATCAAACTGGGATTACAAGGGGACAAGAAAGGCTTAGGGCAAGATCCTCGCAAGGAAGGCTCTTTAGAAAGTGGTCACCACTTAAAGGTGAGGATTTAACTTATCTTTCATAAATAATAAGTTCTGATAATGCATGTTTAAATACCTGAAGTGCCATTTATAAATTTAAATACACTCAGTAAACAATATCCATCTTTTAAGGTGCATTGATGATGTAATAAACAACTTGATGATTTTAAATAGTAAAATGAATGTGCACAAGTTTGAATCTATTGTGAAATTATTCTCATCAATTGAAGTTTATATATATACATGCACCCTACTAATATTTGGGAAAAATACCCTGAAGAAACTTCAGAGAAGTTATATTTTTTTAGCACAAGTTTTTGCAGAAAATGCCAACGTTTTTTTTCTTTTTCAGAAAAACCCATCATACATCTTTCATCCAGTTTTCTCTAAGTGGTTTAAATTGCGTCATGATTAACTGAGCACGCTTAAAGGTCATTATTCTTAAAAAAATCCCACTGTTCAAACTTTAAAGTTTTAAAATTAAGATCATGTACAACATGAACATAGTTGTGTTAAAAAGGTATGTTAAAACATTTCTCCAAATGTTTTAATGACTGAATATGGTGGGTGTTCCAACAAGACAATGACCCCAAACATATCCATTAAAAGTATTTTTGAATGATGAACCACACTAACATTAACCTTCTGAAATGACCTTGATATTGAAAACCTTGAACATTAATGAACCAGGCTTAAAAGTGCGGTCAACACCAGTTAACAAACCAATTTAAATAAATGGTGCCAGGAACTAGTTGAGAAATAAGATCATTTTTTGTGTTTTTTTCTCTAAAAAACAAAGTATACATATAAAAGTATATTTATATGTATACTCCCATATAAATAGGAGTGTGTGTATACACATCAGGGACAGTATGTGTAATTGTGACCCTGTGAGAATCATAGGACTTTCACATTAAATTCAAAACCGTGCACCAACTTCTAGTTGTAGAAGCTCAAAATTCAGATGACATTCACGCCCATAATAAGCGTATTTGAACTTCTGAGCAGCATTTCATATGTTTGCACTGAGTCACTGTGTGTTTTCTGCTTTGTCCATTGTGCTGTCTGTCAGCTGGAGGAACTGATGAGCACGTTGGAAAGGACGAGACAGGAGCTGGATGCCACCAAGCAACGTCTCTCCTCCACACAGCAGTCTTTACAGGAGAGGGACACCCATCTTACTAACATGAGACAAGAGCGCAGGAAGCAGCTGGAGGAGATCCTTGAAATGAAGTCAGTATTGCTGCAAACTTGACAGTTTCACTTTGTCCAATTAATTTCATATGTAGTATCAATTTTATATTGTTATTTGACAAGACATTGCAGAATATGCCTCTAAAACAGCCTTTGTATCAAAAAGCAGAAGTCCCAAAGCTTCATTAATAAAGATGTTTATTGTGTATGTTGTCCTCTCTTTAGGGTTTAAATTAGGGTTAATACTACATACAAAGACACTATGCATTGCCATGTGCACATTAATATACATAAACTACTTGATTTATGTCAAATCTTTAGAGGTTTACCAAACTTTGCTGATTTCACCCTCCAACTCTTTGCATAAGTGTGTTAAGTTAAACACTTTGGCTACAAATACTTAAGCTACAAATTTACTAAGCAGTGCTTTAAATAGACTTCATCCCTTCTAATTTTAAAGAACTGCTACAGGATTATATTCTGCCCACAGGTAGTTGTGAAGTAGAGTTGAATATGAACTGTATTTGGCAGAGATTCAGTGCAGTTTTAGAATTGATAAAGGTTCTACAATTTTTATATGTGTGGGTGATACATTTTTTTTTGTCTTGATTTGTTTTCAGACAACAAGCTCTGCTGGCAGCCATCAGTGAAAAAGACGCTAACATAGCATTACTCGAACTATCTGCCTCCAATAAAAAGAAGACCCAGGAGGAGGTGCTGGCCCTGAAAAGAGAGCGGGACAAACTGATGCACCAACTCAAACAACACGTTAGTGCCATTTCAAGCATTGTAAAAAAAAAAAAAATGAAGTAAATTGCCACGCAAGTTCTTTTGACCCTCCTGCAGCTCAGGTGGAGTGCAGCAAATGTCACGGTCGGACAGTAGGGACGAGTGTGGTTGTCCCGTTAGACCGTTAAAAATCATGAAAGTGCACATGGGGTCAATGTGACAACGTGCGCACAGAGTAAAAGAAACTCATGGGGTCTAAATGACACCGTCTCTAAAGACCAGGAGAAGGTTAAGAGCAAACCTTATTCTTTCTTTTGTGTTTCATTTGTTATTATCCAGGCCTGTGATTACAGTGTTTTAACTCTGCCTAATGTGTGCTGATGACTACTTGGATCATTTAAATGTGTATTTATTTTGTCTTTCAATACAAGAGATTTCTGCAAGGATTTCTAACTTCTAGCTTGTCCGTTTTCTGGAGAAAATGTAAGATTTCTGAGTCCAAATAAACAGAAAAGTTGCTCAGTTCAATTTGCGTCTGCTCTAGTGACACTGACCTAAACTGATGTAAGCACTTGCACCATAAATTTTAGCCTTTTACGTTTCAATTGCATATGGATTGCAATTGAAACCAACACAAAGTATCACATAATTGTTAGGTGAAACAACAAGGTTACATAGTTTTAAGTATATTTTAGAAAAAAATTCTTATAAAGAAAATTTGAACACTCTGACAAGTATTTTTTATTTGACTAAGTCTGAGCTACTTCCCTGTGAATCAGTCTTAATATTGAGAGTAAACTTTTATTTAGTTATAAACTTAATCTATTGACTAGTTTCAGTCATAATTTAGTCATCAAAATAGTTTTAGTCTAGTTTTAGTTCACTAACAATGCTAAAATTTTAGTTGATTAAAGCTGCGAGTTTAGTCAACAAAATTATATGTGAAGTGTAAATACTTTTTGATCAATTGACTTGAATTATTAACACAAAATTAATCATGTTTTTAATCATTTATGACATATCGTTATTGTCTGAACATAGAAAAACAAATTTAATGTCTGTATGTTTTCTGATTGTCAATAATACAAGTTGACCTGCTCTGCCTGGAAATTGTATTCACTCCACAAATTACATATTGCATTCTTCATTATTTTTTTTAATGTAAATCACTGTGAATAATGGACAAAATTGTCAGTGTCTACATCTGCAAAGTTGGTAGAGAGATGCCCTAAAAGAATTGCAGCTTTAAGTACAGTGAAAGATAAATCTACTAACCAACTTTGAGAAAACTAAATACGAATGTACGTCCTGTTTTTTTATTTTTATTTTTTATTGGAAATCTGTACCATTTTCCTTTCACTTCTTTGAGTGACATTGGTGTGTCACATAAAATTTCAGAAAAATGTGTGACTGTAATGTGAGAAAAAGTAAAAAGGTTTAATTGGTTTGAATTTTGTAAGGCACTTTCAGAGCATCACAGTACATTCAAATCTTTTGGGGTTTTTTATCATCAAAAAGAGATGTGCTTTATATTTTTGAAGAAAATACTTAGCTCCTCTAAGTTATTTTATGTTTATCATAAAATGCGTAATATCCTCATAAGTAGAAAGCAATAAGAAAAACATATGACAGTGTTTGCTGGATTGATAATAGATTATAGAACATTTTGCTAAAGAAAAACTTAAGATGAGTGTAAATTTTAATTAGTTGGATAGATGTTAAAAACCTCAGTATATTCTAAGGTTTTGTGCTTGTCCATTGGTTAGTGTAACGAGATGGTAGCTTGAAACAACAAATCATGATGTAATAATTTTCTTCTCGCAGACACAAAGCAGAATGAAGCTGATAGCTGACAACTATGAGGATGAGCAGTATCATCCACATGCTCCTCACCACCAGCCGCAGCCTCCACATGCCCAGACTCAGCCTCAGCCCCAATACCCCCATCCTCCCCATGCTCAGCAGTCTCCTTATCCACACGCCACACACCCCCAACACCCACAGCACCTGCAACACCCACAAGCCCCGGCACAGCACCCGCATCCACAGCAACCGCAGCCCCAGTATCCTCAACACGCACAACACCCGCAGCACCCACAGCACCCACAGCACCCTCAGCATCCTCAGCACTCTCAGCATCCTCAGCACTCTCAACCGCTTCCTCAGCACCAACAGCATCCACGTCCCCCACAGCCACAGCACCCGCACCAACAGCACCCACAGCATGTGCAGCAGCACCCACATGGACATCCGGCTCCACAGCACCCTCACCCCCAACACCCACATGGCCCTCCCCCCCAAGGACCTCACCCACAGCATTCCCACCCGCAGCACCCTCAGCACCCTCAACATCCCCAACATCCACACCACGCCCAGCATCCTCGTCACCCCTCACCTCATCATCGTGGAGGGCCGGCCCGTGGACCGCCACACGCAGGTCACCGTCCCTCTCCAGACCAGGTCAGTGAACACATACTGTGCAAATGACAAAATAACAAAATTGCACATCTTTCATACAATGATGTGCAACACTTTTTAGATCAAAAGTGTTTTCCAGGGTGAAACACAGGACCAACACTGTACACGACTAAAGTTAATGTGGGGCAAAACAGCATTTAAAGCAAAAACATGTTGCTCTTTCACTGAGGCTATCATATAAGACATAAGTGATGGTGTAATTTGTGGTAGAGTAAAATCAGTCAGCAGAACTAACATTGTAGGAAATAAATCTGGTCTCTAAGTATTTTCTCTTGCACAACAGGATGACGAGGAGGGCATTTGGGCATAGCTGAGACAACCAAAGCTCTAACGTTGTTTTGAGGGGTAAGTTAAGACCTTTCTGAAGCTGTTTACATTGTATATAGCAAAAACTGAACAATGATGTGTTTTTTACTGTCATACCTGATTATTGCCTCTCATGTAGGAGATTCAGTCACTACTGGAGGAGCATGGCCATCCCAAGATGTTGAAACACCACCCAAATAAACATTTATCACCTTCAGTGAATCAGTACTTCTGAGCAGTGGGACCTTTATTTGTTTGTTTTTTTTTGTTTGTTTTTTACTTTTGTCTTTTGTTTTGTTAAGTTTTGCACATTTCTTTCTGAGGAACAGGAGGCGGTACTCAGGTTTTCAGGTCCTGCATGAAGACTGGCAGCTGAGCAGGTAATTAAAATGTGCTTCTGCACATTTGAAAATAAAAACACATAAAGAGGAGACAATAAGTACTGAACATGTCAATGTTTTGCTCAAAAATATGACGATGAAACACCATCACATCCCAGTTAGATGTGATGGTGACACATTCTTTCTCACGACCTCTCTATAAACCCTGACCATTCAAGGAGTCGTCTTCTATATACTCTGATCTTCAGTTTCAATTGTACATGCAGTAGGTCTTAGCCATCGTCTGCAGACTTTATTTCTCTAAATCATCTGACAGTTTTTTGGCAGTGTGGTTGGCATCATTTTCTTGTTGAAAATATTTAGATTCTCATCAAGAATGTTCTAGTCAATCTATCCTTTCATTAGTTATATGAAGTCTATGTCTGACCTTAGACATAGACTAAGTTCAGACATAGACTTCTGAACTATGTCTGACTGTGCTGACAGTCAAACTTAACCTGTGCTACTATACACAAGGAGTTACATTTTGACATACACAAAATGTCAGATGAGGCATTTTGGTCTCATCTGACCAGAATACCCAAGTATTTCACAGGCTAATCTAAATGCTCTGCAGCAAGCCTCAAACAAGCCTCATTATGCTTTTTTTCAGCAGTGGAGCGTTGTGCAGTGAGTGTGTTTAGAGACCATTAGGCTTAGTGCATTGCCTTTTGTTTTCTTGTAGTCAAATTATTCTGCTAATTCCAGTTCTGTTTATTGTAGTGACTCCTTGTCAGAAATGTTGTGACAGTGTCTTATGTTTTTTCCACTTCTGGATTATGATCATAATTGTATTTGCTGAAACATTCAGAAGTTTAGAAATATGGCCAATTCTAATGGCATCAGTGCATTTTGTAACAATGTGGCTGTAAAGGTTTAAAGATATCTTCTTGCTTTTTCTCTGTATGAAATGCTTCTGCTGTGTTACCTTTGTAATGAGAAACCCCTTTGCAGGACTAAACCAGCTGTGAATTATTTACACTGATATTGAACGGTTACTGTACATTTTCAGCCATTTCTTGACTTTCTTTGCAATCATTTCTTTCATGTGACTCCCCAGTGTTCAACCCACACAACTTAATTTAGTGACTAAATCTTATTTTCTTTGAACATTGGCATGTTCAGTACTTATTTATCTTGCTGTGTAAGTATAAATATCACATTTCCAATCATACTTTGTTTTTATGTTCCTCACAAGGTGAGGTGAGGGCTTCGCTTTGCGTGAATAGGAAGACCATCCTCCACAGTGTTCACAAATCATCTAAAATGATGCGCTGATGGGAGACACAGAAGACAAATTGCTGCTTTAACGGACATGACTACCACAGTTACCCTGCAGCAGAGGTGTCACAGAAGTCACCTCACCTGTCTGTCATCTGCTGAATAACCCCTCTTCATCCTCATAACAGAGAATTTATGATTCTGCCAGTAAAGTTTTTTTTTCATCAAACCACATCATTTGTTTTAAAATGGTTGTTATCTTGTTGACTGTTAAAGTCAAGCTCTGACTGGCTTCTAGGCCTGACGCTCATCCTCACTGCCCTCCTGACTCACCTAGTGACATCTGACTCCTCCACGTATCTCTAACAACCCTCGGAGCGTCTTCTGGTATCTTTTACATCCAGACAAGTTGTATTTATCTTCAAGGTCTCGTGTTAGGCATTTCTTCCTATTATGATGTCTATCTTGACTAGCATGTCATCAACACAATTAAGTCACTTTAGGTTTTCTGTTGCCATTTTTGTTGGCACAAGGAAGCACTTTTTGTTCACCTATGGAGCGCCTTGAGTGACTTTCCTGCAGTGTTTCCTTTGCTGCACAAACCTCTGGTTTTGGGGTCTCATTTTTGCCTCAAAGTAGTGGCTCTCCTCAGCATTTTTTTTTCTTCGCATTACCTCATTTTAGTCAGAGATAGTAAAAGAAAAATCAGTCTATGCAGATATCAACATAGAGATAATGCATTTTTATTTTTCCATGTATGTTTGAATTAATTCTAATAGTATTTGACCAATCAGAGGTGCCAAGAGAGTGGTCAGAAGATATTCATTAGATTCTTTTGATTTTCTGTGACTATGCACCTCCTCTGTGTTGGCAGGAACTTTCACTAATGGTGCTTCTGCTGGTGCTCAAACTAAATGGTGTCAGAAGAGCTAATCAGAGCATCTTTTAGTCCTTTTACAGTAGAGGGACTTGGTCCCACAATGGGCTTCATAAGCAACAGTACAAGACTGCTTTGTATATATACTGGTTAAAATTTGGGGGTGGGGAGCCTTTGTGAACAACAATTAAACATTTTCTCCAAATCTATGGCTGCCATTAGCCTCAGAAGAGACTGTGACGCTAAGTAGACGTTTTCTCTGCAGATCTAAGTGGTTCCAGTGACACCCCAGTTTCTCGGTGAGTCCTCTCCCCTCTCCTTCATAATCTTCCAGCAGTAGCCTGTGTGACCTCCCCACACATAGTGACTTGTTTTCTCCTACTCAACAAGGTGGCCTGTGCCTCGTAAAATCTGTACACAAAAAATAGATATGCATATATTATACATATAGAGAGAAATCTATAGAGTGTGTCTATATGTGATCAAAAATGTTTAAAACTATTAAGATATAGTATATGGGTTTTTTTTTTCCTTTATGGTTATTTTTCTAACTGGCTCGAGGTCAGAGATACTTTATTTAAAAGTGCTGATGGATGAAATTTTCCTCAGATTTGTACGCTGTGATAAAACCCTTCAGCAACTTAACATTCCCTGTCTGAAAATACAGACCAATCCAGAAAAAGAAAAAACATAAAATATATTAAATAAAGTTCAGAGCGGCAGTTTATGGGAAAGTGTGTCCAAAATTATCTAGCTGTCTAGAAAAGATGCCAATATTACATTCCTTTAAGGGGATAGTTGAGAGTTTTTGAGGAGGGGTTCTGTGGGATTTATATCAGCAGTTGGACATTTTGCTTCAAATGTAGTTTACTGAACAATTTCAGTTTAGATGAAAGGAAATTATTTCCCACTGTAGAGTCAAGATGACAACAGGTCAGATTGGATCCAGTTCCATAGAACTGTTCTGCTCTCTCAAATTAACTTTCAGCAGTATGTGCACTTTCTTATCAATCTGTGCACTTTCTTATCAATCTTTGCATTAACATTGCTTTTATAGTAGATATGGGACAATAGCTTACATGAACGTTTTTTGGTATATATGCAGCGAGCTCTGTTTCCCTGAGGTTCATTAATGATGACATTGCAATTATGTTTGTTAAAATGCAAACAAACAAAAAAACTGTTTAAGAAATTTAGGCAAAACCAATAAGTGGCTCAAGTGAATGCTATTTTATTAATCTTTTTATGCTGCATTATTTTATATGTGATATAAGATGAGTTTTCTATGGATGTTCTATGTAAAACTGAAATTAATGTTACACACAATAAAGATTAGGATAATATACCTGTGCAAGAGGCATTTGGAAAAGGATATTCACAACTTCAGTACTAAATAGTTTTCACATCATGTCAGGGAATGTGATGTCTTTAAAACGGTGTTTTCATGAACCAGTACTAATGTTTTTCAAATAGAGATGCCACTTTTATTTATTTTAAGTATGTTGTCTTTTTTTCACTTGTCTGTCAATACCTATTAATTTGTTTGGACAGCTTTTTTTGCCTTTGTATATGAAATCATCATTTGAAAACTGCATTTTGTATAAATTAAAGTTGCCTTTATTTGTTATTGAGATTTATTAATGATCTAAAACATTAACATGATAGAAAACAAAAACAACGGTAATTTGTAAAAGGATATAAGCAACTTCCGACTGCTGATAACAAACGCCCAGAATTCCACTTTTAAAAATCCCTAACTATGTCTTTAACACTTAATCAACTCAGTTGAAGACCACTTAGCCTGTGGTGACAACTTTAAACAGAGAAAAGTATTTTTTATTTTGTTTTGTAGCTCTCACAGGTAGCAGTGAGATTCCTTCTGCTGCAAGCAGAAGCTTGCACTTGTAAATGAAGACTATCACAATATCCTCCAAGGAGAGGTTTCAGTGACTCTGTCTGGATGCATTTCTCCTATGTGTATTTGTTGTTGTCGTCATGTGAACTGAAGTGGTGATGTGTGTGTGACCGTGACAGCTGATTTAGGTAGAAGAACCATCACGTTGTTACAGTATTATGAGAAAATGAAGCTGACTGTTACTAATGCCCTCCTCCTTCCTCGACCCTCCCGGTGTCTGTGTGTCAAGTGTTGGTTATTGTAAACAAATGTCTCTCCATTTCACCCAAATCTTCTCAAACCAAGGTGATCCAATCTTCATTTTTTTTTACATGTGTCATTCCCACTAAAGCAGCTCCCACCATTGAACAAAAACCAACAGGTTGTACAAGACGTTGTTTGTTCGTTTTTGTTTACAAATCTTGATATAAAGGCCTTTTTTATTGTTAGAGAGACAGCGCAAACAGACAGAGGAGCATAAATCCTCACTTCACCATCAGGGGGTACTAATCCTCCATTTTCAGGTCCTTATCT